>NW_012104676.1:1118727-1152608 GCF_000951045.1 Mandrillus leucophaeus
GATTTTTTTCAATCACTAACTCAGAATTTTATTATACTTTTTAAATTCTAAATATCTTTGCATAGGAATTTTTGCATGTTCAATGGGTAGTAAATATAGTGAATTTTTACAAATGCAATTTAAAATAGGTTTAAACTATCTAAAGTGGGCTCTAAGTTGCTTCCGTCGTTGAACATTAATGAAATCAGTCATTTCAGTAATATTTATGTGTTAAGACCCCAATACCCTATCACTGTGAGAGATTAAAAGGAAATGTGACCTCATAGAAAAGCCAAAGTGAAAAAGTCAGTATTAAATTCTGGCCTTTTGGTAAGTTTTATCCTTCAATGTCTTCAAAATAAGTCACTTACCCATCTTCCATTGTTTTTTCTATATTTTCCTTCTTTAATTCTTTTTTCTTCGCGTGTGTGTGTGTGTGTGTGTGTGTGTGTGTGTGTGTGTCTCCTAAAGTTTGTGGAGCTGGGATGAAACCTGTAAGTTGCAGATCTACAGCCAACTCTAAATATCATTCAGCTTGGTCTAGTCTAATGCACGTATCTCTGTGGAAATTTTCTGTTGTCTAGAGTGACATTCATTTCCATTCCTCTCTGGTTGTGCCTTATGATCATGGGTTATCCACAATGAATCCTGGGCTTCTAAAGACAGTCACTAAGAGTTGTTCATAGGCCAGTACTCTCAAACATTAATATGCTTAAGAACCACTGGAATGTTTTCATAAATGCAGAGCCCCAGGTTTCATCCTCAGAGATTACTGATTCAAAGACAGAGTTGACAATATGACCTCAAGCTCTTGCCTGGTCTACTTTCCACCTACCTCTTCAGCCTCAACTTCCATCATGCTCCCACTTCCCTTCTATTTTAGTCATATTGTCCTGCTATAATTCTTTTCACTTAAAATGTTCCCTCAGGTTTCAAGACCTTTGAATGTGCTGTTCCTTAAGAATAGCATGGTATGCTATTATTTAGTTAACATCTGATTTCATTGCAAGATTGCAGTGACCTTTCAGGTAGAAATTTTGCCCTCCTCATTGTGTCATCAGTGTTCAATAAATGTTGGTAATAAATTAATAATAAAAAGAATATTGCTTAAGATTCCTTAGTAATCTCTTTGTAGTTTATCTACAAATAAGACTTTGAAAAGATATTATAAGTTATCTTGTGCCTGAAGAAAGAAGAAATATGCCTTGTTCCTAGGGATAATCCCTGAATTCTGACCCACTCTGGTTTGACAAGTAACTGTAACTCCTAGCAAAGTTACACTCATTGGTAATAAATGCTACAAATCTAAGGTCCCTCAACTGAATATGCCATACTGCATAGATTTAAAATTGGCCATTCAATCTTATACATAATTGGTTGTAGAAAGTAACAAAACCCATACTATGTATTTCTTTTGCATAGCTGTGTCCTTATTGGAGATTTTTATCTGTCTTATTTTTTTTAATTGAAAACCCAATGCCATTAAAATTTTAATGTGAAGGATTCTATGAGATGTTGATTGTTTGTTTGTTTGTTTTTACGTCCGGATGTTTTTAATCAATCTGTGTTGCATATTATGAACTCCTCATTTAAACACCAGCATGAGAAATCTTGGTGGCCTAGGACTGAGAATACTGCAGCTTTCTTTAGTTCTACTTTAAATCAGGCTGTATTATTTTGCCTTTAATTTTAAAATAAACAAGGTAAACTTCTCAGAAAAGATTTTTCATTTACCGCCTTAGAATACTTTTTACTGTTCAATTATTTAAGAGTTGGGTCTATTCACTGCAGTGTATCTTCAGTGAAACTCTAGACCTTTCCATTTGTGGGCAGGGAAGTGTTTAGAGTGAATTCAAAACCGTGAATATTGCAGTGGCAAATTGGTTTGTCTTGCTTTATTATTTAAGTTGCTGCTGATATACCAGTCATCTGGTGAGGGTGCTGTTAACACTGTTTTGGAAGGGCAGTGAAATTAGGGGGAAGAAAAGAAGTTTAATACTCTCTAAGAAGAAGAGCTTTCTAGTGTTCTGTGAATTTACAACTCTGAGGAAGGTCTGACATAGTGTGTCTTCTGTATGACATTTGATAGAATAGAAGTAGGATAATCTCCCAATTCACTGATGGTCAATTTGGTTTCATTTTCTTTTAAGCCATCCCTGAGTCTCAGAGGCACAACTACCATATCACAGTCAAGATCTATAAGACAATAATTACAGAGCGTCAGTTTAGTAACACAAGCAAGATGTAATGAAAGATCCAAAAGTCCTAAACTGTTCCCTAAAATTAACTTCTTTATAATTTTTAAAAATTCACTTTACTAATAGTGGAGTTGCAAACTTGCAAACTATTTTTCTAATCAATAAGGAAAATGGAATCTATTCAAAAATATGTAGTAGTCTTCCAAAATATCGATCCCATTCAAGAGGGAGAAAAATCAGGGAATGAGGGAATCTTGCGGGATTTCTGTGAAATAAGTAAATAAAAAACTATCATATTTTAAACTTCATGAGCATGGAAAAAGTCAAAAAGTCCTCACCCAAGACAAATTTATGGTTTTTCTTAAATATTCTGCTTATTTTTTGAACTAGATAAAAGTCTACTTTCTTTCATCTTGAGACTCTACTTACTTTATCCGAAATAGTTTTGACTAATGTTATTTCAAGACCAAGAACATTGTCAAGTCTAGCGTGTTTATAAAAAGATCACTGTGTACAAAGACACTGAAGACCAAAGTAAATGCAGTTTTCTGAGGGAGCAAGTGGGGAAAGCAGGAGGAGAGAGGATCAGAAGATGGGAAAATGGGGAAGGGAGGAAAATGGAATAGAAAGTGATTGGGCTTTCAATTTGGGAGAGTTGATATTGATATTGGGATAATCTTGGGAAAGCAATATTGTAACAATACAAGTTTTCTTACTAAATTGTTACCTTTAATGGAGTAAGAATATACAGTTTCTCACACCCTTTTTAACAGACAGTTCATAGAAACATAATTTTTTTAAAAACTGAGTATTTACATTAGAATTTAATACATTGAAACACTAGATGTCACCTTAGACTAAACATCTTGGATAAAATTAATAAACATAAACATTCTGCCTTGAAGTGGGTGTGTGTACACACATTTGTATGCACAAATGTAGATTTGCATATATGTTTGTGTTTATATTTTCCAAGCATCAGATCTAACATTGTTTCACTAGATAAAACTCATGTGAAATATAGAGCCTATAGTTTCATTAACAGATGGTTAATATATAGTAAGCAAAAATTCTATTTGGCATAAAAATGTAAAACAGATTGTAATTTATTTTGTCAAAATTTTAGTTAATTTTGATAGTGATGTATTGTTCAATAACACGCTACCATGCATGAACACAAAATGAGATTTTTGAAAGCACACAACTCATGCATTAAAATATCAGAAAAAGCATATTTTTAATTTCTAAGAAATGGATGATTATATAAAATAAATATTTGTAGGGCTTTATTGGGGGAATTTGTAATTTATTCAATTTTTTAATATTGTAAGACTTTAGATTTGGAAGCAAATTCTACAACCATGTAAACAAGTTCACATAATGAAACTAAGGTCAGTATACTTTTGTGACTTACTTCTTAGCTCACTGTTTATTAAGACAGAATAAGAACCATAACTAATATCTTCCTAGTTGTCTTGATGGTTCCTTCTAAAATATGTAATATTTGAAAAGTACCTCCAAGTTCTTCCTATCACAGTAAATGGTACCACTCATTTTTTTTTTTTTTTTTTTTTTTTGAGACAGAGTTTCGCTCTTGTTGCCGAGGCTGCAGTGCAATGGCATGATCTGGGCTCACCGCAACCTCCATCTCCCGGGTTCAAGCAGTTCTCCTGCCTCAGCCTCCCTAGTAGCTGGGATTACAGACATGTGCCACCATGCACAGCTATTTTTTTTTTTTTTTTTATTTTTAGTAGAGAGAGGGTTTCTCCATGTTGGTCAGGCTGGTCTCGAACTCCTGACCTCAGGTGATCCGCCCACCTTGGCCTTCCAAAGTGCTGGGATTACAGGCGTGATCCACCGCACCCGGCCCAGGTACCATTCATTTTCTAAGCCTACAAACTTAGTGAAAATCGTTAATTTATTTTATATATCCCTTCAATATCTGCATTATAACTATGGATTCGATCTCAATAATATTGCCAGTTTTCTTCATCTTCACTATGGCTGACATAGCCTAAGGCACAGTCTTTCTCACCTGGAATATTGCTGAAGTCACCAACTATTGCTTCCCCTACTGCCCCTCCATAATCCATTCTTCACAAATGAAGTGAATCATTTTGTTAATGTAAATCTGATTATAGTACAGGCCTCCTTACAATTCTTGAATACATTATATTACACTCAATATAAGGCAAAATTTCTTTCTATGACCTCCAAGGCCTTCTATGGCCTAAATCTGTCTTTTTTTTTTTTTTTCTCTCTGAATTAATTTATTTCCTATTCCCTTTTTGTCCACTACTCTCCAATCACAAAGACATTCCTAAAACACACCAAGACTTGAAACCTCAGTGCCTTTGGACTTGCTTTTAATTCTTCCTGAAACTCTCATGCTACAAATTTCAATATGTTTACCTACTTTTCATTATTTGGGATTCAGCTAAAATGTTGCTGCATTTTAGAGAAACCTGCTACAACCACTGGTCCCACTGACTATTGTGTATCACATAACCTTACTGTATTAACCTCATTGCATTTATCAACACCTGAAATTCTTGTTATAATATAAGCCCCATGAGACAGAGACACTGTCTGGCTAGTTCTTCATTGTATTTCCAGCTCCATAATAGTGCCTGATACATACTGGAAATACATACAAATATTTGCTGAATATGTGAATGATTATTACTACATTCGTGCAACAAACGAGTAATGTTTAATTTCAAGTTTTCTTCACTTATAGAAAAAATGAAGAAAATGAATTTTGTGGTGTAAATTTTAAAGCTTGCATATAGGCAAACAATAATTACGAATGACATATTAACCACGATTAGTGCTACTGGAAACATCATTCACCTAAATATAGGAATTTATTTTTTAAAACATATTACAGAATTATATCTCAAAATGAATGAAAGCATACTACCCTAGATGGAAATCCAAACACTAGGTAAACAAGTCAGGGAGGCAGAAATGCTAAGACCCTGGACCAAAAAGGTCATCCACAAATAAACGTCATTAAGGAAGAGAAGGCAGCACTGGATTCCTGCAATTTAAGACCCTAAAAGAACAATAACCATCACAAAGAATGGGGAAATGTGTAAATGACATTCTTATAAAACAAAGTAAAAGCTAACACTCTTAAGTAAAATGAATGTCATTTAAAGAAGGTCTTTCACCTAATATTCACACACAATGAACACACATCCACACCCACACACCAGTGATGAGAATACGTCACAAAAGGATATATGCAAAATATGCAAAGCGGGAAATCTAAGAGAGTGGTTCACCTACTTATGGGATATCTGGTGCTCAGAAGCCTAAAAGTAGCAACGAAAGGATCCATTTAGCTCAGGATGGAAGAGAAAATGACAGTCAGTGATAAATATTAGCAGATCACAGAAATGAAAAATACAATAAAAAAGACTATCATTTGACTTTAGACTTCTATAGTAGGGGAAATAATCTTTCAGTAGAGAAATATTATCCACTGAAGATTCACTCTATGCTACACTGCACAAGGCATCTGTACAATGCTTTTACATTTAATTCTCATGACAGTTTCATAAAGAACATATCCTAACCCAATTATTCAAAGACCAAAAGAAAACCCTGCATAATATTAAGTAAACTGTCAAAAGTAACACAACGAAATCACCACTATACCAGGTTATGAACAGAAGTTAGTTTTACTACAGAATTCATATTCTATTTTTCTATTATTAATATATCAAAAGCTTTTCTATATATATTAATATTTCTGGCATATAATGTCATCATTTTTAATATGTATCATCTAGTGAAAAAGGTGTGGAAGGACTGCAGTTTACTATACCTTTTTATACCTCATCTACAGTTCCCATCATTTTCTTAACTGTTTTTCATTTACATATTCAAAGTATCTGAAAATATGTTCTTTTTTTTAAACCTTTCATCATGTTTTTTAAACTGTGCAAGAAGAAAGTCTGCACTGAAAGTACTTTTACCCCCAAGGAGGCCAGTAACTGATAGAAGACAGAAATCAGCTATTTCCATATAAAAACTACTCAAAGTTATGTTTACTAACATGAATCTTACTTAACAGCATGAGGCAAGATCTAGGGTCAAGATGGGTTAGAGAATAATGTGATAAGAAGGTAATGTACAAGCTCACTATCAGCTGAAGCTATAATGAAGTGGGTAAAATAGTTAACACATATATATCTTAAATTAATAAGATGTTAATGTTTAGAACTCAAAATGCTATTGACTAACTGATTTGAAGATAGCATCTGGAGAACTGAATGTACTTACTCCTTTATACATGCATCCATTCATTCTACAGGTAGTAATTGAATATGCACTGTGTTCCAGGCACTAGTCTAAAGTTGAGGAATGTGTATATTTGTGGGTACCACAGATCACAAAAATGCTAATTAACGGGACAATTAAACTAGCTAAATATTTGGTATATAGCTCCTTACCCCACAAGCAGACAGTTATATAAAGCAAACTATATGCTATCTGTGTTATATTTGCATTTAAAATTTTACGAATTTTTAAGACTGCATATTCTTAAAATATGAGACAGTGATTTTGATAAATCATTTTTCCAAATTACACTCTTGAAAAAGACATTCCAAAATATTCTGTATTCCAATTTGTTGTTTTTCAGATCCATTGATTATCTGCAATGTGAAACATGATTCTGACTGTTCACAGATGTTGCCCAGGCTCAAATCATCCACTGATGTCACCACTAATTGTTGAACCTCAAAAAAGTCTCTCTATCATGGAATAGACTACAGCATGTGAAGAGGAGACCTGTCTAAGTGACTTCCAAGTCTTCTTCTTATACTATGCCTTCCACATACATCATCAGGCAGGCTCATCTTAATACGCTTCCTATGGTCTTGGATTGTGACGTAACACCATACCATCCAAATCCAAAGATTTGAGCAATCTCTGAATCATTTTTGCCCCCATTTTCCACATTTCCTTTTCCAGTGAGTCATTGAAGTAGTCTTGGACATGACTTTCAAGTCCTTATATTTTTCACTAATCCCACTGTCAGTTATCTACATTTATCATTTTTCAGGTCTCATCAGTAGTTTCTTTTCCCCTTATTCCACATGAGTATGAAATTACCCTTTCTAAAATAAATCTAAACAAGGGCATCCTTTATGCTGAAATGTCTGGTGGATTTACATAAACTCTGGCGCAAAATTAACTCCGTGTTCTCATTTCTTATTTCTTTCCTGAGACTCCTTGAACCGGTGTCTTTCCTCACCATACACATCCACATAAATACATCCTCAAAGCTTCCTTAAAAGTGACATGGATTTTCACTTGCCCATAGTGTCAAACGTGCTGTTCTCTGTTGTTTCCTTACAGGCTCTGAATAATGAGATCCTGTGAGTGTCTATGACATGGCACCAGTGCCACCTCCCTGAGGAAATGTTATCTAAAGTCCACAGACTAAGTGCTCTTTTGCCACTGTATGCATTCATCTATTATAACAATTTCCACATGTTATTTCAAATATTTTTCCCTTTGTCTCACTAGGCTAAAAATTTCTTGAGAGTACATACAGATTGTTACTTTTCTTGTGTATATCAAACACTCAGTAAATGTCAAAGAGTGAATTAGATTCACTCTCACTCTCAACTGCCATGACTCCTTCATACAGCTTTCCTCTCCAATGAATAAAATGCATGAATAATTGAAATTTAATGCCTATAACATAAAGTAAGGAATTGTCACTTTCATTTTCTGTGCCTAGTGTCTTTTCTCATAAAATGAAGAGCCTCATTGTGAGAAAAATTATTACTATAGAAACATTTAAATGTACACAACTGTAAAACTTAACTCTCCAATGTATACTATTGCTTCCTAAAAAATAACTAGCCTATTATAAGTTATTGTGAGAAAAAAAATTCTTTGATGAAGGTGTGAGTGGAAAACCCAGCCTTCAGGCAGGTGATACAAATTTGATTAACAGATAGAATCATACTGTATACCATGAATGTTTTATGGTCTATAAAATGTAAAATGTGAAAACTAATTCAGAATGGTGAATTGATAAAGCAGTAAGAAATACATTTCAAAAAACAGAAAAGTTTTAAACTTCAGGCATAATTAAAATGTATATTCCTATACAGATTTCTGGGCATATATGTCAACAGAAATGTCTAAACCACTAAGTCATCCAAATATCCCAGGCATATAATGTGGATATTTGAGGCTACAAGTAACTGTTCACTCAAAGGTCTACTACTAGTATTTTTCCTCACATGGAAATTAAATCGTATCATTCTCTTGCTTACGATTCCTCAATATCTTCCCATCAACAAAACACAAATGAAAATCCCTTAGGTATGATGGAGGGCTTTTCAAAAGCTGGTTCCTAACACTTGTCTAAAATTATTTCCTGGCAAGCTATACCTCACTCTCTGTTACAGCTTGCAATTTTCCAAACATGCTGTGCTAGGTGACTTTCTTTCACTTCCCATTATATTTGCCTCCCTTCCCTTTTCTTCTCAGTAACAAACAAATGCTTTCTCAGAGTCACCAACCCCACGAAGTCTTGATATTCCCAGGCACCCAGATTGTGTCTTCCCTATATATCTATTATACTTTTAAACAAAATATCATTAACCATAAGATTAATAATATTTCAAGTTTTTAAAAAATCATTTTCATGGATGCCTGTTTAATGTATTCAAAAAATATTGAGCTCCTTCTATGAACATTGTAGTTAAAGTAATTAGCAGAATAGGTATGGCTTTTGGTCTCTGCAAATTTACAGACAATTGGATAAGATGGACATTATGTAAGTAAAAACAATGCAATGTATAATTAAGAGTTAAAAATATATAAAAATATATTGCACGGGATCAAGACAAGTAAGGGGTCATGAAGGCTTCTCTGTGAAAGTGGTGTTTAAGTTGAACCTGTATAGATAGGCAGAAGAAATGTCTTTTGCATAACACAGAACATTATATATAATAATCTCACAGTAAATATTTGTTGAACAAACAAATGACAAAGTAAAACTACCCATAATTTTTCATATAATTTCTGCAAACTTCTGATATTTTTTAAAGAAATTTAAAGTTTAAAGCCTCCTATTTTTGCTTGTAAAGATTAATACACATGCTTTCAACATAGATAATTTTTTAGAATTGCAGCCCTGCCGTGCTTCACATTCCACCTCTAGGACACTGCTTATTAACGTCAGAAGAATAAGTGACATGTCAAGTTTCCAGGACCATGCCAATGTCTAAAAACCGATTTCTTAGCTACGGTACAGAAACAAAATGTGCCCAGCAGTTTTCAACTGGGCTAATAATTAGACATTCTCATAAAAGCAAAGAAAATTTTCCTATTTAAACCTTCTTACAGAGGAAATCATTTTTGTTGTCTTCCTTCTCGATGCAAGAAACCTAAACATCATCTACCTAAAAGACAGATCATCCATCTTGTGATCCATCTGCAAAGATATTTTTTGAAAACATTTCCACTGACAGCTTACTTTATTTTGCCAATCTATTTAAAGATACAGAACCAAAGTTGTTTTTAAAAAAATCAAGTTGCTGCAACTCAAAGAGCTTGGAGAATTTTCTAGCCTAGTATCTAAATATTTTATTTGATTATAAGACGGCCCATGCCTGCTATGTTTCTAAAGAACTAATTCATAAGCACATGTAATCTGCCAGTGGCAACAAAAAAAATAACTAATAAATTTTATTATCTACATATTTGCAAAAATGAGCTGGAAGATATATTCATAATACATGAAAATATTACACAGTGTATGACAGGCTACCCCTGGGAAAGAGAAGAGTAACTGGTACAAGAAATTGTGATACACTTGGTAATTCCATTTCCCGAACAATTATTTTTACTGCATTTCACTGTGCAATT
Organism: Mandrillus leucophaeus; assembly: GCF_000951045.1. Taxonomy (NCBI): domain Eukaryota; kingdom Metazoa; phylum Chordata; class Mammalia; order Primates; family Cercopithecidae; genus Mandrillus; species Mandrillus leucophaeus. The sequence continues at coordinate 1,128,810 of NW_012104676.1, forward strand.
GGACATGACTGTCATGTCTTGTCTTGGCTGAGGACAGATCTGCATCTTGAACCATAGATTAGAAAAAAATACCGATCCCTCTTTTCATTCATCTACTTTGAGGAAAGTAAATTCTCACCATCAGAGAATTTGGAAAATTAATTCTGTTTTTCAAAAACTTGTATTCCTCATTTTTGTAGATTATTTGGAAAATATGTGGGCATTGAAGTCCAACAGATCTGTTGAAATTCAGGTTTCAGATTCCAACTCACTCATCAATTGTATAATTTTCATTGGGCTCTTGTATCTCTCTGAGACTGCTCCTCATTTGTAAATTAGGGATGTTATATACCTTCAACATCATCTCATTCATGAGCCAACTAGAAATACTACATGCTTTTGGTATAAGTTTCAAGAGTATTATACAAATTAAAGTTTGTGCATAAATCTTTCTAACACCTGGTCTGAAATATCTTAGTTATTATTACACTTTGATGCATCTCTAGATATATGTTTGTTGTTACTAACGATAGCATTCATTTATTGCTCATAATAAAGCAGGTGCGATTGATATATTATTATTATTTCCATTTTACAGATGATGAAAATGATCCTTAGAGGAACATTGTTAATGATCAAATTACCAAAGAACGATGCCTACTCTGAATCCAGATGTCTGACTCCACAGGACAAAACCACTGAATTTACTGCTCTCAAATTATTCATTTTAAGAATTTACCCTTCTAAATTGAATCCCTGAGGGTCATGAGTTATGTCTTAAAATATGAAATGGAACATGAAAAAATGAATTATTTCTTAGTTTTGGCCAAAATGTAAATAAACTGAGTATCAAATACTAAAAAAAGTTTGAAATATACCGCCCAGAAAAGAATGTGAACATCACTCCAAAAACTGTGTTACCTATGTGTCTAGTATGTCACTTGTCATCTGCAAAATGGAAACAATAATTAATAATTGTACCTACCTCAGTGGCTGGCATGAGAATTAAGTGAAATAACTAATGTTTTAAAATCACTTAACATGGTGCTTACCAGATTACTGAATGACAAAGAAAATCCTGAATCCAGACATCTGACCTTATAGCATCAATCAAAATAAATATTTTGCTGGGGCAAGATTATATATTAATATATTAGTATATGTAATTAGTATTAAGTGATATCAAAATATTTTTCCAACATTTCAATTCTGTAAGTGCCACTAAATTTCACTTGAGCTCTTATCCTGGATAAGCATGACTGTATTTTTTCACATCCTAATTGTGCTTTAAGGAGCTTAAAAACACTTTTTAACCACCTAATTTATCATGCATTGCTATAATCTCAACTTTTACTGTTGAGGTGACACTATCAGAGAGATACAGAATATTAGAGCTGAAAAAAAAAGAGGTTTTAGAGATAAGATGGTCTAGTCACCATATTACAGAGGAAGAAAAGTCTCATTGAGAAAAATGACTTGTTCAGATCATTGTAACTACCATGTGGGATGTGCTTACTGCAAGCCAGTCATGGGACTAGGAGATTCACAAAATTATTTTCATCATTATAAAAGCTAAATATAATGTCCTTCTTACATAAAGAAAACTAAGGCTTATAAAGTTTACTTGAGTTACCAACCATGAAAAAATGGCAGGGTCATAGAAGTCATTATTTGTTTTTTTAAAAAAAGAAGATAAGAGATGAAAGAGATGCACTAATATAAACCAAACCCACTCCTGAATCAAGACTTCAGTATTCCCACCTGGCACATGCTCCGTTGCATTTCATTCAGTGATTAAACAGTTTAAGTACATCTGAACTTCATCCTGTGGCCCTGATTGTTGCTCATTCTGGGACGGAGACTGAGATGACTACTCTCTTTCATAAGGAACATTTTGACAAGCTACTTTAATGACACTCAGAGCATTTTACTCTTGAAAACCCACAATGAAGAGATATGTCAGCTTTCCAAGGAAGTTGATTCTCTGAGCAAAGTGGAGGTTGAGAGGTCTGGAGTCTGAAAACAAACCTGACCCGTCTGTTCTTACTTCAGGAGAGATCCTACTGCTTTAAGCTGCTAAAGGCTGGTCAGGAAAAAGCAAGTATCTTCTAGAATCCGTCTACTTTCAACTCTTATTTATATGTCCCCAGTGGCTTGGAGAGTTATTAAGGTAAATGGTTTTTATTGGTAACATCTTAAAATTCCTCACTAAAGAAAGTATTAGGTATTAAAACAACCAATTCCATAGCCACTTTTCAAAATGCCTAAATCTAAACTCCTTATCTAAGCTTTTGATTATCATCTGAGATTTAATTTGTAATTTCTTTTGGTATGCATCACAGTCAATATAAAAACATAAAAACATTTTAGAAAGATTAAGATCAATATTGTATATAAGAATTAAAATAGATGATTCATTCACAGTACTATTATTTAAATTTGTAATAAATTTGCATTTCGCAATTACATTACAAAAATAAAGATACGGATTCCTTTATAGGAAAATTTGTGTATGGGGGTTTAATTCTGAAGAATTGAACACCTTTCTACTTTAAATTAAAGCCAACATTTTAATGACACAGATTCAGTTTCCCATTCTCAACCTAGCAAATCAATACCGTATAGGACATTCTACTTAATAATAATATAATAATAATCAATTTTACTTTCATATTGAGTCTTTAATAACACTGAGAAACTCCTAGCACACTAGGATTTAAATCTCTTCTTGTGAGCATACTAAGGTGTAACTACCATAAGCCATCTGGGACTTTAGCTCTGTGGGTCAATAAAGAAACCATTTGCAAGAGAGAGAGGACTTTCTCTAGAAGTAAAACTTAAAGAAAAAGAGCTGTTCTCCATAGAAAATTCATTTCACAGCACAAGGAAAGAAAGCATTTACATATATCAGACGGAAAACTCTTTCATAAAGCCCTCAAGGACCACATACATACTCTCTAGGAATAAAGATGAAGGCTTCTCTTTTATCTTTCTTTTTTTTTAATGGTAGAAACCACTTGATCTCACTTGTCATTTATCTCTTCAATACATATTCATGAAGTACCTCTTATGTTCTAGGGTCTACACAGGAAAAACAAGGATGAAGAAATAATTTTTCACAGTCCAGTGAACAAGGCAGATACATAAACAAATAATTTCTATTATGCGTCAGAATTATTTTCTACAATGGAAAAGATAGGGCAAAAGAGGAAGTTATTAATTCTCCTGAAGGTAAGAAGAGAAAGATGGTGGGAAAGTTTCTACAGAAAATAAGCAAGTTTTAACTTACACAATGTATAAATTGGAATTGGGCAAATATAATAATGATTGCTAACACTACCAGTTGCTCACTGTGTACAAGGCACTTTGTTAAGTGCTTTACAAATATTAATAATCTCACTGAATTCTCATAACAGCCACTGAAGAAGGGTGTTGTTATTATTTCCAGTTTGCACATGACAAAATGAGGCACAGGGAAGTTCTGAATTTTGCTCATCATCATGTACCAGATGGTTAGGGTTTGAACATAAGCTTGTGTGATCGTTGATCACTATTCTATCCTGCCTCCCAGGTAGAGAAGGGAGGGGCATCTCAGACAACAAACATTCAAAAGCTAGAGGTACATCACCACATTGAGTAATTTAGCATGTCTGGAACAAAGACTCTGATATAGTTTGGATATTTGTCCTCACCCAAATCTCCTGTTGAAATGTAATCTCCAATCTTGGAGGTGGGACCTGGTGGGAGGTGTTTGGATCATGGGGGTGGATCCCTCATGAATGGCTTGAGCCATCCTCTTGTTGATAAGTGAGCTCTTGCTCTGAGTTCACACAAGATCTGGTTATTTCAAAGTGTGTGGCAAGACCCCCGACTCTCTTTTTCTCTCTTTCTGTCTCTCTCTCTCTCTATGCTCCATTCTTGTCGTGTGATGCGCCTGCTCCCCCTTTGCCTTCTGCCATGACTGGAAGCTTCCTGAGGCCTCCCCAGAAGCAGATGCCACTATGCCTTCTGTACAGGCTGCAGAACCATGAGCCAATTAAACCTCTTTTCTTTATAAGTTACCTCATTTCAGATAGTTCTTTACAGCAATACAACAGCAGCCTAATACAGGCTCTATTTAGGAAGTGGCAGGAATATAACTGAAGAGAAGAGAGAAGTACCAGACAAGAAGGAATTTGTATTCTGTGCATAATGAGGAAAGAATAGGAAATTATAAGACTCTTGTTCAGGAGATCAGATGGGAGATGATCACTTAATTTAACATGAGAGAATGGTGTCAGTCTGAAATAAAACAGTATCAATGTGGACAAAAGTAATTACCAAGATTCTTAAGAGGAAGAGCGGATACATTTTAGAGAAAGACTGAATGTGGTGAGTAAAGAGGGAAAAGACTAGAGTATGACCCCCATGCATACGGCATGAGTGGCATGGTATTAAGTGCACCACAAACCAGGGCAAAAATGAAAGTTGTTTTCCAAGGAGCCAGATCCTCAGGTTTTCTGCACTTAAGAATTCCATGTGCATCTTTAAGATGTGAATATGCCTAGTGAGCCTGAATGAAAGCATCATCTGTTTACTAGACATTTCTGTGACAGTGGCTGCCACTTTCCTTAATTCCTTGGTTAGGCAACAATATATCATTTGGTTCTCTTTTGCAGTCCAAGAAATAAAACAAACAAACAAAAAACACAAAGCAAAACACACATAATATCTCCCTTCATACCTAATCCTTGCAAACTCACAGGAAGAATCTATTTTCATCTTTTTCTAAGACATTTAAATAGCTTTATTTATGCTATCTTACCAATATTTACATTATGGTATGTGCTAAGGAATAATTTAGCCCTATTTTTAAAGGGCAAAGAGAGGTTAAGTGGCTCTTCTGGGGAATCTGGAAAGGAAAGCTCAGTCGAAAATCAGTTCTTTATGTGTAGAGCAACTGGCAAATTGTTATTGATGTTTCAGGTGGCTTGAGTTGTTAGAATATAGATTTACTAGTAAATAGTGAGCTGAGAAGAGGAAGTGGAATTGAAGAATTTTTTTTTTTTTTTTTTTTTTTACAAGATAGGCCCATGTGTTTCTTAATTCACTGTTAGCTTTTTGACTGATCTGTGTTTTCAATAAATAAGGATCTCAAGGTGATATTGAACATCATTGGGGCACTCATAGAAATATGGATGAAAATGTTTGTTGTGTAAAATTTTATGTTTACATCAAATATCATTCTGCAACGCATCCTCATAACATAAAAAAATTTTTATACATTTCTACCATCAAATACCATAGGGAAAGGGTCTAATATGCATTGATTTTTATACCCAGTTGAGAAATTCTGATGAAACACAACAGCCCATATTGTTGATGAAATAATTTTTCAATCATAGGGTGAGATGGCAAATGATCACTTTCTCTTCCTTCAACCACCTTTTTAGTTTGTTAGTTTTACATAGTTTCTCAGGTTCCCAAACTCACTTGAATTTCTTCCCACCCTCTGGCTATTCCTTCTCAGTTTCCTTGGCTCCATTGGCTGACCTTTGAAAACTAGGGTAGACCTTGGATTTCTTCTCTGTTTTATCTATACTTACTTCCTACAGATAATCTTATCTAATCTAATCTAGGAAGGACATGATATCTTATCTAATCTAGGCAGGACAAGATAGTTTGGGCTAGAGTGAAATGCCTTGGAATGCTGCATACTGAATGTATTTTAAAGGTAGAGCAGCAGAATTTCCAGAAAGATAGAATATGGGATGTGCCTCAGATAACCAGCAAGATTGAAAAAACTACCTATCAGACACTATGTTTACTACCTCAGTGACAAAATAATCTATACATCAAACCTCTGCAACACATAATTTATCTATGTAACAAACTTGCACATGTACTCCTGAAACTAAAAATAAAAGCAAAAAAAAAAAAGAAAAGAAAAGAAAAGAAAAAGAAAAGGAAAAAAAAAAAGGATTACTCCATGATTTTTGGCTGAAAAAGAAGGAAGATAAAGTTGACATTAACTATGTCAGATAAGACCGCGATTAGCAAATCTGTGCTAGAAGCGATATCAGAAACTCAGTTTGGATATGTTACATTTCAGAGGCTATTAAAGGTGAGGATTAGTGTATTCATATTGAATTTAAAAAGCAAAACCAGTACAAGTGATATGGAATATGGAATGAATTGTGTGGATTAAGCCTTTCAGGATTCTGAGGGCTAGTGGAGACATCTATGGAAGTCTATCACTTCTAAATTTGGTGGCTACCCTCAAATCACAGTAGGGCAGAAGGGCTGGCAGTCAGTAAGAAAAACTGGAAGCAAAACAGAGTGAAGCAAGAATAAGATAGAATCTTCAATAACAACCTGAAATCTATGAAAACGAACTAGAAGACATGGGGACAAACTGAGGCCCAAGTTATTTCTTATTTTCCATAACCTCAACAGTTCGTCATCAACTCTCAGTTGAGGACTCAGAGAAGTTAAAGAGAAGACCTAATGGGAGCTGTAGGAACTACAACCTTGTTACTGACGTATCTCCAAAGGATGAGGGCAAATCAGTGACACTGAGCATACACTGTAACAGCAACACTTGGTACCTCTTCAGAGCATAATGGTGGCTGTTTTTCTACAGACGGTCTCACGGCTTACCTTTCACTTCCTTTATGACCTTACTTATTCTTTTAAGGAATTCCCAGATTATCTTTTAAAATTGTAACTCTGCTCTTGACAGTAAATCATTTTCGCCTGCTTTATTTTTGTCCATACCACCTTTATCTTAAACACACTATATACCTATCTTACTTGTGTATCTTAACTTCTATCTCACCCACGAGGAAGTAAGCTTTATGAGAGAGAGCAGGTACATTAGCTGTGCTGTTAAATATTGTTTCACATGATAGACAATAATATTTGCTGGACTGAATGGAAAAATTCCAGTTTTGCAATTAAATAAAATGGCCTAATATTTTAAATTGTTTTAACCCAGTTATGTGGAATACCTTCCAGAAAGAGTGGCTATTATCTTTATGCAGATCCTTGACAACAGATGTGTTTATTTCTTCAATTAGGTTGAGCCATATACAATTGTTAATCTTTTATTCTTTCTAACCTACAAAAATGTCAATATTCTATGGCTCAACTTATATGCTAAATATGACAGGAAAAATGCACAGTAATCTGGGTAAATATGTGTATAAAATTTACCTGTGTGTGCGTATGTATGTATATGTATGTCTGGGTATACTGATTTCATTTCTTCTTTGACTTCCTCAGGTTTACAGCTCTAGTTCCAAATTCTGAAATCTACAAACTAAATTGATACCAGTAACTTCAGTAAAACAAACAAAAAGAAGGCTGTTAACTACCTGGACCACAACTACTCATAAACCTAACCATTCCTCTGCAGCTACATGCAGGTTGAATGCTGTTACTCACTCCTTTAGTGGGGAAAACACAGCTCTGGACTTCACTACACTTCTGTAGCATTATGAGAAGATAATTATTTAATAGCTATATTTACCTATTATAAAACTATATAAAGAAAATTCTAGATAATGTGCCAAGTATTTTTCAGTAGTGAGTAAAGTTTTTCATTTATACCTTTGTATCATCATAATTCATTTATATAGTGTTCTCCTAAGCAAATCCAACCACTTCTTAATGGAACACACACACACATGTGCACACACACACACACAAATGCATAAGGAAAAAATCTATCCCTTTTTATAGGTGAAAACAGAGAAAAAATGTTATTTAAAAACATTGTTTAAATTAGGGTTTAAAAACTCCCTCATTTTCAGAAAGTTCATTCTCACACAGTTCTCTTCCATTATTCACTCCTTCCCTATATACCTTAAGACTTGGCTATGCCATTCTTATGAAGTCTATTTCTCTACAAACTTAAAGAATGTTCACACTAAGGCAAAGTGAGATTTGCACTTATAGGAGGTATGATGAAGGAGGAAACATGTCCTTGGAATCTGAGGTGACAGATTTAGGTGAGATGCTGAAATGGGAATAGAATGGGATGCTGAAAGAGCATGCAGTAAAAAGGAAACTAACTCAATGATCATCTGTGACACGTCAACAAGTTTGTTTCTGCAGGAATTCTGCAAGATAAGGTTATCCCTTCCCACTCTACATGTGAATAACTTGATATTAATAAAATTACCCAAGCTAATATACATTGTATTTATTATTTATTCATTTGTTAACTTATACTATTTGTTAATTTATATTATTTGTTTTGGCAAAGTGATATGAAACAGTTTTAGAATCACACATTTAATCAATTATAGAGTTCACATTGGAATACAGATCTCTTTTGTTATATATTATACATTTCCATATTTCCAGGTGAGCCATGTCATATGTTCTTAATATGAAAATATGACAGTGAACACATATTAATAGCATATTAACAATTCTTGTTTTCCAAATGAACTGACTTCACCTATCTTCCAAAAGAAAATTAAATAACTATAAGTTATTTAAATGTTTAACTCTAATTTAAGCCACAGTAATTCTAAATTGATATAAACTATTGGTTTTTATATTTTAATAGTATTTGATGAATTGGTTATATTATAGCTATTGTCATTTTATATAATGAGTTATCTAATCTTGAAACACACACATAGAATTTAAGCTAAAAATATTTTTCCTAATTTTAGAGTTGACAGCTGGAATTTGTTACATGTGACTCTAGTACACCAGGGGTTAAGGACTATAGATATTTAACTACATGTTGCATAGTGCAAAAAGTGGAGACCAACTTGTACAGTAAACATAATTAAATTTTACAATTAGCCTATGGGCCAGATAGATTTATTCCTGCAATGTGCACCATAAAATAATTCTATATAAGAACTTTAAATAAATCAAAGTATAAAAATTTTAACTTTGAATCTTATAGTTTATCTATACTGGAGAATATAACATTGGGCTTTGGAATATGAAGTTGGATTCAAAAACTTGTTTCTTCAGTTCTACAGATTGGCAGAGAAAAGATTAAATTTTCTCAGCCCCATTTTATCAGATAACATCTACAGGAAAGGTTGTGTAAGTATTGGAATTTGCCAACCTTCAGAATCGAGTTCATTGCAAATCCAGTCAGAAGCTTAAACAAATAAAAGAAAACATGTTAGTGACCTTCACAAAAGCATGAGCTAAACTTTATTAGAATTTACACTGTCTAAAACCCAAAATATTATTTGAAGTTGTTGGGCTTAAGGACATGATGCTAGCACCTATATTGTTATGATCTGCTTAAATTAATTATTTAAATTAACAACTAACTCATCAATTTAAAATTGGAAGTAATCTTATAAGTCAAAGTGCTGTATAAACTCTAAAATATACATTATTGTTTTTATTTCTATTACTATTATTTATATTTTATTTCCATTGTGATCAATGTTTCACAATTCCTAGCAATTTGACAATGCAGAATGTAAGTCTCCAACAGAATCACACCCCAAAATAATTAAGAAATGACTTGGATTCTATTTGACAGTGATGCTTTTATTTCTCTTCTGATCTCAGTTCTATCACAGCACAGAGTACAATATCCCCAAAATATGTTACTATGGCAACTGAGAAAGCCAAAGAGCAAGATGGTCTCCCTGACCTTCCTCCACTTTTTTTGGGAAGCATGGCCATAAAAAAAATTCTCTGACCTAGCTTGCCTGAAAGTAGGTCATAAGACCCTCATTCTAGAGGAGTTCTTTCCCTTACTTGGAAAGACTTAATGCTACACAGAGAGGCCAGTATGAATCTGATTGAACAGGACTTGCTGAATCTCTCCACACACCCACAATTCATTATCATAAACTACCCTTTCTTTTTTGTCCAAACACATTTCTACACAACTATCCATTCTTTGTCGAACCCGAGCACAAAAACAACTGTCCCTGGGTCTTTATTTCTGTAGCCTCTTGTGCTATGTAAAACTTTGTTAAATAATTTGTTTAACCTGCCTTTTCTTTTTTTTGGACATGGAGTCTAGCTCTGTCACCCAGGCTGGACTGCAATGGTGTGATCTCAGCTCACTGCAACCTCTGCCTCCCAGGTTCAAGTGACTCTCCAGCCTCAGCTCCCCAAGTAACTGGGATTACAGGTGCCTGCCACTATGCCTGGCTAATTTGTATTTTTAGTAGAGACGGTGTTTCACCATGTTAGTCAGGCTGGTCTCAAACTCCTCACTTCAGGTGATACGCCTGCCTTGGCCTCCCAAAGTGTTGGGATTACAGGTGTGAACTACTGCAACTGGCCTTAACCGGTCTTTTAAAAATCAGACATGATCCTTACAATGGGTGAGGAAAAGATATTACTTCTTCCTCCCATTGTAACGACCTATAATGAGAGGGTGCCATGGTCTGAAGTATCTAGACCATATTGCTCCTTTTTTTTTTTTTTTTTTTTTTTTGTGGATGTTCTTTGAGGGATAGTAAATAACTTGGTTTGCCCTCTGATGTGATTGATAAAACTGTTAATAAACTAACCCTTTCTACTTCATTTTCTGATTTTTTGATTGTTTTTTGTTGGCAACCCCTCTTCTCCAACCAACTTATATGTGATTCCATAGAAGTCGGTAAAAGGAGATTATTTTATCAGAGTTATCCCTCTGAGGAGAGAACTAAGGCTTTTAATAGTTAAAGACTGTCTGAGGTAAACTCTTCTGTATTCAAAAGTCTTGTTTCAGGAAGCAAAAAGAATAAAAACTGTTGGAATAACTGATAGAAACAACAGGAGAACTTCATCAATAGGATTGTAAATAACTGGGAACTAAATATTGGAGTCCACATTGACTTACCTCTTTTCACATACACATTCCAAGTTTACCTTCCCAATCTCCTTTTTCTTTACAGTGAGAATTTTATTTTTATAAATTTACTACCAACATGAACTGAATGCTCCTCACTTGTAAAAATAAGCAATTGGGTTTTATTGGTGAATCCCACATAGAGCATTGATCCTATAAAATGCTTCAGTAATTTAAGGGTTGATGGCGAGTATAGTTTACAAAAATAGTGAGTACAGTTTACAAAAAATGTGCACAACGTTGATGATGAACTAATAAACAAACTGGCAGTAGTGGAGGCTGATTAGTAACATATATCAAATTCCATGATGTAAATATTACGACAATGCCGAATTTCAAGCTACCATCAACTTAACAACTGATTCACAAAATTCCCAAATATTTAACAATTAACATTTACCGAGTGGTAAAAGCCAACTTCAGCACATCACTGTATGTTCCTACCCTGAAGCTACACATTTACCAATGACAAAATAAGAAAAGTCCTGGAATGTAACCTGACTTTTTATCCCCAAGATTTTTGACCATTAAATACTTTTTATAGACTAACATCAATATAATATACTTTTACAAGTAATATCCCTCGTCTCTTCATGTCTTCCAACCCTAGTATTTCAAAGCAAGCCAGGCCAACATCTAGCTCCTGCATTTCTTTGTAACAGGCTTTCTGCCAAGACACACTTTTCTTGCTTATGTTGCAGGACAGAAATGTGGAATCAAAACTCCTGCAATAAGCCTTTGGCCAATATTTAGGAGGAGTCTTACAATGTCATCCAAAAATTTCTGTAGGATGATTAACCTCCATCATCCTTAACTGGCTGCCTTCCCTTTCTTGTTTTACTTCTCCATTACTCCACTGCCGTGAATTCCTTTTCCCAAACTACTTAGTTTGAATTTTTTGTCTCAGGGGAAATCCAACCTAAAACAAACAGCTGAGAAAACGATGGGCTAGAAAATCTCAATGACCACGCAGGGCTCTAATTTTCAAAGATTAAAATACTTCCAGTGATATTTCTGACATTTTCAGGCTGAAAACCTCCAGTACCATTTATGATGCTTAGCTTATGTAAGTCAACACACAGATTTCTGCTGAACAAACTTTTAGGGCAAATCCAAGAGAATGATGGCCAAGGAAAGAGTATGAAGTAAAGAGGGTGCTTCTGGCCAGGCACAATGGCTTACGCCTGTAATTCCAGCACTTTAGGAGGCTGAGGCAGGCAGATCACTTGAGGTTAGGACTTTGAGACCAGCCTGGCCAACACGGTGAAACCCTGTGATATGGTTTGGCTGTTTCCCCACCCAAATCTCATATTGAATTGTAACTCCTACAGCTCCCACGTGTTGTGGGAGGAACCTGGTGGGAGGTAATTGAATCATGGGGGTGGGTCTTTCCCGTGCTGTTCTCGTGATAATCAGTAAGTCTTACCAGATCTTATGGCTTTAAAAATCAGAGTTCGCCTGCACAAGCTCTCTTTCTTTGCCTGCCACCATCCATGTAAGATGTGACTTGCTCCTCCCTGCCTTCTGCCATGATTGTGAGGCCTCTCCAGCCATGTGGAACTGTAATTCCATTAAACTCTTTTTCTTCCCAATATTTCATGTGTCTTTATCAGTAGCATGAAAACAAACTAATATACCCTGTCTCTACTTTAAAAAAAAAAAAAAAAAAAATTTGTTGGGTGTGGTGGCACATGCCTGTAATCCCAGCTACTCAGCAGCCTGAAGCAGGACAATTGATTGAACGCAGGAGGCAGAGGTTGCAGTGAGCCAAGATTGCACCATTGCACTCCAGCCTGGGCAACAAAGTGAGACTCCATCTCAAAAATAAGTAAATAAATAAAGAAGGTTCTTCTCAGAAGATTCAGGACATGCTACCCCAAAATATATCTCATGGCATCTGAAGAGACAGCAGAAGCAAGAAGGTCCCTCTGACCTTCACCCTCCCTTCTCCCTTGAAGCAGGCTATAAAAGAATTTTCTGACCTTTCTCTAAAACAGGGCATGACACTCATTTCAGAAGTAGCCCTCCTATATCTGGAGGAAATGAACATCTTTATTCTCTAAGATACAGAGATGCTAAGGTGAATCTGAACAAACAGGCCTGTCTAAGTTTACTCCAATTTGTTACCATTGGATCATCTATATTTGTCTTCCAATCATACTTCTGCAGGGCTGTCTATACAAGTAAACAAACCTCTCTTTTTCTTTGGTTCTTTGTTTATGAAGGTTCCTGTGTCAGTAAAACTTATTAAATAAATTGGTGTGTTTTTCTCTTGTTAATATGTCTTTTATCATAGGAGTACCTACCATGAACTTCAGGATAGGTTAGGAAAAGATATGTTTTCTCCCCTGAAATTTATATAACATTCCTACCTTTGGTGGAGTAACTAGAAACGTAGGCTTTATCTGAATTTCCTAGATGGCTACTGCCTCCTCAATTTGCGAATACTTAGCCTGATTTTTTGTCTCAGTGAATTTGTGATATAATAAGAAAAATGTATTTGGTCTTTGTGCCTGATTCCTGGCACAGAGCATCTAAGAGATAAATTAGTGTGAACATTGAAATAAATTGTAGACACTTAGTGTCCACAGAAAATTAGAAAATTGCTAGTGGAAAACCCATATATTTGGTTTCGCAAGTGTTAGGAGTAAAGAAACAGTTATTCCTAGTTTTGTTTTGTTTTGTTTTGTTTCCTTTCTGGCACTTGCTTGTTTGTACTTCAAAGCCTCACTGCCTTATTCTAATCTCTTGATGTTTCTGGTGTGATCACTATCTAAGAAAAACTCACTTACCATAAGTTCTTCCAATTCACCTTCAACATAAGAAAGAAATACTTTTATATAAATCCAGTTATTGTGCCACTCACTGACAAGTTACCATACAGTGTGTCAGTCTTCCATATATTATTTAATTTAGTGCATATAAAAAGTTTGGGATCATACTGGGTTTGTCTTTTCATAACTGGCTTATTTAACTTAGCATAATGTTCTCTAAGTTCATCATGCTGCAGCATATGTCAGAATTTCTTTTCTTCTTAAGGCTGGATAATATTCCACTGTATGATATACCACATTTTGTTTATCCATTCATCTGTCAGTGGACACTTGGGTTGTTTTCACATGTAGCTGCTGTGAATAATGTGCTATAAACGTTGGTGTATGAATATCTTTTTGAGACTCTGCTTGCAGAAAATTTGGATCATTTGGAAACTCTATTTTTAGAATATTTTCCACAGCAGCTGTACCACTTTAGAGTGTGCAAGGACTCCAGTTTCTCCACATCTTGGCTAAAACTTGTTATTTTATGTGTTTTCTGTTGTTCCTTTTTGTTTTTGATAGTAGCCATCCTAAGGGATGGCTAATGGGTGTGAAGTAGTATCTCATTTTGATTTGCGTTCCCATAATGATAAGCATCTTCTCACCAGCTAGCTACTTAGCCATTATATATCTTATTTGGGGAAATATCAATTCATGTCTTTTGCCTATTTTTAAATCAGATTTTGGTTGTTTGAGTTTTAGAGAGTTATTTATATTCTAGATATTAATCCCTTGTCAAACATATAATTTGCAAATATTTTCTCCCATTCTGTGGGTTACTTTTTTACTCTGATGATATTGTCTTATATGTGATATATCTTAGTCTGTTTTTGATGCTATAACAAATACCACAGACTGGGTAATTTATAAATGATAGAAAGTTATTCCTCAGAGTTCTAAAAGCTGGGAAGTCTCAGGTAAAGGATCTGGGAGATTCAGTGTCTGGTAGAAGAAGGAAAAAGGATGAGGATGATCCCATTAATGAAGGAGGAGTACTCACGACTTAATCACTGTCCAAAAAGCCCCAACTCTTAAAACTATCATACTGGGTATTAAGTTTCAACATGTGAATTTTACAGACTCACACATTCAAACCATAGCAAGGTATATACAATAGTCAAAATCACAGAGACAAATAGAAGAGTGGTGGTTGCCAGGGACCTGGGGGAGACGGGGAATGGGGAGTTACTGTTTAATAGGCATAGAGTTTCGGTTTTGCAAGATGTAAGGAATGATGAAAATGAATGGTTGTGATAGGTTCACAACATTATGAGTATATTTAATATTTATGAACTGTGCAATTAAAAATGACATACAAGGTAAATTTTATCTTATGTGTATTTTAGCAAATTTTTAAATTAAAAAAAAAAAGTGGCAGTGATATCTGTTAAAACAGACCATAGAAATCCAACGTAAATGTGTCTATACAGTCACCAAAACTCATGTAGTAGAATGTTCTTCATGGCAGTATCTTTCATAGTCCCAAACTGGAAGCTACCCAAATACCTATCAATAGAGGAATGGGTAAATATGGTATACACACAGGATAAAATGCTATGCAGCAAGGAGAACAAGCAAACTATATCATAGCTAACCATATGACTGGATCACACAAATATAAATGCTGAGTGAAAAGAGCCAGATATAAAGTACTGCATATTATATGAGTCTAATTAAATAAAATTTGAAATAGGCAAAACCTATACTGTTAGAAGTAAAGATACTGGTTACTTTTGATGGGTAATGGCTGAAGGGAGGATTAGGGAGATGTCTTATTTTGGTAATGTAGTAACGTTTGGAATATATGCACATTACATGAATGTCCTCAGTTTCAGAAAATCATTAAGCATATGTACATATGCGTACTCTTCGTACATACATGTTTTATTCAAAAAACCAGTTTAAAAATTTTGGGATAGATGTTATTAAACCCACTTGCAAATGAAAGAACAAGCTCATAACTGTTCAGTAATTTTTCAAAATTGGGACAGCTATTAAGTGGTAGAGCCAGGTGTGCACCTAAAATCTAGGATGCTGTCATTAGATTACACTCTTCCTTATATTAAGAAAAAACAATAAATAAAGTTAGGAAACTTTTGCCTACATCCCACACTAGACTATTATTGTCTAAATGATAATACTGTCAGACTATTATTGTCTAAATCCTTATAAATTTCTTTTAACAAACATTCAAGTTAGCATTTTCCTAATCTCCTTAGTGAAGCAATATGGAGTCATGATAAGAATTTTCCTAGATCTCTTTTTCATTAACTTTGTTTCTTTGGATCAATACTAAGCCTCGTTTATAAAATAATAATCACAATAAAGTAGTAGTAATGTCATGTATTTCATAATATTATAGCATTCATATAAATAAATATCTTTAAAATGGTTAACACTATTTCCTCCGAACACAATATATCACCAAAACCTGGAAATTACTATTATTAGTGAACATCTGACCACTGGAAAACCTGAATAAAACATGTCTTTAATGGAGCACTCAGAAAGCTTTGAGAATGAATTGAATGTTGGGGTTGCAGAGTCAGGCAGCTTGATTCCCAGAAAAAGAAGATGATATTCCCTCACCGACAATGATTTTTAAATTTACCCCTGCTGAGAATATTTGTAGAAATTCTTTTATTGGCACCTCTTTAAAGTGATGGGTTATACGTTGATTCAGCAGGATCCGCATTCCCTCATCCTACTTGAACCCTCAGGGAAAATTGTTTTCAAAATTAAGGTCATCTTAGCAAATTTCCACTTTTGAGCTAGGCACAATTAAGACTGAAACAAAAACAGACTTCATGATGTAACATGAAATGGAAGAAGTTTAGGGAGATTAATCTACTTTGCACTTTCGCTACAAATTAAAATAGTTTGTTCTGGTGGAAAACGCAAATGGAACATAATAACTTTTGGACATATATTTGCCACAAAAGTGTACAAATAAAATAGGTTCCAATGAAACAAAACAAAACAAAACAAACAAAAAAAATGCCATTTGCAGGGTTTTAGAAAAAATTCTAGGGCAAGCAAATGCGAAGGAGGAATTTGTTTATCTTTCTTATGCTTTCTTAACTTTCAACCTGACCTTATAGTAAAATTTACATGATTTTCCTAGTGTGTTTTAAATAAAGTTCCAGAGAAAAAAATCTCGCCCAGCGCTGCTCGGTCTCCCATTAGACACAACAAATTAGACATTCATGAGGAAGATGAGTGAGGATATGACCTGGAAAGCAAATCCACTTTCGCCCTCCCTGAGTTTTATGGGTTGTTTTTTTGTTTGTTTGTTTGTTTTTTATTTTTTTTTGAGTTAAATGATACCCATGTGAATGTAATGCGGGAGGTTGACCTGACATTCACTATATCTCTGAACATGCTTATATAGGGAACTCAGTAAACTCTGCTCAAACTGTTGTCCTGCATCTAATCTGTTTTGCAATTCTCAGTAGTGACAACCTCATATACCCAGGTGGTTTTGTTGACTCTATCAAGTTTCAAGTTAGTGCTAAGCTATATCACAGACACCACAGTCCTACACAATGTGACACACAGTCTAGCATGGCAAGGCAGGAGGAGAGGGCCACAGCGTCTTTCACAAGACTTTCCCAACTAAGTCTCGCCAAGAATTCTGCAAAAGAAAAAGCTTGTCCGTTATCACCTTCAGATATTCACTTGTGTGTATAGAGTGTGTAGGAGAAGGAAAATGAAATATTCTCTCTTCCCAGCATCCAACCCTAAAAAGACAAGGGTGGGGGTGGGTGGATAGCAAATTATGGGGAGGAAGACAAAGGACTGAGAGAGCTGCTGAAATGCTCTAAAATGTAATTAAAGAGATCAAATCTACACTTTGCCTTGCTTTACTTCCAATGATGTTTAGGATTGTTTTGTCCTTTAGCTAAAAGAATTAAGCACTTTTATTAAAATTATCATTTATTGCAGCAATCAATCAGCAAGATGTTCTCAATGCCTAAACTTAAGGGAACATTGTGATTAATTTTTTTTCTGATAGAAAAACTACTACCACTACTAAAGTATGACTTTTCTATTCTAGTAGTAATTTCCACTGCCAGGAACTAAAATCATTTCCCCATATTTGACTTAATAGCTACATTGCTAGGAGATAGCAATTATTACTTATCACCTTTTTTGGATGAGGAAACTGAAGCTCAAGATGCTAGGTGAGTTTATGCTAGTTATGAAGTTGGTGTTTAGCAGACCTAACACATGAACTCACTTTTGCCAGACCTCGAACAAAGAGCTAGAACCTCTCCAGAGAAAAAATGTGAAGTCAGATGTCCTGGTTTGCTTTGCTTTTTTTTTTTTTTTTTTTTTTTTTTTTTTTTTTTTTTGAGACGGAGTCTCGCCCTGTCACCCAGGCTGGACTGCAATGGTGCCGTCTCGGCTCACTACAACCTCCGCTTACCAAGTTCAAGCAATTCTCCCGCCTCAGCCTCCAAGTAGCTGGGATTACAGGTGCCTGCCATCACGCCTGGCTAATTTTTTATTTTATTTTATTTTTTATTTTTAGTAGGGATGGCGTTTCACCATGTTTGCCAGGCTGGTCTTGAACTCCTGACCTCGTGATCCCCCTGTCTCGGACTCCCAAAGTGCTGGGATTACAGGCATAAGCCACCACGCCCAGCCCATTTGAATTTAATAGCTGTAGAAGTTGTACTGGTTTCTTCTTCCTATGTGTTACTCAGTTTTCTCTACATATTAAGGTAGTACTTTCTTACCCATGGGAATCCTTTGATAACTGAATGAGCGCATGTCTATTTATCAGCACATAATGAATAATGTGCTAGAACATCAAAAGGTTTTCTTGTTTGTTTGTTTGTTTGTTTGTTTTTTGAGAAGGAGTCTCACTCTGTCCCCTAGGTTGGAGTGCAGTGGCGGGATCTCGGCTCACTGCAAGCTCCGCCTCCCGGGTTCACGCCATTCTCTTGCCTCAACTTCCCGAGCATCTGGGACCACAATCGCTCCCCACCTCGCCCGGCTAATTTTTTTTCTATTTTTAGTAGAGACGGGGTTTCACCGTGTTAGCCGGAATGGTCTCGATCTCCTGACCTCATGATCCACCCGCCTTGGCCTCCCAAAGTGCGGGGATTACAGGCGTGAGTCACCGCGCCTGGCCTAGAACATCAAAACTTTTATTTAGCGTCACTTATGTTCAGATGATGACAATGATAATGGAGGAGCAGAAAGAGAAAATGACAGTGAGACACAGTGCTTCTAGTATCAAACAGCTTTTTCTACAGTGAGTGAAGCTTCCACTACCGTAATAAAACTGAGCTTGTAAATTTTGTGTGCCTCAAAAACTCCTTTTCTCTTAGTACCAATGTTGAACACACAGTAAGGAATCTCACCCAGCCAAAAGAAATCCAACTATTCTGTGAACTCTTTGCGCTGGTGGCACTGCTTTGGCCACCATTGCCCAATGCACACAGCATTGTTTCTGCAGGAAATACATCTTGAGTTCACTCCAAAAGCCAGACCTGCGGCTGCTCCTTTCCTGTATGTCAACTCTCCCACTGGCTCTAGGGAATTCCTTCTCCTCTCTTAATGGCAAGCAGGGGGAAGCAGGAAGTTGAGCATGCAAGATAGACAGTCCTAGTCTCCTACAGCCTATACGCCTATTCTGCAAAGAAATTCTGTGCTTTCCATCTGATGTCTCTAGACTAAATGCCCCTTATGCACTCTGATTTGGTATTGCACACAAGGCAGATGAGAACTTAGTGGGTTCCTCCCCCTTGCGGCAAAAATATATTGCTAGTTTTTCAAATTAAACTAATATAAAAGGATTGCAGTGGCTCACGCCTTTAATCCCAAAGATTTGGGAGGCTGAGGTAGGAAGATGGCCTGAGGCCAGGACTTAGAGACCATGCTGAGCAACAACAGTGTGTCTCTATCTCTAAAAGCAATAAAAACATTAGCTTGGCATGGTGGTGTGTGCTTGTAGTCCCAACTACTTCGGAATGAGGTGGAAGAATCAAGACTGCAGTGAGCTATGATCTTACCACTGAACTCCAACTTGGGCAAAAGAGTGAGACCCCACCTTCCAACAGATAAATACATTGAAAAAAAAAACAACAACAAAAAAAAACATGAAATATAAGATGTCCCTAGCTTGAAAGAAAGCAGCTAATTATATTTCAAATTTAAAATAAATACATAAGAAACTAAGCACACAAAACATAGTATTGTGCATTTTACAGCGCATAAGAGCCAAAAAAGGACTTCTTTTTAAAAACACAAAACAAAAGAAAATTAAAACCAAACTCGATCATTATATATTTGGAAAATTTTTCCTTTTCTTGAAAACTTTCAAGAAAAAGAATTTCAAGAAAAAAAAAATTTCAAGAAAAAATGTTTCCTTGTATTTTTCTTAGTATCATGTCAGACATGGCCTCTAATTATTTTCTCTCACAAATAGTGAAGGTTTTAAAATTCCTTGAAAACAGTAAATGAGGAGAAATTGCAGCTTGGTAAAGTGTACTCAACTTCTGTCCATAACCCACATTAGCATCTTGCCAGCAGATTTATAAAAGAACTTTGTCAATAAATAGAACTCCTAAACTATGTCAGCTGTTTCATAGATTTTTCTGGCGTGAATCCTAAAAGTTGTTATCTTAGCAATAGGAAATGGAGATGCTAGTGACAAAGTGTTTTTCCCTAAGCTATCCTGTATGAATAGATGGGGAGCATCTTTATTGTAGACTGGCAGGTGTATCACCAGGAGGCAGGTTTTCTGTGGTCTGAATCTGGCTTAGATACTCATTTGCTCTGTGACCTTGTACATCATTCTTAAAGTCCTTGAGTTACAGTTTCTCCACATGTAAAATGGGGGGGATAATTATGTCCCTTGCAAAATTGTTTCTAGGATAAAATGAGATTATTGACATAAAAGCAAATTCATAGTGTTTGCCAAACATTAGGTATTCCAGAAAAGGTTATTGCCATCATCATCTTCCTGACATCACATCAATTGTGGTTTTCAGAATTTCTACCACCCTTGGATAATCAAACCTAATTATAAATCCTGAGTCAAATCACTCTTATTGCAGGATATCATGTGTTTGACTATTCAGAATGCTTCTTTATTACATATCATAATGTGATAGTGATAAAGGGCTAACAGTTACTCAGTTCTTACTATCTTATGTGTTTGATACATATTAATTCATTTAATTCTGACCACAACCCTACAGATTTAGCACTCTTACTTTCTCCCTGTTATTCATGCAGGATTGATGCTGGCAGTATTTGAATTACTTGCACAAGGTCACACAGCTAGGGAATGATGAGCCAAAATTTGAACACAGATGTTCCGACTGGAAAACCTGAACCTCTGTCCACCATGCTTTGTTGTCTCCAAACCTAGCCCTCCTTCCTTAATATAGGGATTGTTCACTGAACAAAATAAAACATGAATATGCAGAGAGTTTCCACTGTTAATAAGGGTGATTTATTTTATCTGTGTATCCACATAATACATTAAGCTAAGCTTTGCTAGATTTGTACTTCAAAACCAACAAAAAACTTGTGTACTATCTAAATTACATCAAGTGTGAAGCAATACTTCACTTAAAAACGTATTATATGGGCCAGGTGCGGTGGCTCACGCCTGTAATCCCAGCTCTCAGGGAGGCAGAGGCGGGAGGATAGCTTGAGCCCAGGAGTTCAAGGCCTGCGTGGGTAATATAGCAAGACCCCGTTCTCCACAAAAAGGAAAAAAAAAAACTTATTATATGATCTGCATTTTTAATTTTTAAAGACGTTCAGTCCAATTAGACCATAAGAACATTGAAACTGACCAGAGTTCACCAGTAGTCTTATCACAAGCCAGCCCTGGTATAAACCTTCTGAACCTCTTCTCTCACTTTATTATTGTTTTCTCTTTGGCTTTTTCCTCTATCCCTTGCTCTGGCACACATACACATGCACACACACACACACACACACACACACAGAGATTATTATTACAACGCAAAATTATAATTGTAGTTTATATGACTTTTTTATGAGCAACCTATATAAATTGAAAAGGCCATTACAAGTTGTTTGTGGTTAATAATAATGTTACGCCTCTTGCCAACAAAACCAAGAACACACTATAGTTGGAAGAGTGGCGGAGAATAGAGGAATGTAGAACATGCTAAACATAGAAAACTCTAATCAGGTTATTCAATAGGACTAACCCATGTGATTTCAGAAGAACAGAACTTGCTCTGCATATGCCATTTGTTTAAGGTCTTGAAAGCCCCAGAGCAATTTTACCCCTAAAACATATACCCTTGCTTGTTCAGCAGGTTATTCACCAAATTGTGCTTCAGACAAATTCCGGCCGGGTCCAAAATTCAAATTTGCACTCAAAAAGCAAAGTTGATTGTTTATTTATTTATTATTAATTTATGCAACATTTGAGAACACACAAAATAAGTTTATACAGTATCTAAAGATAAAAGGAAGGAAACGGATCTGTGGAAGGAAACAGATCATCTGAGAAGTTCTTGGACAGTGGAGTAGGGAGTTTGGTTCATAACCACTTACAGTCACTGAAACAAGATCACAGTTACTACACACCAGTGCTCTCTATTGACAGCTAGGATTAGCAGGCAAGTGCACATCTCAGTGAGGTGCATAACAGTGAAGTACTTAGAAACAAGAGATTGATAGCAAGTCATATCATCTTACCATAAACTAGGGTTCTGTGTTTTCCTTTAGCTCTCTAATCTCAAGACTAAACCCAAATTACATAAGCACACTCTAAAAACAGAAGAAAGGAACTGTGGGATACTGACATGCTAACAAAGCAACAGAGGAGAACCTTGTAAAAGGCTCAGGTTTGGGAGTTACATTTGCTTTAGTTGTGAGATTTGTACTAATTTCCATAAATTCTCAGGGCCTTTGTTTCTTAATCAGTGAAATGAGCCCAGTACCTTAATTTTTGCATGGATATTAGGAGAATCATATGTAATAAAACTCATTAAAATACTCTGAAATGCATTCCCTTCACAGTTGTTCATTGTTATTGCTATTTTCCTTTTCTTTTTATTTGTCATACTGTTTTAATGCTGTAGGAATCAGATATAGTCAGTGAATAATTAGTGAACTTTCCAAACATAAAGATAAATATTACAATGTTGACAATTTGCCCGTTTTTCTCTAGGTGGAGTAAAAAGTAAACAGAAAGGAAAAAAAGTGTTTCTGAAGATCTAAAATCATTGATATATAATAAGAATAATGACAAATTGTACAAAATGAAAAAGGTTATTAATAATGTTTTAATCAATACATGTATATTGTCCATATGATTACTATGTTAGTGGTTATGAAACAAACATAAATAATTATTAGCCATCTTATCAGTAAAGTAGAACATTTTGGAAAGTGAAATGGGTTAAGAAGTTAAGGAACTATGTTTGAATTCTACTTTGCAAGGGAGTTTTAACAGTATTTAACTTCCATCTGCCCTCTATCTTCAACACAAATAAATACCAAATTAAGATGTTATTCATGGCCAAATGATCTCAAATTCACTTAAACATGAAAGCTTATAATTCTTAAAATTAACTACCTTGTTAACAAGGTTATTTTGAATGTCATATTTATTCTTCCATTTGATTGATGATATGGTATCTTATATCTTTTATTTGCAAGTATATTTTTAAGACCACACTTCATTTCAGTCTTGAAAGAAACTTATGAGAAAATAAATTAGAAAATATTATTTGTATTCTATGTAAAAGAAAGGCAAACTTGACACAATCTGCAAAAGGAAATCTTTCATTTGTCCAATCGTAGCACACAAAATCATTTTAATCCATAACCAATTTATATAGCCACAGCTTCTGTCTCATTCTAAAGTGTCAGATATCAAAATATATACAAATACTTAGCTTATGTGTTTTAATACGCTAAATATTTTCAATGGCTTAGGAGTCTGAGGTTGGGGTTTTAATTTTCCTTTTGTTTGCTATAGCTCTTGATTCCACATCAAGGAATGGCAATCACAGCCATTCTGAAATGCACACTATCGGACACCACCGGAATTAGGAGTAAAGATGAGCAGAGACTGCACACACTCATTCTCCACTATTGGAATACAAACTTTAAAAAGTAAGAAACTCGGCCGGGCGCGGTGGCTCAAGCCTGTAATCCCAGCACTTTGGGAGGCCGAGA
>NW_012104676.1:1152932-1154714 GCF_000951045.1 Mandrillus leucophaeus
AAACTCATCTCTGCACATAAAGAGTAGCATGCCATGTGCGAAGTACGTGCAGTAGGTAGAATATCACAGTAGAAAATGTGGAGTATTACATTGTGCAATGAACCCTTGGATTTTTGTTATCTGCTTGGTCAAGGTTTAATGGCACTTCCTTCTAAAATCTGTATAAGTTAGATAAGCAGATCTGACAAGGCTAACAAGGCCAGGCTCTTTAGTTAGATTCTTAATGTTCTATTTAGGATCAGTTGGAGATTTTTACATTTTAAAGGCATTGTATTTATCTACCTGTTACTTGAAATGAGAAACACAAAGTCAGGCTAGGGAAAATAGATCCTAGTATCTTCTCAGACTCAATATTAGAAAGATTACTTTTCTGACTTTCTATTAACAATTGGTTAGTCAGAATACAAAAGATAAAGAAAAATGTATGTAAATATAACTCTTTTGTGAGTATGTTTGAAAAAGATAAAATCTCTCAAGACAGCTAACAGAAGCATGTTAAAGCAGTTGCTGTTTCCTAAGAGCTGTTTAGTAGGTGAGATTGAGGGAATGATACAGAAAAAGACTTATGAGAAATTGCTAGTCTCTTACAGACAAAGGCATTGACCAAGTCTGCCTTAATATTTCCCTCATGACTAACAAGCTGCCTATCTTTTGTTTCAGCAGAGTTGAGATCAACTTTGTTCTGTCCTCTCTCCCTTATTGTGGTAGCCTCATATAAAGAGCAGTATAATTTTCTCTGGTGCAATTTTTCTTTGGCAAGATTTAGTCAGACTTTTCTTTTTTCCTTTACAGCTGAGCATCAAGAGGATCCATAAAAGTCTTTTCACTTCAAACCCATCTAAGAGCAGAGTACATCCACAGATGTTTGCAGGTGGTGACATTAACGGAGTGTGTTTATTTGTGAAGGAAAGATCCATAGAGTGCAGACTCAGGCCCATGGGATTACCCAGAATTGTTTAGAAATAAGTCACAACAAAAAATTCTACATCAAATAAACATATCATTTATGATGCATCTACAAAGCTGAATAGTGCCATATTTTAACACTGAACTTTGATACAAGGAAAAGTTGAAATAACAAGAATTAGTTCATCGGCAATCATACAGGGAAATTCCAAAAAAGGTAACCTGACCTGTTCCAGCATGGAAATTAGATGAATATGGGACACTAAATTCTCTACTAAACATCTAAGTAAAGTAGATGAAGAAACAAATCCATAGTTAATAATTTGCTTAGTTAAAATTAAAATGCAGATCTAACAGAAATCCACCAGTTATAGCAAAGAGAGACAATGAATCCAGAAAATAAGTCAGGTTTCCAGGAAGCTAGAAGATCTTTTGGTGAGAAAATGGGGGAAAATGAGTAAAAAGTACAAGTCATAGAAACTGCCTAAAGGGAAGCTTTCCATTCCAGTTTGTGCATGTCTTTGGTTGAATCAGGAACAAAGCCCAATCCTGACACCAAGTTCAGGCAGGGAGAACCAGGGTGTGGACTGAGTAAGAACAACAGTAGAGCTTTCATTGTGAATGGGAAGGAAGAAATTCAGGGCATAAGAAAAATTCACAAAAGAAGATTTTTGCTTAGTGGTATATCTGGATTTTAAATCCCAATGAACCTTACCTCAAATGCAGTCTCTCCTTCTTACTACTTGGATAAAATTAGGCATATGAACTTCAATGAACTTCATTACATTTTCTTGTAGGTCAGAGATTATAACATTGCTGTACTAAGTTCCTATAAAGAGATGTGATAATATACGCAAAAAAAAAAAAAAAAAAAAA
>NW_012104676.1:1155499-1158800 GCF_000951045.1 Mandrillus leucophaeus
TCTTAAATAATTTCCTTCTGTTCTATAAAAGAAAATAACTGGTAAGTTATTTATTCAAAATAATCAAAGAACTAATTTAACCCTTTTTGATAGCCAATAAAAATTTAGTTTGTAATTATCTTAATTATACAACATGTTGAAGAGATGAAAATAAAGTATACAAGCCACTTGACATGCAAGTAGCGATATTCAGAAAGAGAATAAAAGCTTTTAAACTCTCATACACTTTAAATAGAAGTCGTACAGATTGAAACAAATAAAACA
The DNA here is from genome assembly GCF_000951045.1 of Mandrillus leucophaeus. Classification (NCBI taxonomy): domain Eukaryota; kingdom Metazoa; phylum Chordata; class Mammalia; order Primates; family Cercopithecidae; genus Mandrillus; species Mandrillus leucophaeus. The sequence goes on from NW_012104676.1 coordinate 1,155,764, forward strand.
TTTAATATTGTTAACATATATATATATATATCAGCGACTCCTACAAATTATCATATATATGTACTAAAGCTACTCCACTCCATCAGAGCTACACCCAGAATGTTCTCCTATTCCATAAAAGGTATAACTTTAAAGCTAAATTTATAATGGGAAAAATTGTTGAAAATATGATATTCAAATGCATAGGTCAGATTTATCTGACTTTGAATAAAATTTGCTTATTCAACTAACATTAACAATAATGAAAATGGTAGATAGCACAAACAGTCATCAAGATAGCTTGCATCTGTAATATTTTATTATTTCTTTTGTAACATTAAGAAGAATTTCAAATGTGGGGTATGAGAGAAAGAAAGGTGTCAACGATGATTACAAAGTGTTTTGTCTCAATAACTTCCATATATGAGAGAATCAGAAACGCTGATGTTGGATGTCATTAGTTTGAGATATCATTTAAACATACAGGTAGATATATAGAATAAGCACCTCCACATAAGTATCTGGAGTGGTCTCAGCAGAATACACACATATGAAATGTATACATTGATCAATGACACAAACTTAAGACAAAAAGGATCACTTTTACAGTATGCATAAATAGAAAAGTGAAAGGTTTGACGACTGAGGTCTGGAACACTTGAACAATAAATAGCTACAAATTTAAGAAATATCTAACAAAGACAATGAATAAAAGGATCAGCTGGGTGTGGTGGCTCACGTCTGTAATCCCAGCATTTTGGAAGGCCGAGGCAGGTGGATCACCTGAGGTCAGGAGTATGAGACTAACCTAGCCAACATGGTGAAACCCCGATTCTACTAAAAATATAAAAATTAGCTGGGCATGCTGGTACATGCCTGTAATCCCAGTTCAGGAGGCTGAGGCAGGAGAATCGCTTGAACCCCGGAGGCAGAGGTTGCAGTGAGTGAGATCGTGCCACTGCACTCCAGCCTGGATGACAGAGCAAGACTCTGTCTCAGAAAAAAAAAAAAAAAGAAGAAGAAGAAGAAGAATTAAAGAATGATCAGTGAGATAGATAGGAAAAGACCCTAGAAATATGGAGTTATGAAAGACAAGTAAAGCAAGTGTTTAAAAAATGTGAACATAATCAACTGTTTCAAATACTGCTAATAATTTAACATGAAAACTGGGAACTATCATTTTGACTTGGCAGTAGGGAGTTACTGATCTTAAACAGAAAAAAGTCTTCTTTTTAAAATTCACATTCAATGCAAATATGAATTTGGAGAATAAAAATATATATAAGAATACATACTGTATTTCAAAGCATTTTACTATAAAAAAGGAACACAGAAAAAGGTAGTAGCTGTGTGCAATGTCGGCTTGAGTACTGATATTTCAAAGATGAGTGTTACAACAGTATATATTTATGAAAGAGAGGGAAATTTATGATACACGAGAGAAGGAATGGTTATTAGATATTCTTGCATATGAGTGGAGTATAAATTCAAAGCACAAGTGGAGAGACTGACTTCAGATAAGAACATGAATAACTCATCCAGTATAAGTTGAGGAAGCAGAGTAAATGGGTAGTGCTATGGTTGAAATGTCTATATACCCTCAAAATTTATATGTTGAAATTCTAACCCCACAATGTCATGGTATTAGAAGGTGCAGACTTTGAAAGATGATTAGGTCCTGAGGATAGAGCCCTCATGAATGGGAATAGTGCCCTTATAAAAGAAGCCCAGGGAAGTTCATTTGCTCCTTCCACCATGTGGGGACACAGCAAGAGGTGACATCTTTCAGCCAGAGAGTGACTCCTCATCAGACCTCACTGCTGGCATCTTGATCTTGGAATTCCCAGCTTCCAGAACTGTGAGAAATAAATTTCTGTTGTTTATAAGCCACCCAGTTTATAACATTTTGTTATGGTAGCCTGAATAGACTAAGACGGGTAGCAATGCTGATAGATTGGGAGATGTGGCTAGAAGCATGTGAAAAATTACTTCATATGATTTAATCAGCACTCCATCAGGAAACAGATGAAGCAATCAAAATAAGACCAACTTGAGCAAATTTTATTGAAAAACTATTTGCTCACATGTAGCGAGTAAAGAGAAACTACAAGAGGTAATCCAGTAGCTTGGATTACTTAAGTAATGAAGGGAATAGACATGAATTCAAGAGAAGAAAGTTATACAAAGAGACATAGCTTGAGAGAAGCTATGCATTTTGGCTGAAAATCCTGGCATCCCTAGTTGACCATATACAGAAGATAAACGTACACTGACCTCACTTACCAGCCCTCTTCCATCTGTTGCCAAAGATTAGCATTGAGGAAACTCAAATGAAAGCCAAATGACGGAAGAATAAATTGATGTTGTCCATAGAGCGTACTAATTCCTGGGCACACAGCAGAGTAATAATGGGTGAAATGCATACCACAAAGGGTCCATGAACACTATGCAGCATGGAAGCCTTCTATTTTCTTGATGAAATAAAAAGCAGGGTGTAATGGATAGGTTTATGCATCAATTTGGCTGGCCACAGTGCCCAGATGTTTGATCAAACATGGTTCTGGATGTTCCTATGAGGGCGTTTTTTGATGAGATTTGCATTTGAATTGGTGGCTTGTAAGTAAAGAGATTGCCCTTCATAATGTGGGTGGGCCTTGTCCAAGCACTCAAAGGCCTGACTAGAATAAAAGACAGACCTTCCTGGAGCAAGAGCAAGAGGGAGTTCAGCAGCAGATGGACTTCAGAGCTGAACTGCGTCTTAGCTTTTCTCTGGGTCTTCAGCTTGCCTGCCTGCCATATAGATTATGGAATTGTCAGCCTCCAAAATCAAAGAAGCAATTATTGAAAATAAATAGTGTGTGTGTATATATATATATATATGTTGTGAATGTTATAATATATTTATATGAATATATATTTCCAGTTGGTTCGGCTTCTCTGGATAATTCTGATTAATACACAGGAATATCAACTGATAGTGTGGCGTTAGAAGGCAAGGCAGAGTTTTCAGTTTGAGGACAAAGATGGAGGTATGAAATAGGCATCTGGGCTGGGCGTG
>NW_012104676.1:1160937-1171879 GCF_000951045.1 Mandrillus leucophaeus
TATTTTATATATTATATAATTATACATGCATGTTTATATATTATATATTTGCATATATACAAATATAGACATATTTTATTATTCACATTAGGGGTAGGTGTTACAAATAGGCAGCCGTTAATATGATATTTACTCAGAATTTTTGGTACCATGAAAACTTGTATATGTATAGTAAATGGAAAGAAAAACATCCCATATTATTTACACAGAAGGGTCAGGACTATATTTATTAGATATGCCCATAAATTCTGACTACATTTTTCCCATGGTAAAATAATAAAACATACTATTTTCTCTGCTCCTGTATTTTATAATTTTTATATCAAACATGCATGCATGCAATTACAAAGGGAAATTAAATTAACCGAAAAATATAAAAGTATAAAATATATAACATGCTTCTTGGTTTTAGGCTTCCCCGAGACGCACATTTTACAACGCCTTCATAACTTTGAGGGATTTGTGATAGCCTAAACTTAAAAAGCAGTCATATACCATGTGCCAGCCGATGACAAATGTGCCCACCAGCAAAGACGAGTTTATACATTGATGTACTCTGTGCCCCAACTCTGGGTACCATTTGAAGGGTCAAATGTAAAGCTTGTAAGTACAAACTCAAATAATTACATTTGGTGACTGCTTGTAGGAAGTCAGATCTATAGTTCCCGCTAGTTACAACTGGTGCCAATTTGGAACAAAGTATTTTTAGGGAGAAACAGAACAATTTCCCAGAGTCAGCACAGCCTCTTGAAGCCTGGAACTTTTCATCTGTGAGAGGAGAAGTGCAGGTTAAATGCTGTCTGAAATCTCTTCTTTCTCTAACAGTTTATATAATAGCACATATGTAGCATCCTAGCCATAATTGTATTGTTTGATATAACGATTTATCTTAACTGGGTTTTTTGTTCTCCTTCATTTTAATCATATTATGATAACATGTTATTATTGGAATTGACTACCAGAGTCATCTTGTCAAGCTCATTAAACTTCCTAATGAAATGTCAGACTCTTCTATAAATATGCCATTAATATTCCCAAGTAAATAACAATGTCTTTACAGGTCACAGGCTATTTAAATGACTCAGTTAAACATTTCCAAGCAAGGTCCATACTCTATTTAGTAATTCACATTTTGACACTTGCAATAGAAGATGACATACCTTTTTAACACACCATTAATCAAAAATCCACCTGTTACTTTGTATTTAAGCCTTAGATTGTTAGTTTCTTCTTTCCTCCTCTCCTTTTTCCTCTGAAGAACTTAGAGTATAGTAATTCCTCTGAAGAACTTAGAGTGTAATAGATAAGACAGCCCCATTAGTAGAAACTAGCCAGCAATCTGGTGAAAGCCACAATATAGATATGTGTACTAAATATGATGGGAGCAGATGATAAAGTCGATCAGCTTATGCAAGAGAGGTCGGAAAAGGCATCACAGAAGAGATGTCTTTCAAAGAGGAATTAGCATAAATGGTGTAACTGCAGGGAAGAAGCTATGTGTGAGGTATGGATCCACAGAAATGTGGATGGGGCTTTACATTTCCACAAGACTGTGGAATTAATATTGGGATCAAGTTTAATTGGTTTCCCAAAAGGCTAATCCCAAGTGAATTCTAATATCTGGATACTTACATATGTGAATGCATGTATTTACATGTACAGCATGTGTTTAGGCATAGAACATATGTGCATAAATGTATATTGTATACATTATATGTCTAATCATAAACAATATATGTTCCCATCAACAATAATACATTAGAAAATAGGAGTGACACAAAATTAAACTTTCGTGCAGATTCTACCTTGCTATCGTTAGCAGCATGTACAGCAAGAAGCATTCCTTTCATATTGTCACCAACTCACTATTGCCTTGTTTTACTGGAGGACTCACTCTTTGAGTGAACATGAATTGGACTCCATAGCATTTGGGAAACATACTTCCCTTGCAAAACAAACAAAAATGAAAACAAAAACAGATTGGAAATTCGAGTAATTATTGCTAGACAATGAATACATCTTGTTTTTGAAAAGAAATAGGTAAGTGATTTACCTTTTCGTGACAGAATCAATAAGCAGCTTCCAAAGGATGGAAGAAAAGAGGATTTACAAAAATCTTCTAATAGAACTAACACCATTAAGTAAACACACTGATGACAATGTACCCTTATAATTTATTGGGTATCATCACTAATTTTTTTTCAAAAAAAATTTTTAATGATTCTTAATTGTACAGTAAGTGTTGGTAGTATTTTTCAACATTAATAATAAAAAATAATAAGATCTAAGCTTATTAGCTATATAAGAAGAAAACAAAGTAGAATAAAAACATGATAAATTTCATTTTCATTTAAGGGATTTAACTCTTAAAATGTTTTTTTCTGACATTACTGAAAAAAGGAAGTTCTGTATCTGTTTACATAATAGTTATGCTATATTCTGTTAATTCATAAGATATTGAACATGAAGTGATGCATCAATAGTCCAAACGCAGTGTCTAGGGGTATATTTAATGAAGTCACACAAGAAAGGCCTAGGAGTTGCACAAATGACACTAGGTTCAATTGAAATTCTTAGTAATTCAGGAAGTCTCCTTTCTACCCAAATAGGTGTCATCATTCATTTCCCAACAACAACAACAACAACAAAGGTAGACCTTGAGAACTCAGATTAGGTATTAGTTTGGTTACTCAGTAAGAACTTACTATGTATCATGCACTACTGTTTAAAACTTGGAGTAAACAGAGAACAAATAAGTACTCTTTCCCCTCGTCAACAGAGAAATGCATTGCAGTGTGATAACTTTTGAGTTATAAGAAGGGAAGCGCATTGCTGGAGCAAACAGAAGAGGTCAGTTATCTAGCTCTGACAAGGAGTTTTCAGTTGCTACAAGAAAAGATCATAGTGCTCCAAAAAAGTTGAAGGGTGGAGATTCATATATGAAGGCAATACTTTGCCTTATTTAAGCAAAAGCATAAGAAACAATAAAGATAATAAAACTTCTTAAGGCATGGGACAAATCTTAAAAGAAACATTTTGGATATAAAGATTTTCCACACTAAAAAATGTACATATTTAATCATAGCGAATAAATGTTAACAGCAGTTACCTGTTACATAGTTCATCAGTTCATTAGTTATCAGTTACCAGTTAATTCATAACTTAGTGGAAAATAATTAAATATATGTAGCACCTAAAATTTTGCTGATTTGTACAGACACTTACTCAGAGTTTTGCCCACACCTATTGGCAAGAATATAGTCATGTAGCCCTGACCAACTGCAAAATATACTAGGAGGCTAGTAAATACAGTCTCTAGCTAGGTAGATATAAATTTCAAGCCAAAATTCATGTTATATTACCAAAAAGAAGACTGGGAGATGAACAGTAGTCAACATATGGCTGTTTCTATCAAGTTAACATATTTTAAACTCAACTGGAGACCAGGGAAGGCAGTGAGTGGCAGACAATATGTAAATGGTATACATACATTAAAAGTACAATACATAATATTTGTGACCTTAAACCTCAAAGATGTATGAAATATATGAGTCTCTGAGATTATCTAGAAGCATTAGTTTGAGATACACAGTTTATGAAATCAAATTTGTTCTAAACAAGTTATCTTTCAGTAGCCAAGTACCCAATTATTAGTGGTAAAATAATTTAAAATGCATACCAGAGTAATCATTTTGATTTAAATTCTTGTTCCTCTAATTTGGAAAATTTTAGAACCTTACTTGGAAGAAACAAATTGATAACTGAGGTTAAGAAAAACCTTTTATCTCTTAAAAATAAAAATAGGTTTAATTTTTAAATTACAATTAGCAAATACATTTACCAGGTAAGCTTGAGTTGTGAGCAAATTTATAAAATTGTGTTGTCTTGGTTAGGAAAAAAAAAAAAAAGAGTAATTATATTGAAAGCCCCTAGTCGCAGTTTTCCACTCTGTCAGCAAAGGCATAATCATATCTAGAAAAGAAGAAATGCATGGAAATATGAGAGCTGTAACATCCAACTTCACAAAATGCTTTACAAAGAATACAAAGAGAAGTTTATTTTCTTGCAGCTCTGACAAGAATAGTGAACTTAGACAGTGGACATGTGCTTGTGATAGTTACAAAGATTAAAAGAGAGTTATTTATGTGGTTGATGTCACATTTACTTCAAAGTCTATAGTCATGAGGGTTGGGGAACAGTAGGTATAATAAAAAGCACCTGAAGAACAGAGGAAAATATGAGTGCCTCATTCATTCTCTAGTCTCGTCTGACTCTTTGCAGGTAAGCAAATTGGAAAGCCCCTAAGATTTCGTTTTCTTTATCTCTTCCTTCCATTTCATTTCAGAATGTGTTCTGACTGATTTACTGAATTGTGCAAAGATAACTGAAATTATATATATAAAAGACTCGTCATTAAGAAGTGAAATTACACAGGTAACATTTTAGGACAAGAATGGCAGAGGCAGAGATTTTATTCCCTTTTTGATGAGCTATTTTTATTGTAAAAATATATCAAGCTAGCAATTAGTCAACAAGTACTTGCTGAGTACCTACTATTTGGTAGGCATTGTGTTCCTCAATGATAGTGATGGTGGTGACAGAAAAGGAAAAATAGGGAAAGGAGGAGGAAGAGGAAGAGGAGAAAGTGAGAAAATATTAAAGCAAGAGAGTTGCATAGTAGGGGACCAGGAGCTTATGTGTTTCAGAGCAGTGCTTGCCAAATCTGATTTTTTTTTTTCAGATGCTCTATTTTCTGTGGTTATAAAATTAAATCTCTGTTATAGTATACCAGGACCATTGGCTGCTTTGAAATCTATCATTGAGTCCTGGCAGCACCCCCAAATTTAGTATTTGGGAAATTATCTCTTGCTCATAGTACAGAGTTTGAGCACACCATTTAATCAGTGGTCCTGCTCTTCCTTGTCTAATAAATGTGCATGAGGCCCAATATAGACTGTGCTATATCTTCACAGCTGCCCTCTGACCATACTTCTAATGCTACAAAGGTTACTCTTGAAAAATTCCTTCACCAGCACTTTAAAGTTACTCAGTCAACAGATTGCCAGACTCTTCTGTTAACTCCTCAGTTGTACAATCAAATCTCTTTTACCTAAATTTAAGGAATGCAGATTGCCAACCTCAAGTCACACCTGATTCTGAATCTCTAAACAGCTATTAGAAATCTCCATATTAAAGAAGCTCTCTGAATGATTGTTAGTAGCCAGTCAGCACCTGCCCATTCAGCAACATTTGACAAGCACTTACTTAGAGTCTTGTTATCCAAACTGCGGCACATGCATTGGTTTTGTTGGCATCACTTGGGAACTTGTTAGACTCTCAGGCCCCATTCTTAATCAGAATATTCATTTTTTGTAAGAACTCCAGGTGCTTCTCATACATATTAAAGTTTCAAAATCATGGGGGCAGACATCTTTTTTTTTTTTTTTTTTTTAATGTATTGGGTAAGGAAGATATTATAAGTCAATGTGAAATGCTAAATATAAATCATGTGGTTTCTAGAGGCAGAAGTGTTCTTAATGTGTATTAATAAAACCTCCTTTCTATAAAATTGCAGCTCATTTGCAATTTCTTAATATCAGTTTTAGATTTCTAATATCACTATGATGTGTTATGAGGTCTATTTTTTTTAAAGAAAATGGAAAATGGCAATGGAAATGAAAGTTTCTCTTATCCATGGCTGTAAAATATCATGAAACACAGGTCTTCATAACTGATGGAGAAAATTACGCCATCTAGTGTTGCCTTCTGCAGCTTTCAGATATAAGGTAGGAAAGGACCTAATATTGTTTTGAGGGGCCAACTAGTGCAGAGTCAACATATTTCAATAATGGTAAATAGTGCAGTAAGAAATATCTCTGAGGTTAAACCAAACCTACGATTATATTATCATATATCATATTGTCAATCTATTTTAATGATATCAACACAAATAGATTATTTATAGGAGAGAGGGGGAAGAAAAAGGGGACAAAAGGTGAAATGTCTCAGTTGATGGTTGAAAATACATTTGAAAGAGGTAGAAAGTAAACCACCATGGCACATGTATACCTATGTAACAAACCTGCACTTTCTGCACATGTACCCTAGAACTTAAAGTATAATAAAATTTTTAAAAAAGAGGTAGAAAGTTTAAATCTTCAATTAGGCTTAATGCAAAGTGATAAAGATTGAACATGGTAACTTGAATCCACTTTACAAGGTTTGGTTAAAAGGAGAGAATATTAGCTCTTGTGTTAGACAGTCTGGCATCACACTCCAACTGTATGATTGACTATATGACTTTTATTTCTCTTTCCATCTATTTCTTCACATAAAAACTGTGAACGAGGATGCTGAAAAGGGATTTTTGGCAAGGTCTAACTAGCTCACATTTAAGTTGCTGCCTTTACTAGTGTTCTTAAAAATAACTTTTTAAAAGATTAAAGACTATGCAAAACCAATATTATATGATGAAGATGTGATATAAACCACAGAACCACAGATAATGACTGATTAAATTCTGTGCACCTGTAGGAATTCCATTAAAAATGAACAGATCAACAAAACAGTTGTTCAGATTGAGTGACATAATGCATGTAAAACTCTTGGTAATATGGAGCCTGGTCCTGTCTGGTATCACAGAGTAAATACTGGTAAAGTGTTAGCTGTTATTATTACGATCATCATCATCATCAACCGTCATTATCACTTTCATCATGATTGGTACGTTGTTGTTAATATATTCCAGTGCTAGCAAATTTCCTGCTCAATAGTTTTTGTGTGAAGTAAATGAATATGATGCTTGGCTCCTAGTTATACATTGTACAACTATCATATGTTTATTACATGTTTAAGATGTCTTTTCCACACAAAGCAAAGGTTGAAAACAAGGCATGGAAGATCTTACTGATCTTATTTCCTCCCTGCATAACATGGTGCTCAGGACTCAGAAGTAGTGTGATAAGTAACAACTGAAGATAAAACACTTGGGTGCTTTCCAGTCATCTATAAATTCTATCCAATGGTCAAAAGGGAATGCTTGCCAGAGTTTCAGTTCAGTTTCAGAATTAATGCCTGGAAATGGAATCCACCATAATAAAACACACTTAAGTAATTAATGCTAATGATAACCTGAATACCTGCCCTATTTCTTCCCCATCTGTGTTAGTTTCCTAATTAAATGACCACAAATTGAGTGTTGCAGAACAACAGAAATGTATTATTTAATAATTTTGAAAGCCAAACATCAGAAGTAACCAGCCTAGAATCAGGAGCAAACAGTGTTGAGCTCCCTCCAGATATCCTGGGGCAGCATATATCCCTTGCCTCTTCTACTTTCTCATGGCTGGTGTAATTCCTTGGATTTACACCCACATCCACATCCCTCCCATCATCAAAGTCAGCATCTTCAAATTTCTCTCGCCCTATCTTCTTATCAATTCCTCCCCTATGTGTGTGTCAAATCTCTCTCTGCCTTTCTCTTATAAAGACACTTATGATTACATTTAGAGTCTACAGAAATTACCCAGGATAATCTCATCACCTCAAGATCCTTAACTGTATCACATATACAAATACATTTTTGCCTTATAAGGTTGCATGGTCATTTCAGGAATGAGGATATGATTTCTCTGGGCTACTTTTCAGCCTACTACATGTATTTTCCATGGAAGAGCTGATTAAAGAATATGCCATGAGTAATGTTTAGCCTTGACCGGCCATTAATTAACACTTTACATTTATTATGAAAGAACAAGGAGGGGCACAATGATAGTTATTCTTTTAATTATTATCTCTTTTTACCCTCACAACTGTGCTGGTCAGTATTGACGTTTCTATTTCAATGATAACATTTAAGTATCTCAAATGTTAAGTGTGACCATGTGATGAAAAACTGGTACAGATACACAGATTTTTTGCAAACTATGTCAACTTTCTTACTACCCATGACATTTACTTTTTGTCTTCTAAGCACTGGCATTTTCTTATGTCTGAGGGAGAAAATAGTTGATAACTGCTTAAGTGATTGTTTCAAGAATACTTCCAACACTTTGTAAATGTGCACACTTGCTAGAAATAACCCAGAAAATAATGTTTTACTTTTAAAAAATCAACTTCTTTCAAAGTTAACATTTTACCATCATAAATTTAGGTGCAATGGTGAAAATTTCTTCAAATAATCTTGGTTAACTCTTCATGGTGTATTTTTCTATGGCATGTACTAGAGAATAGCATACTTTGACATTTAAAAATACACACACATATATACATACATATTTCTGAAATGCTCAGAAAATCTCTGGGCAAATCCAAACACATTCGAGAGTCACTTGTTTGAAATACTAATGACCATTCAGTTGGAATTTACATTGAGTTTGGTACTCAGGTATTACTGATGGTATCAGTTGATGTGCTATTTATACTTTTTGAATTGTGAAGGTGAAATTTAAAAAATCATGGGGATCATTTTATACAAACCTCTTATTTTACCAGTGATATTCACCAAAGTTGTGACTTTTCCCTGATGACACAGTAAATAAGTCTTAAATGCTAGAAAGAAATCTTCTCTTCATTCTCAATCCAAGCCAAGTTTCTTTTCTCATATTTCCTTCCTTTCTTTCTTTTTATGTTCCTTCATTTACTTTCTTTCTTCTTTTATTTTTTGTTTCTTACATGCTTTTATCCTTTCTCTCAGTGCAGCATGTCACAGTAACCAGGAGTAAAATATCTTGCCTTTCAGCCCCTTCTGTAAAAATCTAAGAATTCAAGTTTTAGCTGGTTCTAATCAATATGAGATTTTCTAATTTCTATATTTTTAAGGTTATTATACATTTTATTTATTTGTTTATTTATTTATTTATTTTTGAGAAAGGATCTTGCTCTGTTGCCCAGGCTGGAATGTAGTGGTGTGACCACAACTCATTGTGGTCTCATTCTCTTAGGCTCAAGAGACCCCTTCACTTCAGCCTCTAAATAGCTAGGACTACAGGCATGCATCACGATGCCCAGCTGATTTTTTTATCTTTTATGTTTTTTTTATTTTTTGCAGAGACAAAGTCTCACTATGTTGCCCAAGTAGTCTCAAATTCTTGGACTCAAGCATTCCTGTCACCTCAGCCTCCAAAAGTGCTGGGATTCCAGACAAAAGTCACTGTACCCAGCTTATTATACATTTGATTTAAGAAAAACTTCTCACCATTTTGAGAACTCTCATTTCTATGAGTTATGGATAGTGGTCCATTATATGATACTGATAGAAATATAACATATTCAATGAATATCATTCACTCAACAAATATTTATCAGGTGTCTACTATGTTACAGAAAATGTGGAGAAGATATAATATTAGAAAAAGATAAAGCATTTGTTCTTGTAACTTTAAGAAAATAATGCTTGTATAGTGTATTATGTACTTTAAATACATTAATGGGAGAGATTTCATGTTATATGCTCATTACCATACACAAAATAATTAAAAACCAAACAGAAGAGAAGAATGAAAATGAACAAGTATATCAATTATATACTATAATATCAAGGATTAGTAACTGCTGTAAAGAAAATAAAGTAAAATGAAGTGTTCAATTTTTCTATTACACATGGCTTTTAGAATAAGACTATAAGTTGTAAAAAAATTGTATAAATTTTATATAGAAGTTAAACAAAAGTATAACTTTTATACTTAGGATTAGTATAAATATGTTTACTATTTTGTCATGGAAACAGTTACCAATTTTGATACATTAGATTTTCATTAGGAATCCACTAGGATAATATATGTGTATTTTATTTTTATAGTTTTTAATAGTAAGTCTTAAGTATATTGTCTGAATTTGTTTCTTCTCTGTCTGTCATGAAAGCAGCATTCTTTCTATTTTTCCAACTTGTTTAAATGGAGCCCCCCAAGAATTTACCTTTTTCACACCTTTAACAAGTTGTAGCTCCTTACACTTCCCAAATCCAATCCCTATGCTTAAGTAAAGACTACTTACAGTGTCACCAAGGGGATGGAACCCATGTCCTGTTGGGAATGAAGGCTGTATAGGCATAGAAGTTCCAGTCATAATGCTGGATACAAGAAGCACAAAGAGGGGTGTCAAGTACATGCAATGAAATGATGAATTTCTGAGGACTGAAAAGAAAGCCGTTCTTCCATTTCCTTCCAGGTACAGAAATGGAGATGATCATTTACCTACCATCATATGACTGGAGCTTCTTTAGTGCCATTTTATGGAGTATCTGAATGTAGTAAGTAAATATAAAAGATGAAGAATGAAGATCCTCAATATGTTTAGAACAATGGTAGAATTATAGCCAAGGGTACATTACTAACAAATATATGGCAATGTGAATACATCACATATCACTTGGGACCAGAAACAATTACATTATTACTGCATTCTATGATCTGAAGGATATTAAGGAAAGGATTGAGAATGGCAGGGAGTAGTAAAAGTATTTGATAGTTTTCTGGATATATTTAGTTATCAGTCCAGGTACTCTTCTATAATGAACTCTTCTTTCCTGTGGGAAATCTGTGTTTTCAGTAGGGTAAGTTTCATCCAACATAAGAGCAGAAATGTGACTCAGGTTTAGCAATTAAACTGCCCATTTCCCTGACCATGGTGGTTGACTCAGGAATGTGATCAATTCAGTATCTTCTCTGGGATTTTTCTGCTAGTCCAATTTGAAAAGGTTTTCTCCATAGGCTATTGTTTCTAAGTAAAATATGAATTGCGCAGTTGTTAGTCTTCTTGTCTGACATGTGGAAAGAAATACTTCGAGAGATGAAATGAGACCGTCTAAAAGTGAGAAATAGAGTCCTGTCTTATCTTGGTATTTTTATTAATAAGTTTAACTTATAGTTCTAAGTTATAAAGTTGTTGATTGATTTTTAGAACTTAAGAAGCTTTTGACTGGTTGTTTGATTTTTAGAACCAC
>NW_012104676.1:1173232-1224200 GCF_000951045.1 Mandrillus leucophaeus
AGAGAGAGAGAGAGAGAATTTACTAAGTATTAACTCATTAACTCACACAATCACAGGGCCCCACAATAGGCCATCTACAGGCTGAGGGGCAGAGTCTGAGCTCCAAAACCAAATAATTTGAAGTCTAATGTTTGAGGGCAAGAAGCATCCAGCACGAGAGAAAGATATAGGTTGAGAGGCTATTCCAGTCTCTCTTTTCACATTTTTCTGCCTGCTTATATTCTGGCCATGCTGGCAGCTGATTCGATTGTGCCCACCCAGATTAAGGGTGGGTCTACCTCTCCCAGTCCACTGACTCAAATGTTAATCTCCTTTGGCAACACCCTCACAGACATACCCAGGATCAATACTTTGTATCCTTCAATCCAATCAAGTTGACACTCAGTATTAACCATCACAGATGCTGCCCACTGACAGAAAGAAGGACAATGGCTACGGCTACATTGGCTACATGTGGCCTTGTGGTTAGGGTCCTCAGGCACTGAAGGGGGCTTAACAGGCCCTAGTGGGAGATAACCATGCTAGAGATTTTCCTTAATGACAAGCATGTGCACTCCTCCAAAACTCACCAGAGAGTAGCCTTTTGCTGATTATAATACTAAAGAACATACTTCTAGGTGGAGATTTTAAATGCTGCTGAGACATGAGACGTGTACTAGCGTGTACAACCACAGAACGTGTGCACCCTGAGGGACCTCCTAAACCATGAATAATTCACACCCCTTCGTGAATAATTATATAATATTCTCATAATAAAGTAAGTCTCCCAACTCTGGCTGCTGATGGTTCATTCTTTTGAGCAGCCCACACTGTCTCATCCTTCACAGTGTACTACCTGTAAGTAAACACTGTTATGACTATTTTTCCAACTAGACCAGCCTGGAGCTATTTTCTACACCTCTCTAGGAGTATACTTTATCTTCCTCCAATAAACTTTGCTACTTAAAGTTTGCTATTCATCTCTTGGCTGAATTCTTTCTTCCAAGTTAGACAAGAACCAAGGATTTCTGTACTTCTCAGTAACAATATTAAATGTATGACATTAAATCTTTACATTTCTCATAGTTAGAGATTGTTTTACTTAATTTGATTTTAATAATACTTGTATGCCTCTGGAATCTAGCACAATGTTGGGACAATATTGGGAATTAAGTAATATATTCCAGAAATAAATATACAGATAAATATTACAATATGCATTTAAATAAGCAATTTTAGGATACTTCCATAGATAGATTTATACCTCATAAAATGCTTTCTGCTTGCCTTTCAAAAAAAAAAAACAAAAAAACAAAAATACATAAAACTACGTTCTTTGTGAGGAATATACAAAATGCCACAGATGGTGAAGTGGTTTAATAGTATCACCCCAAAACTCATGTCTACCTAGAACTTCAGAATATGAACTTATTTGGAAATCAGGTCTTTGCACATGAAATTATGTTAAAACAAGGTCATACTGGATTAGAGTGTGTTCAAAATCTAATAACTGATGTCGTTATAAGAAGAGGAGAAGACACACAAAGACACATGAATAAGAAGGTCATATGAATACTGAAGCAGAGATTGGAGTGATACCACTACAAGCCAAAGGGCGTCATGGATTGCCAGGAGATGCTAGAAGCCAAGAAGAGGCACTGTTGACACTGTAGATTGAGACTTGTAGCCTCCAGAATTGAGAGACAGGAAATTCCTGTTGTTTTAAGACACATACTTTTTTTATAGTTTTTAACAGTAACCTTAGAACCTTATATGGATAGTTCATAGGAAGCTTCACGTGCTGGATATGAAATTAACCAGAACAATCAGTTGACCAACATTTCACAGAAATCATTGCTTAAGAGGCAAATCACCAGGAATAAAGTGAAAAAAAAAAGTTATAATCAAATGACTTAAAAACCTCTTGCGTCCTGTACTCAGCAAATATTTGACTCAAACTCTTACACCTATTCATCTGCTGGCAGGCATAAGAATTCATTTTCAGAATGGTGACCCTGAACCACTCTATCATGTTATGAAATATCCCATCATCTTCACTTCAGTGTGTTTACTGAGGCAAGAAGGTAGAATAATTTATTTAAGAAAGATTTACAACCACAAGAGTTGAACCAAAGTGAGTTTTCTTCTTAAAATTTAGAGTTTTATTAACTTTAGATCATTGGTTATTGACCTTTATTGTGTTTTTGGTTTAATCAAGGACTCCTTCTGAGAATCTAGACCCTCTTCCTTGAAAAATACCACACATATACCATTTTTCTGTATCATTTCAGGATGGTAGGTGATTCTTAGATATCAATCTTTATATATTGTGGGGTCTTTAAGCATCCCTATGAGGGAAAATTGCTAATTAGGAATTGTATTCTCCTCTTCTCGTGCTGCTAATAAAGACATAACTGAGACTGGGTAATTTATAAAGGAAAGAGGTTTACTTGCCTCACAGCTCCACATGGCTGGGAAGTTCCGACAATCATGACGGAAGGTGAATGAGGAGCACAGTCATGTCTTACATGGTGTCAGGTCAGGCAAGAAGAGCTTGTGCAGGGGAACTCTCATTTATAAAACCATCAGATCTCATGAGACTTATTCACTACCAGGAGAACAAAGTGGGGAAAGCTGCCCTCATGATTCAATCATCTCCACCTGTACCCCACCCTTGACACATGGAGATTATTACAATTTAAGGTGAGATTTGGGTAGGGACACAGCCACATCTTATCAGTATTTAAGCTTTTATCTCCTATTTTGGAGCTATTGTCTTTTTTTTTAATTATTTTTTAATTCATGTAATTCATTAGTACTAGTAAGAACAGACTTGAATGTGGTCTTAATACATTCCCAATATACGCAAAGTCCTGGCCCTGTGTTGTTTTTGTGAGAAATGTGAATTATGATGTATGGAAAGTAGGTTTCTAACTTCAAGGAATTTGAATCATGTTAAGAAAATAATTCTGACAAACGCAAAGGTAAAAATCACAAGAATAGATAAGATGTCATGTATATACATAAGATACTATAACATACATTCACACAGTATTGAGTACTCCATCATTGGTACTCAGAACTTGTTTCTCACTGATTCAATAGCCTTCAATGACGACCTACTATATACTAAAGCTAGTTATCATGGACTGTAACTCTTTATTAAGAAAAGTTACCTTTAATACACAGGTTACTAATTTATGAGGCCTTCTTTCTACAATGTGAAAGCTTTCTATAGTATCAAATCTATATTTCCTGTGAAAAAGTAAAGCAGACAAATAAAAATAAACAAAATCTGAAAATTCATTGAGGCGCTAGGGCAGATATGACTCAGGCTTAACTATTCAGACATGATCCCTGCAATACGTGGATAGAGAAATCTGTTACTTGAGAAAATAGACTAAATGTTATCCATCCTCTGTTGCAGAAGGTCCAGGGTGGTGTGGTGCTGGAGCCTGCAGTGGCAGGGCAGCAGTCAGGCTGGCATCTTCCTGATTCAGGCAGAGGCAGCACTTTTTCAAGACAGCCAAATCAGTGGTGTGTTTGTTGATTTGTTTCTAAAGTACTACCTAGAAGCTGTATTTTTAGCTCTTCCAACAATTTTGTAAGGTATCTATAGGAATACATTCCTTTCTCTAAAGAACAAATTTTGTCATAACCAAGAATAGTAACTGTTTCACTGCCCCTAAAAACAATTTTTTATTAATCATATTCCTGGATATGTGTCAATGGCTATTTGGAACTATTTGAGAATCCAGAAATTGGCCAGTGACTTGAATTATACAAGATTTTTCTCCCAGGCATTTATAGCAATGACATTAAAACAAAATATAAAAGGACATTAAAACAGTTGATAACAGGAGCTGAAGAAGACGTATTAATAAGCCAGAATTCGGTAAACTATACGGTCCATATAACAAACAGATGAGCAAGATAACTGAGAGACTGAAAGAGCGGAAAATAGAGACATGAAATAATAAAAGGAAAAGGATGCCACCAACATAGAGTAGCTGGATTAATTTCTGATTTCCACCGCTGAGCAGAATCAAACCCACTTTTATGATTACTGATCCAATTTAAACTAAAGATATTTGTTCCAGTGCCTGATTTGTCTAATAATTCCTAGACTTATATTATCCTACCCATTCCCGAGCCTCTTTTATATCTCAGACCATTACAGACAAACTGATTTTATCCTAGAAGAAAAATAATTACAATTCAAGAACATTGCAAATGATAGTACAGAAAGAGTATTTTGGAAGTGAAAGAATAAATTCTGAACTTTGAGAATTGAGTGTCCAGGTGCGATAGCTCACACCTGTAATCCCAGAACTTAGGGAGCCTGAAGCAGGCAGATCACTTGAAGTCAGGAGTTCGAGACCAGCCTGGCCAATATGGCAAAACCCCATCTCTACTGAAAATACAAAAAAAGTAGGCAGGAGTGGTGGTGCACGTCTATAGTCCCAGAAACTCAGGAGGCTAAGACAGGAGAATCGCCTGAACCCAGGAGGCAGAGATTGCAGTGAGCCAAGATCGTGCCACTGCACTCCAGCCTGGGTGAAACAGCAAGACTCTGTCTCAAAAAAAAAAAAAAAAGAGAGAGAGAGAGAGAGAATTTAGTGTGATTCTCTATTTCATCCTTACCTTGAGCTATCGAATGAGTCTCAGGAAATCAATTATAATCCAAAAAAAAAAAAAAAAAAAGAAAGAAAAGAAAAAACCACAGAATACCACAGAAGAAAGTAAGGAAAATACATCTGCCCCATCTTTTCTATCTTTCCCTTCTCTTCCATGTCTATCTACTCACTAAATCAAGACAGAATGTGTTTTTCATTATTTTATCAAAAACAAGTTCAAATTTTTAAAAGTTTTTTGTTTTATTAGGTTTTTAATTGACACATAATTGTACATATTTATCAGGTGCAATGTGATGTTCAATACATGCATAGACTGTGTAATTATCAAGGCAGGGTAATTAACGTATCTACCACCTCAAACACTTGTTATTTCCCTGTGGTGACAACATTCAAAATCCTCTTTTCTAACTATTTTGAAATACATAATACACTGTTGGTGACTACAGTGATCCTACTGTGCAATAAGACACAGAACTTAATTCTCCCACCTAACTTGAACTTTGTACCTGTTGACCAATCTTTTTCCATCTCCTTCTACTCCCTACTTTCTCCAGCTTCTGATAACCACTATTCTCTCTACTTCTTTGAGATCAACTTTTGTAGATTCCTCATATGAGTGACATCATACAGTATTTGTCCTTCTGTGCTTGGCTAATTTCCTCTAACACAACGTCCTCTAGGTTCATCCATGTTTGCACAAATGACAGGATTTCACTATTTTAAATAGCTGATTAGTATTTCATTGTTTTATATACCACATTTTTATCCATTCATCTATAAACACATTGATTCCATGTTTTAGCTATTGTGATAGTGCTGCAATAAACATGAGTGTGCAGACGTCTCTTCAACATATCGATTTCGTTTCCTTTGGATATATACCAAGTAGTTAAATTATTGGATCATATGGTAGTTCTATTTTTAATTTTTTGAGAAACTTTCATATTGTTATTCATAATGGCTGTACTAACTGAAGTCCCATCACTAGTGTCTAACGGTTCTTTCTCCACATCCTTGCCAGCTTTCCTTACTTCTCTTTTTGATATTAGCCATTTTAACTGAGGTAAGTTGATATTTTATCACAGCTTTAACTGGCATTTTCCTGATGATTAGTGATGTTGAGGGTATTTTCTTATTTATCTGTTGGGCATTTGTAAATCTTCTTCTGATAAATGTCTATGCCGATATTTTGCCCATTTTATCAGATTATTCATTTGCTACTTAATTGCTTGAGTTTCTTACATATTTTAAATATTAACCCCTTGAGCATAGACTGTTTAAATACTAGCGTCCATCAAGTATTTCCAGCTATATAATTCTTTAAAAAGCCCTGAACATTATCCAACTAACACCTTTATTTAAAAATTTTGGCAGGGCGCGGTGGCTCATGCCTGTAATCTCAGTACTTTGGAAGGCCAAAGCGGGTGGATCACCTGAGGTCAGGAATTAAGACCAGCCTGGCTAACATGACAAAACCCCATCTCCACTAAAAATATAATGCCTGTAGTCCCAGCTACTTGGGAGGCTGAGGCAGGAGAATTGTTTGAACCCAGGAGGCAGAGGTTGCAGTGAGCTGAGGTGGCACCACTGCACTCCAGCCTGGGTAACAGAGTGAGACCCTGTCTCAAAAAAAGAAAAAAAAAAATCGACAATTAAAAATGCTTGTACCATGGCCTGATTTGCTTAATATTTCCTAGACTTACATATTATCCTACTCATTCTTGAGCCTGTCTTATATCTCAGACCATTACAGACAAATTGATTTTATCTTAGGGGTAAAATAAATAAAATTCAAAAAAACCAAAATGATAATGAAGAAAGGCTTTTTTGAAAGTGAAAGTCAGAATAAATTCTGAACTTTGAAGCATGCGAGACTGACTACATGATGAGGCAGTTGCCATATGTATGGAAGTTAGAGAAGGGAGGTTGAATTTTTCATTTGTTTCCTTGTTGTGATTTATTTTATGGTGCAAAATTGTATATTTTTTTGCAACCAAACCGTATTCAAACACAAAATGCAAAATAAACATTGAAAGCACAAGCATGTGTTAAAGTAAATTAAAATGGAGATGAGCCCTGAAGAATCCTTGAACAGACAAAGCCAGTTGGGCTTTGTAAGTGACCTAAAGTTGCTTGATTTGCAAATGTGTGAAAAACTTAATGTGGGCCACTGTAAATAAATGCCTGTATTAAAGAAAAACAGACCTTGAGCTTAACCACACAGAAGAAACAAATTTGTAATTTTATAACTAGAGATTTTCCAATGGGATAGACCAAATACAGCAACTGTCTAACTGTAACTAAACAAATATTTTCTTCGCTTCACTTCGATTTTAGTCACATAAAAACCTTCCACTATATTTCCTTAGTGAAGCTCCTGAGCCACTTCTAGTTCAGAACAGCCCAATTTACGCACCGTTGTTTGCTCAAATAAACTCTTTGAAAATAGTACTATATCTCAGTTAACCTTTTAAACAGAAAGATTACACAAGAGAGATTAGAACTAGAGACTTAGATCAGAAAGTTACCGAAAAACTGGTGATATATCAATTATAAGTCCAATTTTGCATATAGGAAATCTTACATTCTACAAATTACACACTAAAAATATAAATTTTGGAGGGAAAATGGGATTGGGGAAGACCACTAGTAACATTGTTACCAGAGCAAAAAAAAAACACAACAAGCTGGGTATAGTGATTCACACTTGTAATTTCAGCACTTTGGGAGGCTGATGTGGGTGGATCACAGCTGAGATCAGGAGTTACAGACCAACCTGGCCAACACGGTGATACCCCATCTGTACTAAAAATTAAAAAATTAGCTGGGTTTGGTGGCACATGCCTGTAGTCCCAGCTACTCAGGAGGCTGAGCCGGGGGTATCACTTGAACCCGCGAGGTGGAGGTTGCAGTGAGCTGAGATCGTGCCACTGCACTCTAGCCTGGGTGACAGAGAGAGACTAAGAAAAACAATAACAAAACTAATAAAAGTGTAAATACAATTTTGTTTGCATTTATCTCAAACATCATAGTCATTTGATTCTTTGCAGCTTTATATTCAGGATTTAAGTGTTCTTCTTTTGGGATGCAGATCCTGGAGGGAATTGACTTCTAATAAAGCACACTATAATCAAAATTAATATTTGATGCAGATTTTTCATAAATCTCGTTTCAACGCAAAGGAAAAGTCTTAACAGAAACTTCTATATTCATATCTTACCTAGCAAAAAGCGTAAGAGTTTTAACACAATAACTATCACTACAACCACTAAAAGGAAGCCCTTTCGTAAGTTTTCAATCTTTTTCTTATGTCCTTGTATTGATAACGATTTCTTTAAAATTTGAAAAGTCCTTTGCCTGACTGCTTCAAAACTCAACATATTGGAAAGAAAAGTAAAATGATTTTTAAAGCTTTGCTAACATTATTTCACCCCTTGTTAATTGTTAATATGATCATTTGATGCAAGGAAACACACACTGTTGCAGAATAGATTTGACTTGAACGTTTCATAAAAAAAGAATATAAAGAGAAAAGCAGAGGGCCAAAAACTGAAACTTAGAGACCACATCAATCACAATAGAGCTTTTGTAAGTCACAACAGTACAATTCAGAGGTTAAAAGTGGCGCCCATGAGAAGATATAGGTAGCTGGAGATAGATGAAATAAAAGTGCTTGAAATACTCTGATTGGCAGGGTATGGTGATTTACACCTGTAATCCCAACATTTTAGAAAGCTGAAGTGAGTGGATCTCTTGAACCCAAGAATGCAAGACCCACCTGGGCAACATAGAGAAATCTCTTCTCTACAAAAAAATGCAAAAATTTTTGCACTGCTGTCTATCTCGTTTCTTAATATATGTGGTCAATAAATGTGGCAGATCACCTAAGCAGAATTAGAAATAAAACCCATATGGTTATCTCAATAGATGCAGAAAAAGCATTTGATATAATCCAGCATCCTTTTATGATAAAAACCTTCAACAAAATAGGCATAGAAGGGACTTAGCCTTCATCTTTTGATACTTCCCTAATTCCCTCACTCAAAAGTTACCACTTAGAGGATTTCAAACTTCTTCCAGAAATTTATTTGTATTTGTTTTATCTCCTTCACCATTGTATTTTGTTTAATCAATTTACCTGTTTTTTTCTTATGCTTGAACTAAAAATCTTCCAAATAGTGCCCATATAACTTCACTGTACAGTGTATACGCCAGTTATTTCGTTAAATAAATCTGCCTTAATCTCTACATACATACTGCTCTACATACATACTGATTATTTGTTAAAAATTAAATAAATTAATATAAAGGAGTAAAATTGAAAACATTGAATTGCTAATATATGTTCACCATTAGGGTTTGTAAAAGGCAAAAGCTTTTTTGGTTATCAACTTTCATTTCATAAGTTCTCAATAGTATAAAAGTGAATAGTAGCAAATTTAATTATAAAACTTATATTTAGCAGATCTTACTTCTGTAGGGTTGTATTTCTTTCTGAATTATTCTAGTCTGCGCAGTTACCAAAGTACAACTTCACTATGAAAATAACTTCCAAAGACAAAGTATTTTGTTATTTGTTATAAATAATTCATAGTTTTGCATTTATTTATTTATTTGGTAGAGATGGAATCTCACTATGTTGCTTAGGCTGACTTGGAACTCTTGGCCTTAAGCAACCCTTCCACCTTGGTCTCCCAAAGCACTGGGATTACAGGCATGAGCCTGCTTAGTAGGTTTTTGCTGTTGTTTTAATTTTTATTTTTTTTAATTTATTTTTAATAGAGACAGGGTATTGCTCTGTCACCCAGGCTGAAATTCAATGACATGATCACTGCTCACTGCAACCTTGACCTCTCAGGCTCAAGCAATCCTCTTGCCTTAGCCTTGTTAAAAGCTGAGACTACAGTTGAGCCATCGCTCCCAGCTAATTTTTTTTTTTTTTTTAAAGAGATGAGATCTTCCCACGTTGTCCAGACGGGTCTCGAATTCCTGGGCCCAAGCGATCCTCCCACCTCAGCCTCCCTAAGTGCTGGGATTATAGTTATGAGCCACTGTGCCCAGCTTAGTGGTTTTTTGAAACAACTTTCTCCTTAGCTGAATTCTAGATTTTAAGAAGTTATCTAATATTAAAAGTGAACTGATGATACTTATATAAAGATAAAAATAAAGTTGAAAGTCTCTTATAATCATACAACTGGGTTCACATTGCTGATTGTGTATGTGTGTGTGTGTGGTGTGCGTGTGCATATATAAATGTACTCCCTATCCTATTTTAAAACTGACTTTAATCTTGTTCAAAATGTTTTCCTTGTTTTAAATGGTAGGTGAACATTTTTTGATTTGAGCAATCTGGCTTTTTCACTGAGCCCTAAATGACCCCAACAAACAAATATTATCCATTACACCCAGTAGTCTGATAATCCTAGTCTGTTGATATTTTACATCATAATCAGGATTCAAAATAAACCATAATTAGTGAGATTGATCAAGGAAGACTTATCATGAATTAGTCATGCCTCAATGGTCTTAATTAATTGCATTTAATAAAAAGGAAATGAAAAGGTGGAAATAGGTAATGGAGAAATTATAAAAAATTAAAGTAGCTGTATAACAAGATAAAGAATCAAACAAGAAAAATGTACGCAGTATTTAATAGGATTCTTACATTTTGAAGGCTATCAAGAAAATAATTACAACTTGTTTATGTTTAAATTTGCATTACTTTGAGATTATCCTTAAACACATTTTTCATTCCAGATTGGCCCTTTCTAACATGCAGCCAATTTCTAGCTAGCTTTCTTCTTTAGTTCCTGTAACGTCATTTATTAAACAAGTAAATTTATTCAATGAAAATTGATTTTTAATATCATCCTAAGCAAAATATAATTAGAAAGAAAAATGAACTAGAGAAGTTTGGACTAATGAAATTATTGAATATATATAAATGTAAGGATTATCTACTTTTTGGAATTCTTAACCTTATAATTTCCCTACATCAGTTTATAACTGAAAATTATATGTGCATGTGTTTAATACTCCTAACCAGTGGCAAATTTATATGTGCATTTATGTATATTATTTAATTTATATAAAATATATCTAAAATGTAATAAATCTTACCTCATTCTGGAGGTCTCGGATCATTTTGCTCTTTCTTTCAACTTCAGTCTTTAAAAAATTAATCTGAAAATGAATAGACTATTATGTAGAAACATTCCAAACTCATTACCATGGCTTTCATTATTTTGAAAAACAATACATCATTTATTAACAAATATTGAACAAGAACAAAGAATTACACTGTTCCTTAATCAGAACCTTCATTACTAAATTTATACATATATTCAGTGATTATATTAAAATATCCTTTTTTCATTTAACAAACTATTTAATCGAGAAACCCTACACTTTATGACTGTGATTCTCTTACCTGGATAAACTTCATTTCCTTTTAAAAATGTGGTTCTTTAAAAAAAGAAAAAACAGATTCTAGAGTTGAACCTAGGAATCTCTATTTCTAAAACACTCCAGGTAATTATGACCTGTGGCCAAGGTTGAGAGCAATTGCATAATAATATCCCTTACCTCAGAACTATGGGACATTAAAAATAGGTTACCGAAGACACCATGATGTTTCCTTCTAAACAAGATATTGTCAGGATCTATCACCTTATGCCACTTATTCCAACTGTATTTCCTAAAAATAGCATTACCTGCCCCAAGTACTTTGTAAAAAAAGGTAGTAAGTAAGTGGTAAAGACTTTTATAGAATTTATAGTCTTTATAATCCCTGAGAGTATACTAGTCACTGAGACTTTATAGTCACTGAGGGTGCCCTATAATAAGAAGATAACTGTGATAGTGAATGAAACATTTAATTTATCACATTTTCAATTTTCTTTTAGTCAAGGTTTTTAATAAAGTAATGATACAAGGTAAATTTAATTTTTCTAATACTCTTAATTCAATATATTGAAAATATTATTTGGAAATGGATTATCCATGATATAATTTACATTCTTTTTGTGTTATATGCCTTTAGATTTCAATGTGTGTTTTTTACACTTACAGAACATCTCAGTTGGGTTTAGTCATATTTCTAATGCTCAATAGCTTCATACATTGTACAATATATTCTTAGAGGTTTCTTGAAATGACAAAAGAGACTCATGATCCAGGTTGTCTCTAAAGATAGGCTGAGTCTTTGGGTTGGAAATCAAATTTAGGAGTAAGGTTAATTTTTACCATATACACAACTTTAAAAAATATTTAGTTCTGAAACATTTCAAACATGAAGAAAAGAACAAGAAGTAATACGTAAAATGCCTATGGGCTAACCCTAAACATTAACCAGATATTAATGTTTTGTCCAATTTTCTTCAGACCCTTTTATAAATAATGTATTTTTATTTATCATCATTTATTATTAAAGCTTCAGCTAACTTCTAGTCCGTTCTTCCCCCCCCCACCCCCCAGGTAATCACTATACTGAACTTACATATTTGTCTCATGCATATTTTGATACATTTTATTTATTGTGTATGCTCTCATGAAAAATAAATACTATCACTTTATGTTAAAGTTTGCCTAAATTGTGAGAAAAACAACTTCATGAGATTTATTCATCTTTATTTTATGTAATACCAGTTAATTTATTGTAGTTAGTAACCACAGTTGAAGCTAAACAATTACTAAATTAATCAAGGTGAAGAATAAGGCACTATAACTGACATATCCCTAAATACAGTGGTTTAAATGAGATAGATTTTTCTGTCATAGAGCTGTATATAGGTGTCTGCAGCCTAGAGCCTAACGGTGAGTGGCCCACAGCCTGGATACAGCTCTGGCATTAGCAATCATCCTTTGAATGATTCTTCCCATTATCATCATTTCCCAGTTACTGGATGATATGTCTTGGGTCTGTGTTCCCACCCTAATCTCATGCTGAACTGTAATCCTTAATGCTGGAGGTAGGGCCTGGTGGCAGGTGATTGGATCATAGGGCTGGTTTCTAATGGTTTAGCGTCATCCTAGTGCTGTTTTTGTAATAGAATTATTGTGAGATATGATTGTTTAAAATTATGTAGCATCTCTCTCCCTTCTCTCTCTTCCTCCTGTTCTGCCCATGTGAAGATGCCTACTCCAGCTTTGCCTTCTGCCATGAGTAAAAGCGCCCTGAGGCCTCCCCAGCCAAGCTTCCTGTACAGCCTATGGAACCATGAGCCAATTAAACCCTTTTTCTCTACAAATTACCCAGTCTCAGGTATTTCTTTATAACAACGCAAGAACAGATTAATACACAGGATATGGAAAGTCCAGGGTAAAGAATAAGTATAACTAAATAATTCTGACTCGAAAATAAAATCTGGGCTGTTGGATCTTCCTTGGGAGATTTGAACTGGGAACCTCCAGAGAAAACTGGCTAGTTCTCAGCTGAGATAGATTAAGGATGTCATAAGGTACTATTAAGGCTGTGTTAAGTGTTGCATAAATAACATGCAGAGGAAGTCAGTTGTTACAGAAATAGAAAAAGTCAATGGGAAGCCAGCTGAGACATTTACCTAGAGGACTACAGAACGAAAATCCATGGATTCCTCTTTTTGACATCTTCAAGAGCTGCAATAGTTCCAGTACCACCTAACAGCCTCATCACATCTGACTCCTGGGCTTGACTTTCCATAAAGTCCATCAGAAGTTTTACAACACCTGTTAACACTGTTTTCTTTCAGGCCTGTGAAAGCTTCCAGGCATTACCATTTCCTCAGTTGTTACTGAAAACCCAAACCAAACAATGTTTATGGCAAAAGAACACATAGTACAGAAAGAGAAACTTGAGAATTAACATGTCCAGTGTTTTAGCCATATTAACTTTCAAAGTAAGCTTGAATTTTGAACCTACTGACAGTAACCCCAAAACACTAGTCCTCATTGTCCATTAGGTAGATAGTTGAAGTTGATAGAAAAACCAAGCTATCACCACTGGAACATAAAAGTAAAATTCTAAGTCCTCCTAATCAATTGAATGGACTCCTCCATTCAATTCAGCCAACAACATTCCAAAGTTAACCTGAAACACAAGTTCAGGCCATTATGGGAATTTAACATTAAAACAGAGACTTAAAGATAATCTATTTGCTCTGAAACTTGGAGGCTTTATCTGCATAATAAAAACCTCGGTCTCCATAACACAACTACTTATGTTAACCCAGACACTCCCTACTATTGATTCTAAATCTTAGATAACCAATTGCCGATGAGAAAATCTTTGCCATTTGCCAATCAGAAAATCTTTGAAATCAACTATGACCTGCAAGCTGGACATCCCACCACCCTACTGGCTCCCCACCACTTCAAGTTGTCCTACCTTTCTGGACCAAGCCAATGTACATCTTACATGTATTCACTGACGTCTTATGTCTCCCTAAAACATAAAAAAACAAGCTGTAGCCCGACCACCATGGGCACATGTTCTCAGGCCCTCCTGAGGCTGTGTCACGGGCATGTCCTTAACCTTGGTGAAATAAGCTTTGAAATTGATTGAGATCTGTCTCAGATACTTCTTGATTTACACCAAGTAGAACTTAACCCCATTCAAAATTAAACACCTATGCAGAGTAACAATGTATCCCCCACAAAACAGCTTTTACATTCTTTTCTACACAAGCATTTTATTAGCCCCAGAAAATTTTGCTTTGTACACATTTGTCTTTAGTTATGTCACGAACTACTTAAAGCCATATTACTTATATTAATAACCTGTTCTTTCACTGATACCATTATTTCCCCCAAATCCCCATATATGGGTACTGCACATGTTGTTCATACTTAACAATTAACTTTAATTAAAGTATAATGAAAATACATTACCATGTCAAGACTACAATTATTAAATGTTAAACAAGGACAGAAAAACTTGAGAATGCAATACTTAAATATTCAAGACATAAAATATATTCTGAACATTTAAAATGTATTAGCATTTTAGGTCATGGGTTTAGAATTCCAACAGATTTTTCATACCCCTGAAACAATAAGCATTCTTACTGATAGTTACGAAATAATTCTCAGAAACAGAAAATACATTCTATTTACTGTGAATACGATTGAAAGAACATAGCAACTCTTTATTTTTAATGAGATTCAAAGCTTGAAGCTAAAATTCTTGCATTAGACTAATGATGTCTCAGGACAAGTTAAGCCATAAAAATTAACAAGTGTAGGGAAATGCATTCAATAATCATTAAAATCTTTAATTAGCCTGGTCACACCTGAGAGTTCATTCTTCATTGCTGCCTGTTAGGGTTTTCCATTAGGGTCACAGGTTTGAAATATTTGCCATTTCATTATTTGCTTAGGTGTAAACATAAATGTTTGTATTTCCATAAAGAGTATTTTTAAACAGAATTAGATCAAGAAAGACATACTGTTTTTTAATTTAATTTTTGAGATATATATCTTTTTTCATATTTGTAAAAATTCAGTGAGAAAGATCATCTTTTTTGAATCAATGAAAAAATGATAAATAAATCAATGTTTCTTAGCATTTTACTATAGACTTACCAAATGTTGTGGGTATTTGCAACATATGTGCAAAAATAAACAATCTCTTATTTTGATGGAAAAAAAGCCTTAGTAATTTGATATTTAGTCAAAGACAATACATAAGATTATCTGCTTTTAAATCTAAAATAGCACAACAATATTTCTCTAATCAAATCCATAATTTGCCCTAATTTGAGATCTTAATCTCCCTTATTTATCCAAACTTCACTTACAACCATAGTCTTCTTTTCAGTGAAAATAATTAGTGGATGATGTATACAATAAAAAGGCTATAAATATGTGTTAATTTAATCCTTATTTAACCTATACTCTTCAAATAGGGAGAAAAATTACAAAGGATTTTATTTGAATGTTTACTAAAATTTGTAAGTGTTGACCCTAGTGATATTAATCTTTCCCTACATTCCAACATCAACCAGATGCACATTATAAAATAAAAGATTCATGATATACACACAAACACATGTACACACACATATGCATATACACACACACACACACGTCATTCCCACATTAGTTAAAGATTCTGTCATCTCTTTATAGTTTCTGAGTTAGAACGTATCATTCTTTCAATTCAAAACATAGAACACATTTTCCTGAAGAGATAAGACATGTTTGCATTCATTGATCATGCTGCATATTTTGTTAATATACTCTTAGATTTGTTTATTCAGAATTTTTACATCTACATTCATTAATGAAATACGCCTATAAGTTTATTTAGTCATATTGTTATGAATTGATTTTCAATAATAAATGCATATGCTCACATAATGAGATGAGAGTTATTTATTTTCCAGAAAATACTTGCATTTATTAGGAATTAATTGGTCATTGAAAATTAGATAAACGTCATCATTAAAATCCTTCTTTGCAATTTGGGGAAATAGATGTCTTTTAGTATAATAAAATTCCAAATGCATTGGTCTGTTCAAGTATTGTATTTCTTATTGCAGAAATTTTGGAATTTCATATTAATCTAACTTAGGACTTCTGTTAAGAATTTAAAATTAATTAGTGGACAGTTGCTGATAATACTTTAAATTGTGAATATGGCCTTTTTCTCTTTTTTATTTTACGTTTTAACACTTGAGTCTTTTATTTTTATTCAATTTTTATCATAATCTTTTCTCTTTGCATAATCTTTTCAAAGAACTAAGGATTTAGGGGATTTTTGTTTCTTTCATAGTTTATTGTTTGTTGTCTGGTCTTTATAATTTTCTTTCCTTAGTACATTGAGATCGACTTTTTGCTTTTTAACCAACCTCTTGAATTAATATCATCTATCTTTCATTTACCTGAAAATGCATTTAAAGCTAATAATTACCCACTAAATATTACTTTAACATGTACGATTTTCATTATTATTAAGTGCCAAGTATGACAGTGTTTGATCATTTCTCATTAATCCAATGGTTATTAGAACATATTTTTAAACAATAAATTATTTGACTGCTTATAAAAATTATTTTTACTTTTATTAAAATAGAGTTTAATAACATGCTATTAATATTTTTGAATTTATAGAACTTCATTTATGTTTCAATACATATTTTATTTGTATATCATTTCTGTAAATCTTCTGGGTGTGCTAAAAAATATAGGCAGTTTGTTGGAGATTTCTCACTATATACTAATAGTTTAAAACTGTCAATTATAGAGCTTCATGATATACACACAAACACTTGTTCTCAGGCCCTCCTGAGCTGAGCATGCAGATGTTCCTGGAGGGTCGCATACCCAGGGATGGCATGGAAGCCCCATGCCCCTTCCTCTATACCTTGCCTTACCCATCTCTTTGTATACTTTTTCATTACTTCTATAATAAACTAGTAAATGTAGATGTTTCCTCAAGTTCTGTAAACCACTCCAGAAAACTCATCAAAACCAAAGAGGTGGTTATGGAACCTCAACTTGAAGCCGCTGGGTCAGAAGCTCTATAGGCCCCGACTTGAGACTGGTGTCTCAGCAGCAGAGGCAATCTTAGTGACTGAGCTTTCAACCTGTGGTATCTGACACTATCTCCAGCTAGGTAGTGTCAGAATTAAATTGAAAGAGACTCAGCTGGTCTCTGCTACTTCTTAGTGGAACAAATCCCCACACATTTGGTCTGTGTTCATTGTTGTGGTATGGGAGCAGAAGAAAAACACAGTTTGACAATATTTCCTACAACAATTGGTGTCAGGGGAATGAGATCTGCTAGCACTGCTTAGGCTCAGGGAACCATACAGTTCGGGAAGAGAAAGAATAAAAGAGCAGGGGGTGAAGAACCTTTGATTCCTGGGTGGCCACATGGTCCCCCATGGTATATAATTGCAGTTATGCTGCATTTGGTTACTCAAGGTAAAAGCTACCAGTGGAATTTAGATACGGATGCATAGGGAAATGCAAACTGTTGATGAAAAAAGCCAAAGTTCGTAAAATATTTGAAAAGATTTATTTGGAGACAACTGTGAGGACAATGGTTCTTGACACAGTCTCAGGAGATCCTAAGAGCATGTGCCTGAGGTGGTTGGGTTACAGCTTGCTTTTACACATTTTAGGAAGACATATGGAATCAATCAATACATGTGAGATACACATTGGTTCGGTCTGAAAATGTAAGATATCTCAAAGATGGGAGAAGATGTAGCTTTCTGGTCACAGGTGAATTTAAAATTTTGCTGATTGGCAATTGGTAAAACAATTAAAAATTGCTAATTGGTAAAACAATTAAGCTTTGTCTATGATTGAAGCCAGCAAAAAGAAATGCTTGGTGTTAAAATAAGGGGGATGGTGAAAACCAAGGTTTTTACTATATAGATGAAGCCTCCACAGATGCTGACTCTACAGAGAATAGATGGCAAAGGTCTCTTATCAGGCCTTAAAATATGCCAGGGCCGCAGTCAATCTCCTCAGGATTGGAAGGCTTGGAAGGGGAAAGATTGAGTTATATTAATAAAGATTCTTTACAGATAAAAAGAGCCATTTCGAAGTATGGTAAGAAAACAAATTTTGATGAGAAATAATTTGATTTCCTTCTTTATATGCCATGCGATGTTACACTAGAGTCAAGCTGGAATTTTGTTTCTTAATTGCTACAAAGAATCTGTTTTTTCAGTCTTAAGATCTCAGTTTTAATGTTAATGTTAGTCAGTTGTGATTAAAATCCAAAAGAAAGAGAGTATAATGAGGCATGTGTGTCACCCTCTTCCTGAACTAGTTTTTCAGGTTTCTTTGGAATCCTGTTGGCTGAGAGGGGAGTCCATTCAATCTACTGGGGGGCTTAGAATTTCATTTTTGGTTTATGAAACTAATAAGAGAAAAGCACCATGTTCAAACCCTTAGTTATTGTTATCTATAATAGCTAAAATAAAATTTAAAAAGAGTGCTGAAGCCTTTAGGCTAAACCAAGCTCAGATACGAGTCTGTTTGAGCTCAGACCACTAGCCTCAAAGCTACCCACAAAGGGGAAAATTATGTCAGGAAAACAGAAAGCACTTCTGAGACTTTTGGTCACCAAGAAGGCGGTCAATGTGGGAGAAGGACAAAAACAAGTAACTATTGAAACTTACTATAATATGAAGGAATGGTTCACTTTGTACATTGGTATCATCAGCTCTCTGAGGAACCTTTACTAAAATGGATAGTGAAAGTAACTAATTTGAGAGTAGTGTCTTTGTTTTTTCTTTTTCTGTTTGTTTGTTGGTTTGTTTTCTTTTGAGACAGAGTTTTGCTCTTGTTGCCCATGCTAGAGTGCAGTGGGGTGATCTTGGCTCACTGCAACCTCTGCCTCCCAGCTTCAAGTGATTCTTCTGCCTCAGCCTCCCTAGTAGCTGGGATTACAGGCTCCCACCACCATGCCCAGCTAAATTTTGTATTTTTAGTAGGACAGGGTTTCACCATGTTGGTCAGGCCGGTCTTGAACTCCTGACCACAGGCGATCCACCCACCTCGCCCCCTCAAAGTGCTGGGATTACAGGTGTGAGCCATCGCACACCATCGCGCCCAGCCAGTGTGTTTCGTTTTAAATGATGCAGAGTAGAAGAACACGTTTGCATTGATCCAGGATCTACAGCTCACTATTGAATATTGCAGATGTGTATATATCATCTAGATACATAGGAATTTGTTCCTGAAGAAATGTCCAGTCTAGTGGGGTGTTATAAAAGCCACTGTAAAATTCTGAAGGGGACTGTCTGACTCCACCTGTAAGTGTCAAGTGGAGCACCCCACATAGAGCAGTTGATATGCTTCATATGCAAGCCATACGGGATTGCTTTTATGATGACAGGGATAGTCACTGGCTATATATGCTTGTTACTCAGGTCATGGCAAGTGCTGTGGTTAAGGGAGCCCCATTTTCATGAACACTTCATATAATGCTGTTGATACAAAACAGAGACAGTCAGAGAAGCCTTATCAAATTTGTTGTCTCAGCTTCTCCTCATAGATCACTACAGATGATAATAAAACATCAGGTAAATTAACCAGAGAACAGTGAAGGGTAGTGGGAAGACTGAAATAACTCATCTCATAAAGTTGAAATTTTTAAAATAATTAACAAATAAGATGAACAAAGAAAACATTGGCAGAGCATGATGGCTCACACCTGTAATCCTAGTACTTTGGCCGGCCAAGATAGAAGGGTTGCTTGAGGCCGGAATTTCAAGACCAGTCTGGGTAACATAGTGAGACCTCATCTCTACAAAAAATTTAAAATAAACAAACAAAAAAAACACTGATGAGGTGAAACTACAAAGAAAAAGAAGAGAGAGTCATGGGATTCATCTAAGCAAGGTGGAAATCTTTAGATGATTATTAAAATACTGAATGAATAAAATGGTAATTAATGGGGTTAAAACAAAAGTCTAAATACAGCATGATAAAAGGCTGAGTAGACCAAAGGGAGACTCGGCTGGTCCACCAACATTAGAGGACCCCAAACCAGTTTGCTCTCTTTCCCCCAGTCTGAATAAATTTAAAAAGTCAGAATATCTTAAAAGATTACAAAGAGAAACCCATCCCTGGCATTGTCTGGGGTAATGGCTATAGTTATTAATGAAGATAAAGATTGACAGCAGGGCCAGGTTCCCTTTGCTTAATCCCTAGCTGAGGGCCCAAAGTCTTTTGCACAAGAGACGGTAAAATGGTCTGCAGGAGAAGAGAAGTTCCTGGGATGAAAACTTAAAAATGTAAAAATGGATAGGATTATAAAACTTGATATATTGGAATACACTTCATGTGAAGCAGTTTGATCACTTTTATCCGATTGTATTATGGGAATGAGCATTGTATCTGATTGGGAAATTCACCGACCTAGTACTGTAAAACAGAAGGCGTGTACATCTGCCCCTCAAGCAATTTTAATAACCTGTACTAAATGTGACTCTAATCTTTCCCTGTCTTGCTGTTTGCGGGTCATCAAACTCTCATTCTAAAGAGAATCTTGCCCTATACCCTGGGGGGCATAATGCTGAAGTCATGAAGCTTCCGTAAAAACCTAGGACTGGGCTCCTACATGGATGAACATTGAAGATTCCTGGAGGGTGGCATGTCTGGGGAGTGCATGGAAGCTTCTTGCCCCTTCCACTATTCCTAGCCTTAGTCATCTCTTCCTTGGTATCCTTCATTAACTCTTTTATAACAAACTGCTAGATGTAACAGAAAATAAAATTATCAATTGTATTTTTAAGATATTCTGTTTATCTGCTTATGTTAATGTTCTATTGCTTATTGATTGATGAATACTGGAGCTACACTGTTAGGTATATACTTATTTATGACGCTTTTACTTTATTTTATTTTGTATATAATGTCTTCTCTTACTGTATCTGTTTCTTAAATTCCGTGTGGCAGACATTAATGTGGTTGACAATTCTTTTTTTCTTATTCTTTCGCATATATTTTCCCATCTTGCTTACGTTACGTAGGCAATATTTTTAATTTTTAAGCTTAGAACATTTGAATATATTCCTATTCTTTTGATTTTAGATATTCTGTCCCATTTAAAGAATTAAATTATTAAATTTAGCCTATTTTAATTTATTTTTGATTTCTAATACATTGGAACTTTAGCCATCTTGACTTTTTTGCCCTTTGTTCCTTTCTATTGTATAAATTAATTTTTTCCATCTTATTTTTTAATTGAGTAAATCAAGGTTTTCTGCATGTGAGTTTCAATATTATACACTCTAATTTTGTTCTCATCATAATTGTTTCTAAGTTAAAATATAGAAAATTTATAATAGCCTTGCTTATTTACTATATGTCCGCTTGTTGAACTGCCTCACCCCAATCGTATTTTCTCTCCTTTGGTTCTGTTTCCTAAAGGAAAAACTAAATTTGCCAAGGTATTTGTTCACTATCAATCCCCACATCACTTGCAGTCTGCTGTTTATTCTGCTTTTCGGCTACAGTATTTCCTCCAAAAGGATTTTCAAAATGGAGCTTTCTCTGGCAACACTTCCAATACCTTATAGGCTTTAACGTTTGAATGCCAGTATATATGTATAGAACAATTTAGAAGCAGTGTACTAAAACATTGCCTTATTGTCTTCTTAAACTCATTAACACTCCTAAGAAGTCTGATATCTATCTGATTATTGCCCTTTTGTGGGTGATCTATTCTTCCCTTTGGAAAATTTTGTAATTGTATCTTTTTTTTGATATTTTAAAATTTCACAATGGCACGATAAAATTCCTATGTATTTATATGTGTGCTTTTATTTTGTGACTCACATACTTGGCAATGTTACTTTAATTCTCCATAGCTTTTAATGCATATTTTATATTTTCTATCTCATTTTTTTGTTATTCCCTGATGCTTTCTATAAATTTGTCATTATTACTATTTTCTTTCCTATACTTACACCATTTAGTATATTCTTTATTTTACCTATCAGGTACTAGGTATTGTCTACAGTTAATATTTTCAAGTAGCTCTTTTATATGATTTTTTGTTTTGTTTTTCTACGTGTTATTAATGTATATGTTAACTGCTTGGGTATATTTAACATGTTTAATTAAATTGTTAGTTTATCTACTCCAGTAATTCTGCTTCAGAATGTGTGTGTAGTCCAATGTGTAGTCTTTCTTTCTAGTAGCTCTGTACCTCAAATATCTTGTTAATTTGGCCCTTATCTCATTTTTTTTCTTTGAATTTTTAATTGCTCTTTATGGTAATGGCTGCAGGAAAAGGGTCAGTGATGGCTGCTCTCTGGGGAGAAAAAGAAAAAAACCCAGGACAGAGAACCTTGAAAGCACAAAATGATCTTAGGGGATCTGAGGGAGATTGGGTGGGGAATATGACTCCTCCCTTCCTCACTCCCATTACTTCTAACTCTAGCAGGGCTTTTGCACTGTGGTGATGTTACCATGATGACAGTAGAGGCCTGAGCTGTTGCTATTGATTTCTAAGGGGAAGAGACAGACAGTAATACTCTCAAGGAAGAGTGCAGAAAAAGACAGCAGAATCTATAGATGACCTTCAGCCTAGTCTTGCATGCCTTGTACTGCAGCCATCTGACTCGGCTAATAACGACGGCCTCTTCCCAAGATATATATATATATATATATTCATTTCTGAGAGTCATCTTTCTTCCCAGGAATCACTCATTATTTTATTTGTTGAGTTTTTCACATGCTTCCTTTTTAATAC
Source organism: Mandrillus leucophaeus (assembly GCF_000951045.1). Taxonomy (NCBI): domain Eukaryota; kingdom Metazoa; phylum Chordata; class Mammalia; order Primates; family Cercopithecidae; genus Mandrillus; species Mandrillus leucophaeus. Next base: position 1,196,051 of record NW_012104676.1, read on the forward strand.
TTTAGTTCATATCTTCCTTTAACTGCTATCATTTTTTGGAGTTGATTTTGGAGGAATGAGTTAGCAATGGCATCAGTTTGTCATCTTGGTAGTAATTCTACAAATATGCATTTAATAAATGATTCTGATGATGATGAGTCAAAAAAGAAAATGCTTTATTCCAGAATTTCTAGTTCTTAGTGAGGGTAAATAAGTATTCATGGAATGGATGATAAGCTATAAGTTTCTATAGAATCATAGCATCAAACATGGTCACTTTCCATACATTTTGATCATAAAAGTGTAGGAAGTCGAGAATATCATTTAGAAACAGATTAGAGTAGAAATTATGAATGCATATCATTCACAAGAACACTATATGTCACTTACCTTTTTCTCAGTTGACAGTATATAGAAACATTAATATACTTATATAAGTATGTGTATATTGTACTGGATGTGATTAAAATACATTTCTACAATACATGGTTCTAGTAGGTATGCAAGACTTAAGTAAAGAGAAGAGAAAGTTGAGGGATATTTTTAACTTCTACTCATAATAAAATATTGTCAAACAACTGAAAATACATTTTATTTAAATAGCCTTTTAGAGGAATGACTCCAAAGTGAGCCTATTTGATACTTTGTCTTCAAATTGGTTTGTGAATATGTTATTATAAGTTGTCAACTGGCAGAATATTTGAGTAATTATAATGATAATTCTATTTTTAAAAAAATTTGTTTAACATCAGCTGTGTTTTATAATATGAAGATACACTATGGTCAAAAGATTTTGCTTCTACAACAAATTTTAAAAATTTAGTTCATTCTTCTCTCTTTCCCCTACTGGAAGATATAAAGAGGCAATTATAACGCAAATGATGTAGTATTCATGGGGATGTCTGTGTCACATACACAAATATTTCCTTATGTGTATGTATGTGTGTATATTTATAGATACCTACATATATAAATATATACTGATAAGTGATTTTTTAATTATTTTTAGAAGTTGGCTGGGTGCGGTGGCACATGCCTATAATCCCAGCACTTTGGAAGGCCAAGGGGGCGGATCACAAGGTCAAGCAATCATGACAATCCTGGCCACCATACACAAAGGTCCTCCTAGGAAGATACTAAGTCTCTGGAAGTCAAGAAGGAGACCCAAGAGATCTCTGTGGAGTCTTTAAGAAAAGTCTCATTAAATGACCCAGTATTAAGTAGAAGAGTGGGCATTCGTCTGGGTAAGAAAGGGATAACAATCTATTTTCTAGCTCTGATGTTCACTTTCCCAGGTTCTGAATAACACTCAGAGTATTCTGACAAGTCAGATAAAGTTTTTACAATCTCTTGGTCTAGAAGATTCCAAGTAGATAATTATTTTAAGAGGCTGTATTAGGGTTCTCCAGAGGGACAGAACAGGATACATGTGCATACGAAAGGGAGTTTACTAGGGAGAATTGGCTTACAGGATCACAAGGTGAATTCCCATGATAGGCCATCTGCAAGCTGGGGAAGACAGAAGCAGTAGCGGCTCAGTCAGAGTCCAAAAGTCTCAAAAGCTGGGAAGCAGACAGTGCAGCCTTCAGTCTGCGGCTGATGGCCTGAGAGCCCCCGGCAAACCACTGGTATAAGTCCAAGAGTCCAAAGGCCAAAGAACCTGGAGTCTGATGTCCAAGGGCAGGAGAAATGGGAGGAAGAATCCAGCCTAGGAGGAGAAGAAAGCTAGAAGGCTCAAGGGTCTGTCTATTCCTGTTAACTTCTAAAAATAATTTTGAAATCACTTATCAGTCCATATTTATATATGTAGGTATCTGTAAGCCAGCTTATCCTATCTTCCTCTGCCTGCTTTGGTCCAGCTATGCTGACAGCTCATTGGATGGTGCTGCCTGCACTGAGGGTAGGTCTTTCTCCCCCAGTCCACTGACTAAAATGGCAGTCTCCTCTGGCAACATCCTCACAGACACACCCAGAAACAATACTTAAACCAGCTATCTACGTATCCTTCAATCCAATCAAATTGACACCTAATATTAGCCATCACAGGGGCCTATAACCACATAACAAGAAGAGACTCCTAGTGGGAAAACAAGGGTTTGACTTTAAAGCTGTTTAAATGTGCTCACTTCTGCTCTTCCTTCTCCATTCTCTCATCTCCTTTTTTATCTTCTTACGGCAAAGACCAAAGACCACCAAAGTGGTCTCTTCGGATTTGCACCTTGTGCCAGCCCAGGTCTAATTACCTTTGAAGTTGGTCAGTTGGAAGTTTTGGACTCTACTGTAAGCTGTTTCTATAGTAATACATACATTTTCTAACTACCTCATCCAAAGGGGGTATGGCTATGTACATTTGTTCACTTCAGGAAAGGAGTGAGATATGCCCTCTGGTATTACTTCATATCAACTATTTATATCAAGATTTCCATTTCTAATTGAAGGGTTACAAATTATATGTAATTTTTAAAATGTTTTAATTTTCTAAAAAGTATAATGGAAAAAGAAGACTCCTGATATATTATTCTTCTTTTCCTCTCTCATTTTCCTCACCTAAAAACATACACAAATATTCCCTTATGTGTGTGTATGTGTGTATATTGATAGATACCTACATATATAAATATATACTGACAGGGGATTTTTAAATTGTTTTTAGAAGTTGGCCGGGTGCAGTGGCTCATGCCTATAATCCCAGCACTTTGGGAGGCCAAGGGGTGTGGATCACAAGGTCAAGAGATCACGACCATCCTAGCCAACATGGTGAAACCCCATCTCTTCTAAAAATACAAAATTAGCTGGGCATGGTGGCGCACACCAGTAGTCCCAGGTTACTAGGGAGGCTGAGGAAGGAGAATTGCTTGAACCTGGGAGGTGAAGGTTGCAGGGAGCTGAGATCGTGCCACTGCACTCCAGCCTGGCAACAGAGCAAGACTCTGTCTCAAAAAAAAAAAAAAAAAAAAAGGAAGTTAACAAGAATAGACACACCCTCTGAAGGAAGCAAAGTGCTCCTGCAGAACCTGGGAGACACCCCAAATACTGTGAGTACCCAAACTGCTGAAGTAGGAAAGGGAGACCCTCGGCTACTGAACACACACCCCGACTGGGGAAACTGAAGGAGCAGTTTTCAGGAAAGGTTTCCAACCTTACCTGGAGCTGAGTCAATTTAGATTGCTGAGTAAAATACTGGGATAGAGGAAGCAGTGTGAAAGGCCCTGAGAGCTCACTTGGTTCCCAAGCAGGCCATTCCTGCCTGGCATCACAGGGAACCTTCAGGAGGGGTGTCAGCGGAAAACACCACAGGAAGTAGGAAGTCTCCAGCTGAACTCTGTAATAATTAGAATCCGGTGAGAAGCCTCCTGGCCAGAACACAGGGAAAGGTGCAAATCCAGCTTGCAGACTTCACAGGCAGGGGAAGAACCAAACCTTTTTTTTTTTTTTTTTTCGAAGCTGGAAGGTGGGTAGCCTGGGGTAATTTCTCAAACCCTGCTCGCCTACCACCTGGAAATAGACTTAGGGCTGTTAGAGGGGACATGGTGGGAGTGAGACCAGCCCTACAGATTGCGTGGAAGCTGGGCAAGGCCTGTGACTACTGGCTTTTTCCCACTTCCCTGAAAACCTGCATGACTCAGCCGAGGCAGCCATATTCCTCCTAGGTACACAACTCCAGGGACCTGGGAACCACATCCCCATATCCGACAGCAGCCACAACAAGACCCACCCAAGGAGAATGTGAGCTCAGACAAGCCTCGCCCTGAAGCAACCTGAGGGTCCTTCCCTATCCACCCTGGTAGCCTAGTAGCAGAAGACAAAGGGCATATACTCTTGGGAGTTTTAGGGCCCTGCTCACCACTGGTTCCTCTCGGCACTACCACAGCTGATGCTCTCTGGAAAGCGCCAAGTCCTGGCAGGAGGCTAACCAGTACAAAAATGGAACATGAAACCACCAGAGCTAAGAACCCTCACAGAGTGCATTTCACCCCCAACTGCCCCCTCCACCAGAACAGGTGCTGATATCCACAGCTGGGAGACCCATAGATGGCTTATATCACAGGACTCTGCGCAGTCAACCCCCAGTAGCGGACCGGAGCTGGGTAGACTTGCTGGGTGGCTAGACCCAGAAGAGAGAGAACAATAACTGCAGCTAGGCTCATAGGAAGCCACATCCGTAGGAAAACAAGAAGAGTACCACATCAAGGGAACACCCCATGGAACAAAAGAATCTGAACAATAACTTTCAACCCTAGACCTTCCCTCTGACAGAGTCTACCAAATGAGAAGGAACCAGAAAACCAACACTAGTAATATGACAAAGCAAAGCTCTTTAACGCCCCAAAAAAATCACACTAGCTCACCAGGATCCAAGAAGACATCCCTGATTTACCTGAAAAAGAATTCAGGCGGTTAGTTATTAAGCTAATCAGGAAGGCACCAGAGAAAGGCAGAGCCCAATGCGAGGAAATTCAAAAAGCGATACAAGAAGTGAAGGGAGAAATATTCAAGGAAATAGATAGCATAAAGAAAAAACAATCAAAACTTCAGGAAACATTGGACATACTTATAGAAATGCAAATGTTCTGGAAAGTCTCATAATAGAATTGAACACATAGAGGAAAGAAATCCAGAGTTTGAAGAAAAGGTCTTTCAATTAACTCAATCCAACAAAGTCAAAGAAAAAAAGAATAAGAAAATATGAACCAAGCCTCCAAGAAGTCAGGGATTATATTAACAACCAAACCTAAAAATAATCAGTGTTCCTATGAAAGAAGATAAATCTAAAAGTTTGGAAAACATATTTGGGGGAATAAATTGAAGAAAACTTCCCCAGCCTTGCTAAAGACCTAGACATCCAAATACAAGAAACACAAAGAACACGTGAGAAATTCATCACAAAAAGATCATCGACTACACACATTGTAATCAGGTTATCTAAAGTTAAGATGAAACAAAGAATCTTAACTTTGCTTTTGTGAGACAAAAGCACCAGAAATCCTATAAAGGAAAACCTATTATTTTAACAGTAGGTTTCTCAGCAGAAACCTACAAGCTAGAAGGATTGGGCCCTATCTTCAGCCTCCTCAAACATAGCAATTATCAGCTAAGAATTTTGTATCCAGTAAAATTAAGCATCATGTATGAAGGAAAGATACAGTCTTTTTGGGACAAACAAATGCTGAGTGAATTCGCCACTACCAAGCCACCACTATAAGAACTATTAAAAGGAATGTTAAATCTTGAAACAAATCCTGAAAACGATCAAAACAGAATCTCTTTAAAGTATAAATCACAGAGGACCTATAAAACAAAAATACAAATTAAAAACCAAAAACATAAAACAAAAAACACCAAGTACATAATAGCACAATGAATGAAATGGTACCTCGCATCTCAGTATGAACATTGATTATAAAGGGTCTAAATGCTCCACTTAAAAGATACAGAACTGCAGAATTGATAAGAATTGGCCGGGCGCAGTGGCTCATGCCTGTAATCCCAGCACTTTGGGAGGTCAAGGCGGGCAGATCACCTGGGGGCAGGAGCTCAAGACCATCCTGGCCAACATGGTGAAATCCCGTCTCTATTAAAAATGCAAAAATTAGCCGGGTGTGGTGACATGTGCCTGTAATCCCAGCTACTCAGGAGGCTGAGATAGGAAAATCGCTTGAACTCAGGAGGTGGAGGTTGCAGTGAGTCAAGATTGTGCCATTGCACTCCAGCCTGAGTGACAGAGCAAGACTCCATCTCAAAACAAAACAAACAACAAGAACAAAAAACTTGTCAACCACCTTTCAGGAGTCACTTTCAGGAGACTCACCTAACACATAAGAACTCACATAAACTTAAAGTAAAGTGGTAGAAAGAGGTATTTCATTCAAATAGACACCAAAAGCAAGCAAGGGTAGCTATTCTTATTTCAGACAAAACAAACAAACTTTAAAGCAACAGTGGTTAATAGAGACAAAGTGGGATATTATATAATGGTAGAAGGCCTTGTCCAACAAGAAAATATCACAATCCTAAATATATATACATCTAACACTGGAGTTCTCAAATTTTTAAAATAACTACTGATAGACCTAACAAATGAGATAGACAACAACATAATAATAGTGGGGGCTTCAATACTCCACTGACAGTACTAGAAAAGTCAAGACAGAACGTCAACAAAGAAACAAGGAATTTAAACTATACGTTGACACAAATGGACTTAACAGATATATACAGAACGTTTCACTGAACAACCACAGAATATACATTCTATTCAACAGCACATGTACCTTTCTCTAAGATAGACCATATGATAGGCCATAAAACGAGTCTCAATAAGTTTAAACAATTTGAAATTATATCAAACACTCTCTCAGACTACAATGGAAAAAAAAAAAAAACTGGAAATCAACTCCATAAGAAACCTTCAAAACCATGCAAATACATGGAAATTAAATAACCTGCTCCCAAAGGAGCATTAGCTCAAAAATGAAATCAAGATGGAAATTTAAAAAATCTTCAGACTGAATGACAATAATGACACAACCTATCAAAACCTCTGGGATATGGCAAAGGTGGTGCTATAAGGAAAGTTCATAGCCCTAAATGCCTACATCAGAACGGCTGAAAGAGCACAAACTGACACTCTAAGGTCACACTTCAAGGAACTAGAGAAACAAAAACAAACCAAACCCAAACCCAGAAGAAGAAAGGAAATAACCAAGATCAGAGCAGGACTAAGTGAAACTGAAAAAAAAACAACCAATACAAAAGTTAAATGAAACAAAAAGCTGATTCTTCAAAAAGATAAATAAAATTGATAAAATATTAGCAAGATTAACCAAGAAAAGAAGAGAGAAAATCCAAACAACCTCACCAAGAAATGAAACAGGAGATATGACAACTGACACCACTGAAATACAAAAGATCACTCAAGTCTACTATGAACACCTTTATGCACATAAACTAGAAAACCTAGAAGAGATGGATAAATTCCTGGAAAAATACAACCCTCCTAACTGAAATCAGGAAGAACTAGAAACCCCAAACAGACCAATAACAAGCAGCGAGATTGAAACGGTAATTAAAAAATTACTAGCAAAAAAAGTCTAGGACCAGATAGATTCACAGCAGAATTCCACCAGACATTCAAAGAAGAATTGGTAACAATTCTTTTGGCACTATTCCACAAGATAGAAAAAGAGGGAACCCTCCCTAATTTATTCTATGAATTCAGCATCACCCTAACACCAAAACCAGGTAAGAACATAACCAAAAAGAAAACTACAGACCAATATCCTTCATGAACATAGACACTAACCTCCTTAACAAAATGTGACATAACCAAACCCAACATATCAAAAAGATAATCTACCATGATCAAGTGGGTTTTATATCAGGGATGCAGGGATGTTTTAACATACACAAGTCAATAAATGGGATATATCACATAAACATAATTAAAAACAAAAATCACATGATCATCTCAACAGATGCAGAACAAGCATTTGCCAAAACCCAGCAACCCTTTATGATTAAAGCTCTCAGCAAAATTGGCATACAAGGCACATACCTCAATGTAATAAAAACTATCTATGACAAACCCACAGCTAACATAATACTAAATGGGGAAAAGTTGAAAGCATTCCCTCTGAGAACTGGAACAAGAAAAGGATGCCCACTTTCACCACTCCTCTTCAACATAGTGCTGGAAGTCCTAGCTAGAGCAATCAGACAAGAGAAAGAAATAAATGGTATCCAAATTGGTAAAGAGGAAGTCAAACTGTCATTGTTTGCTGATGATATTATCATTTACCTCGAAAACCCTGAAGACTCCTCTGAAAAGCTCCTAGAACTGATAAAATAATTCAGTAAAGTTTCTGGATAGAAGATTACTGTACACAAATTAGTAGCTCTTCTATACACCAACAGCGACCAAGTGAAGAATCAAATCAAGGATTCAACCCCTTCTACAATAGCTGCAAAAAGGTAACATATTTAGGAATACACCTAACCAAGGAGGCAAAAGACCCCCACAAGAAAAACTACAAAACACTGTTGAAAGAAATCACAGATGACACAAACAGAAACACATCTCATGTTCATGAATGGGTAGAAGCAATATTGTGAAAATGACCATGCTGCCAAAAGCAATCTACAAATTCAACACAATCCCCATCAAAATACCACCATCATTCTTCACAGAACTAGAAAAAACAATTCTAAAATTTATATTGAAACAAAAAAGAGCCTACATAGCCAAAGCAAGACTGAGCAAAGAGAACAAATCTGGAGGTATCACACTATCTGATTGCAAACTATAAGGCTATAGTCACCAAAATAGCATAGCACTGGTATAAAAATAGGCATATAGACCAATGGAACATAATAGTGAACCCAGAAATAAACCCAAATACTTACAGCCAACTGATCTTTGGCAAAGCAAACAAAAATATAAAGTGGGGAAAGGACACACTTTTCAACAAATGGTGCTGGAATAATTGGCTAGCCACATATAGGATAATGAAACCATCTTCATCTCTCACCTTATACAAAAAATCTACTCAAGATAGATTAGGACTTAAATCTAAGACCTGAAACTATAAAAATTCTAGTGGATAACATTGGAAAAACCCTTCTTGACATTGGCTTAGGCAAGGCTCTCATGACAAAGAACCCAAAAGCAAATGCAATAAAAACAAAGATAAATAGTTGGGACTTAATTAGACTAAAGAGCTTTTGCACAGCAAAAGAAACAGTCGGCAGAGTAAACAGACAACTCACAGATTGGAAGAAAATCTTCATAATCTATACATCTGACAAAGGACTAATATCCAGAATGTACCACAAACTCAAACAAATCAGTTTAAAAAAATACCATCAAAAAGTGGGCTAAGAACATGAATAGGCAATTCTCAAAAGAAGATATACAAATTGCAAACAAACATAAAAAAACACTCAATAGCATTAATAGTCAGGAAAATGCAAATCAAAATCAAAATGTGATACCACCTTACTCCTGCAAGAATGGCCATAATAAAAAAAATCAATAAACAGTAGATGTTGGCATAAACGCAGTGATCAGGGAACACTTCTACACTGTTGGTGGGAATGTAAGCTAGTACAGCCACTGTAGAAAAGATTGTGGTGATTCCTTAAATAAGTAAAAGTAGAACTATCATTTGATCCATCAATCTCCCTACTGGGTATATACCCAGAGGAAAATAAGTCATTACATGAAAAAGATACTGTACACTCATGTTTATAGTGCACAATTCACAATTGCAAAATTGTGGAACCAACCCAAATGCCCATCAATCAACAAGTGGATAAAAAAATGGTGAGATATATATATATATATAGAGAGAGAGAGAGAGTTAATTCATATATATATATGAAAAAAATATATATATAATGGAATACTACTCATCCATAAAAAGGAATGAATTAACAGCATTTGCATCGACCTGGATGAGATTGCAGACTATTATTTTCAGTGAAGTAACTCAGGAATGGAAAACCAAACATTGTATGTTCTCACTGATATGTGGGAGCTAAGCTATGAGGACGCAAAGGCATAAGAATGATACAATGGACTTTGGGGACTTGGGGGAAAGGGTGAGTCGGGGGCAAGGGATAAAAGACTACAAATAGGGTGCAGTGTATACTTCTCGGGTGATGGGTGCACCAAAATCTCACAAATCACCACTAAAGAATTTGCTTATGTAACCAAATACCATCTGTACCCTAATGACCTATGGAAAAAAAAAAAAGTAATTAACAAGAACAGTGAATAAAAAAGAAATAGTCTGCAATTAAGAAAATGCAAGCCATTGGTGAGAAACCTCACCATCTAGTAGTTAATAATAGAAAAATATCACTGTGTTGCCCCTGATCACTGATACACAGGTAATATGTCTGATTCCCATAAAGACATCATTTGTAAGTCTCTGGGAACCTGAGGTCACTCTCAAACATTTCAATGTCAGCTTTTAAGAATAGCCATTGAAAATCCATGTGGCAGTATCCAGAAATTGCAAAACAAAACTCTTTTGAATAGTAATGTAAACAGAGTGAGGAAATAGAATATCTTAAATTATGAACAATGGAATAGATTTATTTAATATTCCTTTTACTAGGTATGCATTCTTACGTAATCTCTGATAATTCTTACCATGATATTATCATATAACAAAGATTTTAAATGGTTAGAAAGAAAAAATACTAATAGTGATGATGATGATATCATACAATTTAGAGGCTGCTCACAATTGATTATGTCTTCTGCTCAATAGTGTATGCATCATCTCATATAATCACCAAATAACCTGTCATATAAGTACCACTGGTATACTTTTTAAAATGAAAAAGCCTCAGAGAAATCAAATGACTCGCTTATATTCACTCAGCTAAGCGATGAAGATGAAATTAAAATGGGAAGTGCAGAAGGAAGGGGAATGACTTTAGTTTAATGTCTATTATCTACTACATGCCAGATATAATTTAGAGAGATTATGTGCATTAATTTAATGTGAATAACCCCTTAAATGTGATAATGAGGAAACTTGCACAAGTTCAAAAGCTTGATCAAGTCTGGTAATGAGCTAGTAAATTTACAGAACTAGTAAATGGCCTACTGGAAATGTAAACCGCAAACACTCCTACTCTGAAGCACAGACTAAGTTATGAGTTTCCTTAGGAAGTTTCTGGTTTAGTGAAGACTTTTGGGGGAAAACAGAAACCTTCCCTCAAGATTCAATGTTCAGCCATAAGGAACGCACTGCCAACGTGCTGAGATGAAGGCAAAGGTGACTCAGTCTACATTATTTGCCCATGACATTTTTCATACTTAGATATTCTAACTTTGGTTTGTGCTCTTTCAAAAGTTGTAACTCTCTTCTTTTTGGATCTCAGACAGTTTGCATAATCTACTGAAAGAATTATGAGTTCATGCCTTAGATCTTCTGCCTTATAGCTATGCAAATGCAAGCTAGAAACACCTTATCTGAGCTACTATTTTTCAGTAAAGAAAAAAAACAATGTAGTTTTATTATGAGAACCAGAGAAAATAGTCTGTGTGAGCACTTCTATTCTTCTCTACCATTGTTTGTCATTAGGCTATGAAGAAACCCAGATTAAATATGATTAGTCACGGCAGATATGTGATTGCAATTAGGACCATTCAGTAAGCTAGGTCAGGTGTTGAGGGGAGGAATCAACAAGCTGATGATAAAAATATGTCTATTCTTTTATGTAACATTTGGTATCCAGTGAGCCAGACTTTAGACTGCATTTCAGGTGAGCAGTGAGAGTTGCCATGGCATAACAATGAACCAACATGCCCGTCCTAACAGGTGAACAGAACAGATAACAGTGAATCCTTAACATGAAACAGTTCTGTACTTTGAAAAGTCAGCAATCATTATTAGAAAGGCTGTTCCTGAAATCCGGTGTTGCAGATGACAGACTGCCCTGAGTTTCAGAAGCAAAACTCCACATTTCAATCAAGGTTGTTAAAGGAAGTTTCGTAAAAGAAAGGCAGGCTGACTGTGTTTAGAGAGCCTAGGATTCCAGGTAATTGACCTAAATGGAGATTCAGGCTTCACCACGGTTTTAGCGTCTGTAAACTTGATGCTTTAACATTTGTTCTTCAAGGATGTGCTGGATCAGCCTTGTTCAGAACAATCCAATCATATGCTTGAGCCACCCTGCCTTAGCTCTGGGAGTCTCCCATTGCTGCTCCACCGTGTCAGAAGGAAGTCCTCCTCCCAGAGGCACACTTCTCAAATACAACAACCAATCAAAAAACAACACTAGTAATTTCCCCCCTTTTATTATCCCAGGCCACTGTGGATTTGCCCTAATCACCTTAGGGATAGGTCATAAGTCAGGACAGCTGCTATGCCCCAGAGTCAGCCAAAAATCTCTCAAACTGGCCAATCCCAAGCCCACTTATCCATCCCAACCCCACGTATCCTGCCTCACTTGTTCATTGCCCCAGAAACCACAATAAACCTCTTACCCACAGTTTCCTCCTCTCCCTCTGCCTCATGAACAGCCTGGGTACCTTCTCGTGTAGCCCCTCTGTGGTCTACAGCTAGAACTATGAGAAAGAAGCTATGTTTTCAGTGGCAGTCTTTTCCTGATCTGTTGACTTTACCAGACCTCATACGTTCAATTAACACACTATATTTTAAAACAGACTCAGATCCTGAAAACAAGATATAAGGTCCAATCCCTATACATGATGCATAAGGGGGCTTTGGGGAATACAGTAGAAACCTAGTTTTCAACACAGCTCTCAGGAACACCATCCCTCCTGACTATAGTAAATACTCATAGTAAGAGCTGAAACAGTGGGGTCAAGGGAACATCATTTCGGGTGAGAAAGTTTGTTTCACAGTTTATTTCTCACAGTTCTCACTGTCATGAGAGGAGTTTGATTCATCAATTTTGGAGTGCATTAGAATAACCCATGGGATGGATTAAATAGGCAGACAACTTGGCCCTGCTCCTGAGAGATCCTTATTCAGTGGATGTGGGGTGCGACTTCACCATCACTTAGCTTAATTTACTTCCCAGTCAGTGACAACCCACGATCTGAGAGTCACTGATGAGGCCCTGACACCAGAACCTTTACCCCATTCTGTCCTTCAGTTTCTCATTCTTACAAGTAGGCTGGGAATGAGATGATCCCCTAATAATGAAATAAAACATTAACCTTTTCCAGAAATCAATGCTGACCAAGTACTATTCTGATGACATTGACTGATGCTTCTTTTATTGTCTTTTCACTTTTATTTTTATAGGTGTGTTTGTTCCATAGTGATTTTGGAAAAAGAAAGTAACAATCTCCCAGCCCTAAAGCAAAGGGCACAAAGTAGAAACACACTTACAGTAGCCTGGTGTTTTTCTGCTTTCTCCGATGTCTCTTTAAGTTGATTTTGCAGGGCCTCCTGAAGAGATTTCATTTCTTCTCTAGTTTAGTAGAAAACAGAGCATAAGAGAGAAAATAATACAGCTCCATTATTTTCTGTGTACATTATAAAAGGAGGCTTTGCTGTATACATTTAGGACACAGACAACTAGAATTCCATAAAGTCACAGTTAAGCATACAGGATGTGTCTAAAGATTCTGGTAATAAAAGTCTTTTTCTTCCATGCAAATACTAAAAGCAAGTGGAATTTTTAAAAATTACCTTACTATTATGCTTTATAAATATCCCACTGTTTGAATCATCTGTGAGCTACATGATGTGTTAAAGTAAAGCGATATATAATTCAAGTTGAAAAGATAATTCCACTAACAGCATACTGGGATGTGAACATGCTGGTTAGAAAAAGTCACCATAGACTTGCTGATAGGATAAAATTACTGTTCCCTTCTGATGCTCTTAATTAATTAATTCTAAAGTATTGTGCTTTATACATCCTTTGTAAGGCCTGAGACCTTTTGTAAAAACAGGGAAAAGAAACTTTTTCTAACTTAAGGCCTCTCTCATTTAATGAAGGTAATTAAAAAATGCACGCATATGCATATATACTCATTGTGTCTCAAGCTCAATAGTACATAAGGATCCTGTATCCCTTTTTAAAAGGAGTGATCTTTCCCTAAATTTGCATTTCTCTTAAGGATTTAGGATTTATTGATTTATAACTCATCATATTATTTATATTTATTTATTTATAACACATCATATTATCTTTCTGTGCCTTGATTTTTTTTTTTTTTAAACTCAAGCTATCACCTCAAACAGATCAGATATTAGATAAAGGCTAGTGTACAAAAAAATAGAAACCTGTTTGAGTCTTACCAGTACCTAAACTAATTTAAAACTTCCAATCTAGTGCCAAAAGACTAGCTCTGGATATTTGGGCAAGTGACACACCATCTCATACTCAATTTCTTCATCCAAAAAAAGGGCACAATGGTAGAACTAACTAATAGATTTGTGCTCATATTAAGATGACATAATGTAACAAAGTGCTTAACACAATGCCTGTAAAATAATTACTTAACAAATGTTAGGTCATGGCAATAACCACTGACACCACTCCACACTCCTATGTTCATTCTCTGACCACAAAATTCTGTACAACCACAAGTTGCTCTTTCACCCAGCAGGACTTAATGGGGCAGCCAGATTAATTAGTCTTGAGACTGATGTACCAGTCCCAATTTCAAGAATTAGAAAGAAAGTCTGTCTGTTTTTTGGAATCATTTTGGACTTTGGTTGATAAATCAAAATATAGTGAGAACAAGTTATAGAATAATTACAGTCACTTTGGTTTTTAAATGATTTATGCTTCTTGGGTGATGCTTTTAATGTGCTTGAAGTGGATTCTAAGTGACAGCTTCCATCACTGTCTCAAACTGGTTTCATTTATCAGACTTGTTCCATATATGGACATATAAAATCTGGGCTTCCATTATTATTTCTGATATTTTCCACAGAGTGTTTGTAATATAATATAATATAATATAATATAATATAAACCTACATATATTGTAGGCTTACAATGTGCAAGACACTTTTATAAACCCCACACCAAACTATGACATCATATTATGATAGATAACTAATGTATAGAGGGGTAGTGAAATTGTGTTTTAGTGTCTGTATGCTCAAACTATAAAGAGTTACTATACTATCTCTACTGAGAAGGAAGGAAGGAAGGAAGGAAGGAAGGAAGGAAGGAAGGAAGGAAGGAAGGACCTACATGCTATCCCAAACACTCAAATTTTCACCAAGCACTGAGTGAAGCACAATAAAATTATATTTCCTACTGAAAAGTAAGTTATAATTAAAATGACAACGTAATAATTTTTAGTATATTTTAATTTAAAATTCCTATTTTTATTTTGAAAAGATGGTCGTAAAACACTTAACAAAAATTAAATAGTAAAGTATGTTTTACTAAAAACAATGAGTATATATATTTAGATAGATAGATAGATAATGTATGTGTGGGAGTAGGTATCTATCTATATGTTTCTTCCAAAAAAATTCCCCGATTCTGACATCTAGAGGCAATCTAGGGAACAGAACAAAAAACAAATTGTAAAATATGGAAAAGGTAGAGAATTCTGAATATCTTCCTGCCAAAGAACACTATCAGGCAGAAAGGTAAAGTAGATTTTTTGTCTTCTATATCTCATTTCTTCTGCCTTCCTTCTAAGCTTATGTCGTCACATGCTCACTGCTCTAGTGCTTTAGCTAGCTATAGATTTCTGCTTCACAGACTTACTAAGTTATCCTCCTAGGGAGGTGATTCCTGACTTGCCTCTGCACCACTTCTCAACACCAACTGAGATTTACTCAATCTATATCTGCTACTCTAGGGCTCTATTTGGTACTAAACTGAAACTTTAATTCTAAAAAATTCATGGCTCAAGTGACACCTGTAATAGATAGCTCCAATATTGAAATATTTTAGCATAACATTTTGTGTTACAAGGAATTTCAAAGGGCCATCATTTCACACCTCTTTCATCCCAAATTATAGCTATAAAAACACTCTCAACTTAATCACTCTACAGAAAGCTATTTCTTTCTAGTGACTATCTGCTTATATTAGAGATGGAGAACGTGCCACAATTCTAGCAACTTTTTTTTTTTTTTTTTGAGTTTTCAGAGAACATTATCGTAAAGTACTTTAGTACACTGAGTCCAAAACTGCCTTCCGGGAATCTCTACCAACCCACCACCTTAAAGAATAAAAGGTTTTATTCTCTTTTGCTCAAGGACATTTTCAAATTTTCAGACATTTCAGGGTCCTGTCCTATTCCCTATTCTCCTTGTTGTGGTTACATATTCTCAGTCCTGACATGGTATGGTTTAAAGTCTCTCCATCCACCTAGGGACTCTCTTGTGAATATTATCTAAGCTGTGTAAATATTCCTGAAACGTGATGCTCAAGCCAACACAAATCTCATTTTCTCACTCTTTCTCTCACATAAATGCGTGCACACAAACACACACACCTTTCTCTGACTGTCTTGCTCAAAAGACACTCTGCTGCCCCTCCACATAGTTGTATGTGGCCACAGCATATCCCCTGAATTTACTTACAGCCTAGTTCCAGCTACACAGAAAGACTTATTAGTTGCCTCTATATTACAGTTCCAGAGGGAGAAACTAGTTGATTCGTTTTGTTTGGGTGGCCACCTCTGAATCATTAGCTATGACCAGTGGTTTCAGAGTCACATAAAAGAGGCATGGCTTCCAGGGATCACTAGTCCAGATGAAGCCAGATGACAAAGATCTGAGGACAAAGGATCCAGAAAACAAGGTAATAATTGAGAGCTGGAGATGTGACCAAATGGCACCTGTAAGCACACTGCACTCTTTCAAACTCAGAGAAGATGTTTAAATTTGCAATAAATTAGTATTTTTGATAACCACAGGTGATACTTTTTCTCTTTTAATGTTTACTAATAAGTCAGATTTTTAAATGAGATACACAGTCTCTTCTACCATAATATACACACAATGTTTATATTTCTCTTTTTAAGTAAACAGCAAAAATCAAATGCAACACATCTTATATCCTTTTGAGAAGTTACCTTTTATTATAATTTATTGAGTCTTCCATTCTAACTTTGATTGTATATATAATACAAGTTACGCATATTAAACAAGTTTTTAATTTTAGATAAAACCATGAATTAGTAAGACCAAAATATTCTCCATTTTATCCTCTCTTTGAAAGGCTTGTTCTATCATCTGGTAGTTTATATACTTTACCACATGTATACTTGATGATTAAAATTCTTAAACACCTATTCACATTTTTTTCCTGATTTTTGTGGGGTTTTTGGTGTCATGTGAATCAGCCATAGATATTTTAAGAAAATATCAGCAAACTAAGGGAATAGGTTTTCATTCACATCATGCACAAGCCTGTCTCCTCATCTGTGTCCCTCCAGTGATAAAGAAAGGTTGACTTTATTTTCTTTTACTCCATGGTCCTCACTCTTGAGATCTCCCTGTCCTTGTCTCTAAGTAGCGTTTTCTTGCCCTGGTCTACAGTTTTCTTTCTACTCTGAATGGTTTTGACGGAACAATTTCTCTAAAAGTCAGGAAATAACAGTATTTCCCCTAAAAGATTTCTTTAATTATATTATTTCTTATAGCGCTACCAAAAAGAGGTTCCCTATTTATTATCACTGAAACCCAGTATGTGCCACCCTTTAGCCATTTTTATTTTTGTCTTTACATACAGATCTATTTTCTAATCTTCTCAAACTCACTATATCGTCTTCAGTCTCTCACTGGGTGCTGCACATATATTGTGTGGAAATCAATTTTTGTTTTTCTATTTTTGTTCATTCTCCATTCCTAACCTGAAATACTCTATAAAAATAATCATTTTCAGCATCTCTTGGTCTCTTTTGATGGGTTATTTTTTAATTTTATTTTTTAAAGAATATAGTATATTATTAACTATAGTAATCATGTACTCACTTCATCTAACTTATTTCTCTTCTCCAACTGAAATTTAGTATTCTTTAGCCAATACTTCACCACCAGCACTCTCTCCAGCTACCTCTGACCCTGGTAACGACCACTCTAATCTCCATTTCTTTTACATCAACTTTTTTAGATTCCAAATAAAAGTGAGATCAGGTGGTATTTGTTTTTCTGTGTCTGGCTTAGTTTCCTTAACATAATGTCCTCCAGGTTCATCCGTGTTGTCACAAATGACAAGATTTTCTATTTTCTGACTCAATAATGTTCTACTATTTCTATTCCAAATGTTGCTTATGTCCTCTATCACTACTTCACAGAGACACAAATACTTGTGTAACACTGAGCATGATTTATTTCAAACCAATACAATCATTAAAATAATATGGTTTTGGAAACATGTTCGCTTTGCTTCTTTCAAGTTTTTCTTAATATTAGACTTTGAAGAGAATTTCACATTCAAGAAATAATAAACACGTCAGTATAAATAATGAGTCAATGTAAAACAATTGATTTTATATTTTTAATAGATATTATCAACTCAATCCAAAGGCATGTCAATAATAGAGTTTCGAATTAAGAACCAAGGTCAGTGGAGGACATATAGGCTGATGAGAAGGGACTTAGAATCTACTCCACATGCTATCTTGTGTGTAAACTTTTAAACAGTTTTTTGCGTTGTGATCAGTGAGCCAAACTGGAAAGGTGGGGCTGCGGGGTAAGACAGAGCAGATTTTACATCTAAATTTCAACTAACATGATTCTCGGCAATTCCACTAAGTACTCTGAGCAACAATTTGCCATCTACAAAATGGGACTAATAGCCACTTCACAAGGTAATTGTGAAGATGACACAAGAAAATATATACAAATCTACTAGAAGAGCTGCTAGTGTGTGGCAGATGTAAGGTTGTTTCTATATTAAAATACTTGTTTTTCTTTTTTGGACTTGGAAAAGCAATTTAAAAATCACATGACTTTTTATAATGTACACAAGTACATTTCATAAAATACTTCCCTCAAAAACAAGCAAACCCATACTAATAATATTGTACTGATTCTGCTTGTATTGTTAATAAGATTATTCCATTCCTTACCACTACCTCATCATTACCGTAATCAAGTTTTGATTTTATTAAATACGGTCCACTTAGGTCAATATTATCAAATATGTCTATTGATGGGCAGACTTACTAGGGTCCATCTTACTAACTGAGGAAAGTATTATAGCTCCCTAACATTCAAATTGTGATTTGCAGACAAAAAGTAAAAGCATCACCATCACCAAAGAGCTTGTTAGACATGCAGAATCTCAAGCCCACTCCAGTTGTATAAGAATCTGCATTTGAACAAGATTCCCAAGTGAATCACATGCACATTTAAGTATAAGTGAAAAGATAAATAGGTTCATGCATTTAGAATCAATAAATTTTGTGAAGTTTCTGAATGTTGCTTGACACTATGGCAGAAGTAACTAAATAAAAAAGAAAAGTCTTACCTTTGTTGCTGTCCTAATTCCAGAAGTTTCTTAACATCAGTTTTGGCAGATTGCTCATCGTTTTTTAAAGACTGATAAGAAAGTGGAAAAAGGAAGTTTTATTCAGATGATAAATTGAGGTTCACTTTAACTTTGGTTTTAGAGTACTAGATAGGACTGCACACATGCCCTGGAACAAGAATTAAAAATAAGTCCATGCTGGTCCTCTTGGCTCTAAGGACGTAAACAGAAATTTATGACACCAACTACACAGTGGGTGAAAGGAATTGAGCAGTCTTGGCTTTTAGAGGTTTTATGGGGGAGAAACTACTCTCCAAATATCAAAATATAAAGAAATAAAGGTTTATTTATAAGTGAATATAAAACATATCTTCTATTCATTCTTTGAAGTTTTACTGTGTTGTCTGCAGGCATGTTAAACCAGGTCTGGTACAGCTTCTACAAATACTAGGGAACATAGCAAACCTCCCTGCACACGCCAGGAAATAACACACTTCAAGATTAAAACAGTCAAAGGGCATGCACCTGTTAGGTTTTGTTGATTTCTTATTTATGAGTAATGCATTAAGATATACAAAAAACCAGGGCCATGTGAAATTGTAACTGGTCTCTACAGACAGAATATTAACAATAAGTTATGTTTACTACTTCAGTCCTTAGTGTTTATATGCCTCTAAGAAGGTGCAGGTTTCTTGATATTCTTCCCAGTCTGTTCACTTGGTGAATTTCCACTTAACCACAGGTCAGGCATTGGCTTCACCAGAAATCAACCTGTACTTCTTTTCATCCTTGTGAATGTTTCCCTGATGCTCTGTGCTTGCTTCCATCATAACACTATGATTCCTGCACTGTTATCATCCTGCTACCATCTCTGTGTCCTGCTGGGTTGCCTATGTTTTTTTTGTTTGTTTGTTTTTGCTCTTGTTTCCATTTTCTCCACATGTAACACATCTTCTGGAAGAAAAGCTTAGATGTTGACTTTAAATACTAGCTCTGTCCCTTGACTATCTGCATGCTCTTAGTTTCTTAACCTAACTCTGTTTTCTCAACTCTGAAATGTGACAAATAGTCTTCATGTGAAAATTAAATACAAATTGGAGAAAGAGTATCTAGCACTGGACCTTGACCATGTTCAGTAAGCATCAGTGGTTACTAATATCACCACCACCACCACCATCATCATCATCTTCATTATCATTATTATCATCTTAATGGGATTAGGAACCCAAGGAGAAGAGTATAGACAGAAGCAACTCCATGTGGTTTAAAAACATGATTCAGTTCAGTAACTAATAGTCTCTGAAGCCAGACTGTCTACATATAAACTCTGGCTTCTTTTGTAACATTCAAAAATAACATATCTTTCTTAAACATTATCTCTCATGTGTAACAAGGGATGTCACAATAGGATCTACCTCACAGATATGTTACAAGAATTGAACCATATAATACATACAAAGCTTCTAGCATACAGGAGATAATAAATGCAATGTTTATGTCAAATATTACAATATATTACCAAATATTTATGAAATTATTTTTATCCTGTGTAGAATTTTTTGAAGATTTCAGTATGTTAAGACTTTTTTTTTTTTACAGTTGTCTTTTAAAAGTATTTACCTATTTTGGTAATACGATTTATTAAAGAATCTTTAGAATTATCCCGAGGTGAATTTAAAATTCTCTTGTAGGTGTCATTCCTATATTCATTTAACTCTTGAGCATAATTACTTTGTCATTTTATAATATGAAAAACACAGGGGTCAAACTGATCTTAGGAGCTTGAGGAATTGATGGCTTTGCCAAGCACACAATTTTCTCATTTCTGTATTTGTTAGACACAGATTCCTAGACAATATTTCAAATGACATTTCTGTTTAAAGTGCATATAATAGTAAGTAATAACTACCATGGTCCAGCCCAGAAACACATTAAAAACTGTTTAAAGATGCATGTTAATCCACTCAGAAAATCAGACGACTGCTCATCTTTCACTGCTCAGAAAATGAGTTTTCATCTCACCTGAAGGTTGACTTTAATTCCATCAAGTTCTCTTGATGTCTTTGTCAGCTGACGAAGAATGGTGCTCCGCTCCTTAAAGACTTCTTTCAGCTGCTTTTCTAGCTCTTCATAGTCCTGTCTAACACAGAAAGAACAGGCATGAGAGCCCCCTAAATGGTGCCACTTGGCATCAGTCATAATCAGTAACACTCACAGTTTTAGTAAAATCTAGGGAAATTAAAACCTCAATTACTAAGATGGTTTTGTTGTCATGATTTCATATAAAAAGGGAAAATTGAAAACCCCATTTTATAACAAAAGTTTTGTTTCCCAATGAGGACTATCTAGGCTCATTGGAGACAGCATAGATCTCCAGCCAGAGAGAGGTTCCAGGACAATATTGTACCTCTTCTGTATGTATAATATAGTTTATCAGGTACATATTTGAAAATAGGTATGTTTATTGATACCACACTTTTCCCCTCAGGTCCTTACAATTTTACAGCAAGAGATATATTTTGGAAAATTACATCTAAGAAACATAGGTTCTGATATTGGGGGAACAAACTTTGAGGTAGAGCTAGAACATAAAGTCAGAGGTTTGCGTCTTCTCTGGTTTATAGAGAAGGCAGCCCATTGAAAATGCAACACTTTCCAAACTGAGCTAAGAACCCCTACCCCTATTGCTATTAAAGAGGTATTGGGAGGAGCAAAATCTCTATGACAATCAGTGAAAAAAAAACAGTAATTTCAGTGAATTTTGAACAAACTTGTTAATAAGCACCATGAAAGAAAGACTTCATTATCTGTGTCACGCATGTGCACATCCTTTTTTTTCCCCTATTTTTTTCATATCATCTTTCCAGGAATTTGAGAAAGATATTGTAATTTGTGTTGTGCAAATGTAAAAAAATAATAATCTGGGAGATTAAGTTACTGCCCTAAAGTCCTTCTTATTAAAAGAAACAATTAGCAAGTAGTGAGTGTGTGCACCTTTGTGTATATGTGTATTTGGCCAGTGGGAGGTAGGTGGTTTGGTGGCAGGATGAGGAAATTGACAATTTCCAGCGCAGCCTAACACTGTAACTGATGGGGAAGCGTTAATTAAAATGATGAATTGGACACATAGCCGAGCTGCTAATCCAGGAAAGACTTCTAGGAAAATAAATATAAAATGTATAAGAAGTGCTTTGAAAGAGAAATAGAAATTAGTCATATGAAAAGAGAAAACACGTGTAAATACTGATATGGTCTGGCTGTGTCTCACCCTAACCTCATCTTGAATTGTAGTTCCCATTATTCCCACCTGTTGTGGGTGCGTCCCCGTGGGAGATAATTGAATCCTGGGAGCGGGTTCCACCATACTGTTCTTGTGGTAGTGAATAAGTCTAATGAGATCTGATGATTTTATAAGGGGCTTTCTGTTTGGCTGAGCTCTCATTCTCTCTTCCTTGCTGCAGGCAAGACATGCCTTTCATCTCCTTCCATGATTGGGAGGCCTCCTCAGCCACGTGAAACTGTGAATCCATTAAACCTCTTTTTCTTTTTAAATTACCCAGTCTCGGGTATGTCTTTATCAGCAGCGTGAAACGGACTCATACAAATACTAATGAAAATAAATGTTGAATTTTTCAAAAAGTGAATAAATGTCAGAAGGCTTGGTGTTCTAATTGGGGAGTAGGAGATTTGTTGCTGAAATGTGAAATGACTACTCATTTCATAAGACCGTTAAGTGATGATTAGGAATCTGGGCATTATTTTGAGGACAAATGAAAGTAAATGAGAGGTTTTAGGCAGTAAATGACAAGATCAGATTCATGTTTTGGAAAATTATTCCTGGCTGAAAACTCAGGAGTGAATTGGAGAAGGGAAAAAAACAGGAAAACAGGTGCCTGTTAAGAAAGTTACCATTGCAATAGTCCAGACAAAAGATTATGCTGGCCTATCTGGAGCAGAAGCAGTGGAGGTAGGGAAACTTGGATTGATTTCAGCAAAACATACAAAATGGAATTAATAGTATACTGTGTCTGTATCTGTATCTGTGTGTGTGTGTGTGTGTGTGTGTGTGTGTGTGTTTACATTTAATTCTTTTGCGTGCATGCTGTGGAATAAGGGTGGGAGGGAGCTATTTAGTAATGATGCCATGTTGCTGGCTTAGGAAATTTTTCGACATAGCCCTTCACTGAGAGGGAAGTCAGGAAGAACAGTGCTTTTAGTAAAAGATGGGTCGACAAGTTCAATTGTAAAATTGTAGGAAAATGGCTCAAATTCTCTCAGCTTTGGTTGAGAATCTATAAAATTTTACATTGAACTTACCCACATTTTCATGTGTTAAATAGAGTAATTTATGTAAAGCATTGAACCCATGACAGGTAATTAATTCAAAATACATACATATGTAATTCTATAACTAAGAAATATCATGAATTTATAGTCATTCTGCAGAAATATAAAGGAACTAAGTCTCCTAATGGCCTTAGTGATGATTAATAAGTGCATCTCATCTAGAATAGACTTCTATTACATTTTTTTTTCTTTTTCTCATTTGCTAAATGTAGGTCTCTAGCACTCTTCACATTCTTCTCATTAAAAGGAAATTGGAATGGCCCATTGCTAAGAACTACAATATTTCTTGTTGGCCTTCTGAATTTCACTGATGAACAGTAATCAGCCAGTAATTAGACAATTATTAATGCCCCAAATTTCCATTCAGTCTCACTGGCAAAGTTAAATACTAAACAGCAAGTCACATTTTTAATTTCTTCCAATTTTATAACCTTATTTTATGCCTCCGTTTGTTTCTCCTGAACAATAAAGACATCTCCAAAATCATCTTAAGTGACCATAATAAATCATAATAGTAGATTATATGTATTGACAGCATATTATATGCAAGATGGTGTTATGCACGCCATTTCATTTACTCTGCAGAAGAAATTCATAAGAAAAGCACTATTATTAGCCCTATTTTATAGGTATGGAAATTGAGTCACAAGAGTGGTAAATAACTTCTAAGGACATGCTATTAAGAAAGTGGTACATCGGTCAGTCTCCAAAGCCTAATATCTTAACCACAATTTTGAAAGAACATACTGACTTGGCTATGAGTTTATCAGATAAATATTCACTGCGTCCTTCAAGAACTTATTATATATTATTTCTTTCTTCTCTATTACACAAATACGTTTTAAATGTTGACTTTATTTACTATATTTATTTTTAATTAAATTAAATATAAATAACATTTCCTTTTTTATAATATATAACATCATTTAATTTCATCTTCATATTTGATTTTCAAATAATGTTATGAGGAAAACAAAACCAATTTAAATCTCCCTATTTTTTGGTAAATACATTAGGAACCATGAAGAGGACACAAATTATCAGAAAAATATTGGCAGAATTGTTAATTAACAGCACGAGTTTAGATTCAAACATTTAAGGTCCTTATGTAAGAGGAAACCAAATTATACTGCAGAAGTAACCATAATGTAAGTATTGACTAACATTTTACTGGATTTTCTTCCATTTTCAAATGAGTGCATGCTCATCTTCTAATAATTTTCTCTTGCATACATGAAAAGTAAACATGACCCTCCTACACTCATGTTCTGTAACTGGCTTCATATGTCTTAGAGCACTTTCCATGTCTATATATGTTACTATCCATTTTGGTTGTACTTGAATACATTTTTACCACTGAGACTTTATGGTGTTTCCAATGTTTTTCTTTCTCTCTTAAAAAGTAATACAGTGTATATTTGTGGGCACAAAAGAATTCCCTGAGTACTTCTGTGATACAAGTTTCTAAAAGTGTAAATATTTCACTCAACATGTTAATTTTTTTTGGGGGGGGTGGGGTGGGAGGTCTGGCTTCAGTGTTCATATCTTGTATTTATTTATTTTAATTTTTAATTTTTGTGGGTATTTAGTAGGTACATATATTTACGGGGTACATGAGATATTTTGTGTTAGTTTCAATATGTGCTGGTAAATTGCCTATCGGCTATTCTAGCCTATAATTTTCTTAGTATATTGTTATGTTCTTCACACCTTCACCTAAACCAGACATTGTCTTCTCTCCCTTTTTCTTAAAAGAAAATTTGCTAATGGCATGAGTGAAAAATGGTACTCTCTTTCTGATGTAATTTGTATTTGCTTTATTAGAGATTGATTATATTTTCATAATATTACCACTTGTATTTCTTTCTCTATAAATTATCTATGTCTTTTGCCCATTTAAATTTTGAGTTAATCACTTATTAGTTTTCTAGGGCTTCCATAACAAATTAACTAAGACTAGGTAGCTCAAACAATAGATATTTTGTCTCACAATTGTGGAGGCTAGAAATCCAAAATCAAGTTGTTTGTAGGGCCATTTCCTGTGAGGGCTGTGAGAGAAGGATCTGTCTCAGGCCCCTCTCATTGGTTTGCAGATGGCTGTCTTCTCCTTATGTCTCTGCACAGCATCTTCCTTCCAGGCGTATCTCTGGGTCTAAATTCCCCCTTCACATAAGAACACTAGTCATATTGGTTTAAAGTCTGTCCTAATGACCTTATTTTAACTTTATTACCTCTGAAAAAACTATCTCCAAATGAAGTTACATCTAATGTACTAGAGATTAGGACTTCAACACAGAAATTTGGGGGCATATATTCCAACCCATTACATTTACCTAATTTATTTGGAAGACTCTTGTCCACTATGGGTTTTAGTTCATTGTCATTATATGGAATTTTTTTTCATACCTCTTATTGGTACTTACATTTATCCCTCTCCAATTTCTTTTAAACAGTTTACGTAGATAAATCCTTTTTTCTTTACGGCATCTGGACTATTCTTAAACAGGTTTCTCCAACCCATGTGATTTAAAAGTTTATGTACATTTATAAAAATGTATCAGTTTTTAATTTTTAATAAACTAACCAATTGATTTTTGTATCTACATGTATACATATATACAAATACATATGTATTATAAGGAAGACTATAACTTAAATATGGTGAGCTGGTTGTCCTAACACAATTGGATACAATACATTCCCCACTGATTTTAATATTGTACTTTTTGATGTAACAAATTATTTTTACTAAATGTTTTTAAATTCTGTATTTGGATTCATTTGCTATCTTCATGACATATCATGATTTAAGTATTAAAACTGTGTACAACATTTTGATACTTCTTAGATTCATCCCCCGTTGTTTTTGTTCATAGTTTCATTGGCAAATGTTCTCTTTTATTTCTTCTGAATGAATTTTAAAATGAGCATGTCAATTTTCTGAAAATTCCTGCAGGGAACTTAACTGAAATTGCATTTGCATAATAATTATATTTAGGGACATAGATAACAATCACATATTTTTCCATCCAGAAACATAATCTCATTTATTATGCCAGTACCTTTTTATAATTCAGAAATTCTCTACATTTACTCCTTTTTTGTTAGACTTATTGGTTCCTTAAGGTGGGTCCTTGGTCTGGCTGACTTCAAGAACAAAGCCACCTACCCTCGCAGTCAGTGTTACAGTTCTTAAAGATGGTGTATTTGGACTTTGTTCCTTCAGATGTTCAGATGTGTCCAGAGTTTCTTCCTTCTAGTGGGTTCGTGATCTCGCTGACTTTAGGAGTGAAGCCACAGACCTTCGCAGGGAGTGTTACATCTCTTAAAGGTGGCATGTTGGGAGTTGTTCATTCTTCCCCATGGGTTCTTGGTCTCATTGACTTCAGGAATGAAGCCGCAGACCCTCACAGTGAGCGTTACAGCTCATAAAGGTAGTGTGGACCCAAAAAGTGGGAACAGCAAGATTTATTGTGAAGAGTGAAAGAACAAAGCTTCCATACTGTGAAAGGGGATCCAAGTCGGTTGCTGTGACTGGCTGGGGTGGCAAGCTTTTATTCCCTTATTTGTCCCTACTCAAGTCCTGCTGATCGGTCCATTTTACAGAGTGCTGACTGGTCCATTTTACAGAGCGCTGATTGGTGTGTTTTTACTGAGTGCTGATTGGTGTGTTTACAAACCTTTAGCTAGACACAGAGCGCTGATTGGTGCGTTTTTACAGAGTGCTGATTGGTGCATTTACAAACTTTTAGCTAGACACAGAGTGCTGAATGGAGCATTTATAATCCTTTAGCTAGACAGAAAAGTTCTCCAAGTCCCTACCCTACCCAGAAGCCCAGCCGGTTTCACCTCTCGCTATTATTGTGGATGGGTTTCTCCATTTAATTGTCTAAATAGATATTGCTAGTCATCTTTAAAGTTACTGTCCGTAAGTTGATTTTTTTTTTTTTTTTTTTTGAGACAAGAGTCTCGCTCTGTCACCCCAGAAGCCCAGCCGGTTTCACCTCTCGCTATTATTGTGGATGGGTTTCTCCATTTAATTGTCTAAATAGATATTGCTAGTCATCTTTAAAGTTACTGTCCGTAAGTTGATTTTTTTTTTTTTTTTTTTTTGAGACAGAGTCTCGCTCTGTCACCCCGGCTGTAGTGCAGTGGCCGGATCTCAGCTCACTACAAGCTCTACCTCCCGGGTTTATGCCATTCTCCTGCCTCAGCCTCCCAAGTAGCTGGGACTACAGGCGCCCGCCACCTGGCCCGGCTAGTTTTTTGTATTTTTAGTAGAGACGGGGTTTCACCGTGTTAGCCAGGCTGGTCTCAATCTCCTGACCTCGTGATCCGCCCATCTCGGCCTCCCAGAGTGCTGGGATTACAGGCTTGAGCCACCGTGCCTGGCCTGTAAGTTGATTTTTATTCCAGATACCTCATTGATCATCTTTATTAGTTGTCATAGTTTTTCAGTTTATTCTGTTGGCTTTTTAAAGTGGTAACAATAACTTCTTTGAGTTGACCAAACATCTCTTTTTCTAAGAACTATAATTTTCTTTCTTTTTGTTTACTAATCATGTTACCTAAGACGTTCAAAACAATGTTGAATAGAGGAGGTGATAGAATCCCTTCTATTTTGTCCTAGACTTGATTTAATTTAATTAATTGATGGATTGATTTTTTGAGAGAGGGTCTGGCTTTGCCACCCAGACTGGAGTACAGTGACATGATCTCGGCTCACTGCCACCTCTGCTTCTTGGCTCAAACCATCCTCCCAGCTCAGCCTCCCAGGTATATTTTTCCATCCAGAAACATAATCTCATTTATTATGCCAGTACCTTTTTATAATTCAGAAATTCTCTACATTTACTCCTTTTTTGTTAGACTT
>NW_012104676.1:1224250-1229566 GCF_000951045.1 Mandrillus leucophaeus
CTAAGACGTTCAAAACAATGTTGAATAGAGGAGGTGATAGAATCCCTTCTATTTTGTCCTAGACTTGATTTAATTTAATTAATTGATGGATTGATTTTTTGAGAGAGGGTCTGGCTTTGCCACCCAGACTGGAGTACAGTGACATGATCTCGGCTCACTGCCACCTCTGCTTCTTGGCTCAAACCATCCTCCCAGCTCAGCCTCCCAGGTAGCTGGAACTATAGGCACACATCACCACACTCAGGGCTAAATTTTTACAATTTTTTTGTAGAGATGGTGGTCTCATGATGTTTCCCAGCAGGGTCTTGAACTCTGGACTTCAAATAATTCTCCTGCCTCAGTCTCCCAAAGTGCTGGGATTATAGGCATGGGCTGCCATGTCCAGCCAGTTTATTAATTTTTAACACTGCATAGTGTAGTGGTGAATAACTGTACAGAATTTTTTTCTAGTGTTGATAGACTCTTGTGTCTTTTTCCAGTTTTTGACTATTATGAGTAATGTTGCAATGAATATTTCATATGCTTTGTGGTTAACATATAAACACATTTATGCTGGGTATATATCTAAGAATGGAATTGCTGTATCATAAAGCACGCATATGTTCTACTTTAGCAAATAACAGCCAAAAAATTTTTTCAAATTAGTTGCAGAGTAGGAAAGGTAGAGAATTCCAGTTGCTTCATATTCTTATCCACACTGGTGTCATTAGTACTTGTTTTTAATTCAGTAACTCTGGTAGTGGTGTAATAGTGTCTCATTTTAGTTATAATTTGAATTTTCCTGGTTGGTGACTCATAAAGGGAGGATGTTATTAAAGGTGATTTTTATATATCCTTTATAAAATGACTGCTCATGACTTTTGCCCTTTTTCCATTAGTTTGTCCGCTGCTTGTTAATGTATTTATACATTCCACACATGAGCCTTTTTATGGTAAAATGGATTAAAATATAATTTCCTATTCTGCTGCTTGAATTTTCAATCTCTCTCTCTCTCTTTATTGTTATTTTTATTTTTATTTACTTTTTTTTTTTTGATATGAGGTCTAACTCTGTTGCCCAACTTGGAGTGCAGTGGCATAATATGGGCTCACTGAAACCTCCGTATCCTGGGTTCATGCAATTCTCTTGCCTCAGCCTCTCAAGTAGCTAGGATTACAGGCATGAACCCAGCTAATTTTTGTATTTGTAGTAGAGATGGGGTTTCACCATGTTGGCCAGGCTGATTTCGAATTCCTGACCTCAAATTATTCGCCCACCTTGGCCTCCCAAAGTGCTGGGATTACAAGCATGAACCACTGTGCCTGGCTCTGAATTTTCAGTCTCTTAATGGTATCTTTTAATGAAGAGTTGCTGATAATAAAAATATTGATATGGTTTGGCTGTGTCCTCTTCCAAATCTCATCTTGAATTGTAACTCCCATGATTCCCACATGTCGTGGGAGGAATCTGGTGGGATGTAGTTGAATTACGGGGGCAGGTCTTTTCCATGCTGTTTTTGTGATAGTGAATGAGTCTCATGAGATCTAATGGATCTCTCTCTTTGCCTGCTGCCATTCATGTAAGAGGTGACTTGCTCCTCCTTGCCTTCCACAATGATTGTGAGGCCTCCCCAGCCCGTGGAACTGTAAGTCCAATAAACCCCTTTTCCTGTATAAATTACCCAATCTCAGGTATGTCTTTATCAGTATAAATTACCCAGTCTCAGGTATGTCTTTATCAGCAGCATGAAAACAGACTAATAGAAATATAGACCAAATTAATATTTATATCAAGATTTGTCCTTTTTAGACCTAGTTTAAGAAATGTAAGCTGGCTTACTATATTTTCTAGGAGCCTATGTATTAAGTAGTTAGTTAATTCACTTATTTCACTGTTCACATTTTAGATATGCAAACAACTTGGAATTGTTTTATTCTGTATTACATGGGAACATATAATTAAATCCTAATATTTTGCAATGCCATTTTTATAAAGTTTCTCAATAAAAAGGTATCTGTTTTTATATTATTTAACCCATCAAATTGAAATATTTGTTTAACATTTTATTACGTCACTGTTTCTTATTTATTACAGCTTTATGAAAATATATATACATCCAACAATCTAAAAATTTAAATTTTGTTATTTTCTTCAAGATTGTTTTGCCTTTTCATGGTTGAATGCATTTCCATATACATTTTAGAATTGGTTTGTCAATTTCAACAAGAATAAAACCTTGTTTGGGTTTTGGGTGACTATATTGACATTTTAAAAATGTTGAGTTTTCCACTTCATAAATATTTCATATACTACAATTTATTTAGAGATTGTAACATTTTATCTTAATAATATTGTATTGTTTTCAGTGCACAATCCCTTTGTGAATCACTTACATTTGTGCATCACTTACATTTAGAATCTTTTGAATTTACTATATACATAATAATACTTTCTGCAAGAATGATAGTTTTGCTTTTACATCCTAATTTATTATCAAGAGTTAAAAACCTATTCTACAGTGATCAACAGAATTGATAATATAAACGTCTTTGTCTTATTCCAGATTGTAGGAGAAAAGCTTTCAATATTTCACCCCAAATATGATATTTCCTATTGGATTTTTGTGTTAATATTATTATTCTTTTTCTTTTACATGATCAGATGTAAAATGTTCTCTTTCTAGTTTCTTAATCATTTAATCATGAATAAAATTTGAATGTTACAAAATGTTGTTTGCTTCATTGTGGTAGGTGTTATTATTTGCTTACAATTCCTTTCTCCCTTCCCACATTTACTGTGCTGCAAATATAAGCAGAATAGAAATCCCTATGTCATTCATTTGGTCATGTGATGCTCCAAAGGCATGCTAGGGGACATTACTTATCAGAGACTTTAAATGTTGTTTACGTTATTTTTCTTAGCTTTTTGTTCTCCTGCTATGGGCTATGTGAAAAAATAACCATGGGTAACTGCTTCAACTCAGGCTTCTTCAGTAAGAAAATAAAGAGAACAGGTCTGAATTTGATCCATACTCTGAAGCAGAAACATTTGCAGTAAGCTCCCAACATGAGCTTGAAAAATAAGTGCTCGTTTTTGTAAGTCATCAGGCTTTTGGAGTAATTTGTGATGTACTATCAGTATAGCAAAATTTCGTCTAATAAATGCATTAGTTCAAGTGATCACATATATTTCTCTTTTATACTATTAATGTACTTCATTGCATTGATCCATCTTACACGTATGATCAATGATTACATTATATTAATATCACACTATCAAAATAATTTCATGTATAGTTCTGCTAGATTCAGTTTGCTAATATTTTATCATTTTTATATTTATTTTTATAGAAAAAATCTTTTGGAAATGTCTCATATTCTTGTAAAGCTTAATATCTAAGTTATGCTTAACTCATTAAAAAAGTTGGGTAGTATTTTTTTTTTCTATTATCTGAAAGAATTTGTGTAAGATTGGTAAGCTTTCTTCCTTGAATGAGGAGAATTCAGAACTAAAATAATATGGCCTGCAAATCCTTTGTGGGAAATCGTTTAGTTAGTCAATGCTTTAATAGATATGTAAATATTCAAATATTCCAATTGTTACCATTTCAATGCCAATAAATTACATAATTTTTAAGAATATGTCTATTTTATTATCATTTATTTACTTCATGATTCTGTGTGTTAGTCTGAGCTTAGCTGGGCCACTCACTTGGTTGGGCTTATTGTTGTATTTGTGATCTTTTGTTGGTCAGTCAATGACTCTACTTCTGTGGTTGACTTGCTGTCAGTTTAGCAGTGAAAGCAGCTGGATCTCACTTTATCAGCAAGCTAGCCTAGAGTGGATCATCTACCAGTTGGTCAGGGATCTAAGAGAATTAGCAGAGGTCAGGAAGTATTTTTCAGGTATAGACTGAGATTTAGAATAACATCCTGTCAACCATACAGTATCAGTTACAAAGCAAGTCACAAGTTCAGGTCAGATTGAAGAGTCAGATAAATATACTTTACGTCTTGATGGGAAAAGCTTCAAAGTCATACAGTAAGTATACATGGATATAAGGAGAATAGTTATGGGCATATTTGCAAACAATGTACTACATAGTGCCAAATGCTGTGTTAACTTCTCTATATTTTATTTCTCAGCGATTGGCCATTTGAGTACTTGTTACCTTGTGCATTGATGTTCTCCAATGCCTTAAAAGGAATTATTATTTTGAATTTTATCAAATTTTTCTGTTGCTTTCAGCAGGAAGATTGGTCAGCAGTAAGATTGACAAGTTTGTTCAATTTGACTAAAGATGGACATTTTGGGGCCATGATTTAACTAATTATTTTCTTTAGCTCTCAAAGATAGACCTTCGCTCAATCAAATCCCATCTCTTCTCCAATTCTAAATATTTGAACATTTTTATTTGACTCTACCCAATCTCACTGTCCTAGTTCAGGTTCTCACTATTCGAATGTTTATATAATAGCATTATATGAATTGATTTTCTTTTTTTCTTTTTTTTTTTTTTTGCTTTTCTAATCCATTTAATTCAAATTATACTTTTTAACTTAAAATTCTAACTGGATCAACTTACAGTTCAAAACATCAGTGGCCCCTTCGGCCATGTCAAGCTAAAGGCCATCTGCCCTGGGGCTTGAATCTATCTTTATTCTCCTTCAGTTTCCTTTGTTCAGCTTTCGTCTATTTCCTCTCCCTGTACTCAGTTAATTAATTATCAAAGTGAATTTCTTGAAGATATTTAAATGTGTTTTGACTATTTTAATTCCTGTGGATAAACTAGATCTAAGATTAAAATGAATTCCCTGAGGAATCATTTGTTTAAATTATTCCTAGTATTTAAGAACTTCCCACACACCATTGTACTCTGTATAGCCTTAACACTTGATTTCACAGCACAAAATCTCCAAATACGTCAAGTCAGTCTCTTCAATCCTTAGTCTTCTGTCAAGGTTTTCTGTATTCTCCATCTCTCTTTAAAGCTTTCTAGTATTATAATATTATATTATGTGTATGTGCCTCACCACAAAATTGAATGCTTTTGAAAGGAGCTGGGCACATTCCTCAGCCCCAGGCTCAAAACTCCCTGAGCCTAGCACAGACACATCCCATCCTCCCATCCCACCACCATATATCTCTCAAACTCCCTGAGCCCAGTATAAACACCACCTGGAAAGTCTCCGATAAGGAGACAGCCGTTCAAGGCTACTGAAAGCGCGGGAGCCAAAAGAATTTCTTTGTTCCCCTGCAACTTTCGGGCTATAAAATGCAGACGCTCGCATTGTTCGGGGCCCTCTTGTATACTGTGTAAAGGAGGGACCAAGTTC
>NW_012104676.1:1235826-1267979 GCF_000951045.1 Mandrillus leucophaeus
CGCGGGAGCCAAAAGAATTTCTTTGTTCCCCTGCAACTTTCGGGCTATAAAAAGCAGACGCTCGCATTGTTCGGGGCCCTCTTGTATACTGTGTAAAGGAGGGACCAAGTTCGAACTTGTAGTAAAGATCCTTGCCGCTTGGCTTTGACTCTGGACTCTGGTGGTCTTCTTTGGGGAACAAACAGTCTGGGCATAACACTTTCACTGCAGAAATGTTGTTTGACACTAGCACAGTGTTTTGTACTCATAATGTTGAACTGTATCTCTGAGCCCTCTGCTTCCAGAAATCACCAATGGTTCAGAAATTCCCCAAACCTTTTATGTGCCCAAAAATGTGACACTGCAAAATACTGTCCTTCCCATATGAGTTGGATAAGATTCATGGATGACATCCTTATTTACCTGTTATGATGTCACTCACAGACACTCCAACTTCCTACTCTTCCTCTCATAATGATTAGCTAAACTTTTGCTTCACTGATTAATCTGCACGAAAGGACTGCTAGCTTCATTTGACCAGAGTGGTCAAGCTTTTTGGTCTAGCTTCTCACCTTCTCTCATGCCTATGAACGCTGTCTCACCTTGGGTTTCAACAAGCATTATGAACTTAAGGAAGTATTGGAACATGGAACACCACCTTAACAACCACTCTGAGATTAGCTTTTACACCATTAATTAATTGGCTTATGGTTTAAAAACATTTCCTGTTCAATTGTTTGGCCACACAACCTGCTCACTCTTTTCCTCACAGCCAGGTCTTGATAGTCCTGTTTCCTTTCTCTCTATAAAAGAAAACCTTTAGTCTATGATGCTTAAAGATTGTGTGGTTGACGTTTTCTTTCTACTGTAACAGCTTTTTGAATAAATTATTTTCTTACTTAAGAGTACATTATGACAGATTGGATAGCAAAAATGTGGTATATAAACACCA
This sequence comes from Mandrillus leucophaeus, assembly GCF_000951045.1. NCBI lineage: Eukaryota > Metazoa > Chordata > Mammalia > Primates > Cercopithecidae > Mandrillus > Mandrillus leucophaeus. The sequence continues at coordinate 1,236,758 of NW_012104676.1, forward strand.
TAGAATACTATGACGTCATAAAAAAGAATGAGATCATATCTTTTATGGGAACTTGGATGGAGCTGGAAGTTATTATCCTTAGCAAACTAACACAGGAACAGAAAACCAAATACCACATGCTCTCCTTTATAAGTGGGAGGTAAATGATGAGAACTCATGAACACAAAGAAGGGAAAACGGACACTTGGGTCTGCTGGAGGGTGGAGGGAGGCAGGAGGGAGAGGAATAGAAAAGATAACTATTGCGTTCTAATACCTGGGTAATGAAATAATCTGTACAACTAACCCCCATTGCATGAGTTCATCTATGTAACAAACCTCCACATGTACTGCTGAACTTAAAAGAAAAGTTTTTTAAAATTAGAAAAAAAAATTAAGACTACATTGTTTTAATTTGATAGCACATTGTGAGATGCTTAATAAATGTAGGTTAGCAGAATAAATTTTCACTACTAATCTTTGCTTGGTTACATCAGCCTAGAATTCCTTTACCTACTCTCTTTATCAATCTAGTTAGAGAAAGTACTTCATTTCACCTCTTCCATGAAATCTCCTCCTAGAACTATAAAGTTCATGTCTCTTCTTAACAAGGGTGTCATATATTCACTCTACTTCTTTATTTTATAATTAATCATTAGTTTTACTTTTTAAAAAATGATTGCACAACAGCCTTTATAGAAAATGAGCTTTTAAAAACATGTACTTCTTCATTTTTTCTAGTAATAATTGTTATTTTATATTAAAAAAAAAATTTTTTAGATGTAGTCTCACTCTGTCACCCAGACTGGAGTGCAATGGCGCAATGTAGGCTCACTGCAACCTTTGCCTCCTGGGTTCAAGAGATTCTCCTGCCTCAGTGTCCCAAGCAGCTGGGATTACAGGTGCCCACCATCATGCCCAGAACATTTTTGTGTTTTTAGTACAGATAGGGTTTCACCATGTTGGCCAGTTGGTCTCGAACTCCTGACCTCAGGTGATCCGTCCACCTTGGTCTCCTAAAGTTCTGGGATTACAGGCGTGAGCCACCGCCCCCAGCTTCTAGTAGTTACTATTTAATTTGATGTTTACATTATCCTTGTTTGGACTAGCAGAAGCATTGAAAAACAGGCTCCTGTATCCTGTGACTTGTCCTCCTCATTCTCGGAATCCTTCCTGACTCTTTTCACTCCTTTGATGTCTGTCCTGCCATAACTGGTATTTCTAACTGTTTATTTTAAATGCAGATACAATACACTTGCTTATCACGGAATAGTGTTTCAATGTTTCAATTTCATTTGAATTTTTTTTTTTAAATGAAAAGATCCTCCAAGAGTATGTTGAATGCCTTCTTTGAATAGAAATTTCATAAAATTCAAAGCTCTGGAGTAGTGCCGTGACATCTCAAGATTTAGTTTTCCCAAAGAAATAGAATATCAACAACAATAATTGTAGATACACAAACTTCCATTCAGCCTGTCTTCAACATTTCTGCCTACTTTTAAATAATTACTTATTATAGCAAGAATAACTATAGCTTCATTTTATTTTTTATTTTTAGATATCTATATATTAGATATTTAAACAATATCTAATATATACTAGTATATATCAGACAGGTGGTAGACATTTTACAATATCATTTAATTCTCATAATCATTCAGAAATATAAGTGTAGTGGGCATTCTACAAGCAAGAAAGTAGATTCATAATTTAAGTAATTTTTCCAAAGACAGAGATAGTAAATGATGAAAATAGTCTTCAACCCTAGATATCACTGATGAAAAAACACTAGATTATGCAGTCCCTCTATAAATAATGAAGTAGTATATATTTTATTGGATCCTCCTACATGGAGGGCTCTTTGGAAATATATATATAAACATTAGGGAATGAATTATCCATAATCAAGTGGCTCAAAATTTTATTTCTGTAATATAGAACAAAGATTGAACTGAGAATAATATATGACAAAATGTGATAAGAGTAAGACGTTAGAAGAAATCACCATCAAGTTAAACAGTCACAGAAAATTTCATGGAAGAAAATATCTTTGTGTTGGGCCTTGAATGATGCATAGGATGATTAAATATCATAAAGGTAAAGTAAGTCTAAGCACAGATGACAATATATAAGTAATGACAGTGTAAATGTGAAAGTGCTGTGTTCATGCAAATTATAAATCAGCAAGCAATATAGTCTAAGTTGCATATAGAATACTCCCTGAGTTCTACTAAGTAAGGTAAAATCTGGAGAAGTTGGTGAGGTTCAAATTATCAAAACTCTTGAAGGACATAGTCAGAAATTTGAACTACTTTCTACAGAATATGGATTTCTCTATGAATTGCTCTTCATCAACCAAGCTATATTTAGAAATACACACACACACACACACACACACACACACACACACACACACAGAGTTGTTCCTTGGATTGGATACCATAATCTGCAGATGCTCAAGTGCTTTATATAAAAATGACTAGTATTTGCATGTAATTTATGCATTTTTTTCAAGCACTTACTTTCATTGGTTACACATCATTTTTCATTGTTCACCCTGTCCATGTACGCACAGATATACCAGCACTGTCAGTAGACGTAAGTAAATGTAAGTTACCTAAGCAACTCCTCAGGTCCTGCTTGTGTCTCTCAGTTGTTTAGAAGATAGGAGATATTCTATTTCTCAAAAGGCTGATAGGCTGAGAGGCTTTAGTTAAAGTGTGCAGAGGGGCCTGTAGACTCTTTAGGCTCTTCTGACAGTTAATGTAAACTGTTGATCTTATGGCAAGGGCACAACTTTCTGCGTCAGTCTCTCTGGTGGAGATCTAAAACTTCATCAGGGCTGTGCACAGAAGGTGATGCCTCCAAGGGCACTCCATCTCTAGTAGCCAGCCTATCAATTTTCTCAGGCTGCCCCTTAGGTTGCATGATTGTCTCTTAATGTTTGAGTAATTGAATCATTTTGGCAGAAAACTGGAGGAATCATGAGCATGTCAAAATCCGACTACAAATATTTTAGATAAACTCCATGCACATACTTCTGCTGTTGTAGATGAATGTATGGGTTGTGGGTGGGGGGTGCATGCAACCCATGCTGATGAAGATTTTTATTATCATTTATCTGAAAGAGTTGCAGAAAACAAAGTTTTCCATTTCTAATTATGGGTAGAATAAGCAGTTTAATATTACTCAGTACCAAATCTTTGTTCTTGGCATACAGTTTCCCACCATCCCCAAGCAGATCAATTGATTCGGATGTCTGGAGGTGTATTTTGTCATGTGGCTATGATGAGGAGGCAATGCAACTCAAAAATCATGTATTTCTTCAAATATAAAGAAAAGCATATTTTCTTTTTTTTTCCTTTCTTTATTTTACTTTATTTAAGTTCTGGTATACAGAACATGCAGGTTTGTTACATCAGTATACATGTGTCATGGTGGTTTGCTGCATCTAGCAACCCGTCATTGAGGTTTTAACCCTGTATGCATTAGGTATTTGTCCTAATGCTCTCCCTCCTCTTGCTCCTGTCCCTTGACATATGTCTTATATACTTTAAATCATCATTATAATATGCAATACAATGTGTAAATGCTATGTAAGTAGTTTTTATACTGTATTGACTTTTGTATGATTTTTATGGTTGTAATTTTTTCTTCTTTTTTAAAAAAGACAGATTTGGCCAGGTGCGGTGGCTCATGCCTGTAATCCCAGCACTTTGGGAGGCAGAGGAAGGCAGATCACCTGAGGTCAGGAGTTAAAGACCAGCCTAGCCAACATGGTGAAACCCTGTCTCTAGTAAAAAAAAAAAAAAAAAAAAAGAGTGCCAGGAGTCGTGCTGCACGCCTGTAATCCCAGCTACTCAGGAGGCTGAGGTAGAAGAATTGCTTGAACCCAAGAGATGGAGGTTGCAGTGAGTGGAGATCACACTATTGTACTCCAGCCTGGGTGGTAGAGCAAGACTGTATCTCAAATAATAATAATAATAATAATAATAATAATAATAATAATATAAAAGACAGGTTCTCACTCTGTCATCCAGGATAAAGTGTAGTGGTGTATAGTAGTTCATTGTAGCTCGAAATCCTGCCCTCAGGTGATCTTTCCAACTTGGGCTCCCAAAGTGCTGGGATTGCAGAGTGAGCCACAGCATCTGGCCTGTATTAATTTTTATTTTCTATTTCTGCCATAGTTCGGATCTTTGGATGGTTGAACCCATAGATATGAAGGATTCACTATGTAAGCACATTTTCAATCTGAATACACATCAAAAAGAAAGATTTAAATTGTTCTCCCCACAATTGACAAAGGTATTCCCAGGTGTAGAATCCTATTAATTTAGAATCAAGGAGACTGAATAAGAGTGATTTTAATTCGGTTTCGCTAGGATATTAACATGGTGACAAAGGTAGTTGTTTCCTGGGAAATATTTGCAATACCTGCCCACAAGAAAATCACAAAACTACAAAATTTCTGTGACTTGGAACAAAGCCATAAGAGTGCTATCTGAAGTCACTCTTTTTCAGATACATTTCTGATACATTTCTTTGTTTCAGAGCCAACACTCAATGTGACCACCTGGATATTTGTATATTTTTCTTTCAAGGTCTACTAATGCAAACTAAGAGAATCTCCCAGAGACAGTGTAGATGTGTGGCAGAATTAGTTGTGTCCCTAGGTAAAGGCGTCTAGAAAAGTATCTACTGGGGAAGTAAGGTCTCTCACATACGTACAGTCAAAGACTGTGGCATTAGAGGACTTTTAACAAGATGGTTTTCAAATTAAAAAAATATATAACTCTTCCCCTACCAATCCCATACCTAGGAATCTATCTGTAGAAGTTCTAGCCCTTAATACAATAAGTTTAAAGCAGCATTAATCATAGATAAAAATATTTGGAAAGAAAATAAGAGGCTTGAATAAATTATACTGAATACATTGACAAAGACTGTCTTCTTGACCAAATTTGAGTCAGGCTCCTCTAAGTCCCCTTCTCAGTTACGCCCCAAATATGGTAATCCATCCGCCCATGGCCAGCATTTCCTAGTCGTAAAAAAAATCTTGCTAAGTCATTAACCAGAACCTCCACCCTCAATATTTGATCACCCTCCATATCTGATCAAATTTCTTATTCCCCACGTCACCCAGGGCATATCTAAGTGCGGTAGGTTAGCCAGAATCCCTTTTAATCCCGATGCTTTCTCCTTGTAATTTTGTACCACAGATCCTCATCCTGTTCCTTAGCTACAAATCCTCACTTGATGATGATGTGTTGGAAATTAATCTCAGTACCTTTTTTTTTTTTTTTTGAGACAAGATTTTGCTCTGTCACTCAGGCTGAAGTGCAGTGGAGTTATATAGCCTCGACTTTCTGGGTTCAAGCTGTCTTCATGCCTTCGCCTCGTAACTGAGACCACAGTGCATGCTACCATGCCTGACTCACTTTGTAGAGATGAGGTCTCACCATGTTGCCCAAGCTGGTCTTGAACTCCTGAGCTCAAGCAATCCACTTGCCTCAGCCTCCCAAAGTGTTTGGATTACAGGTGTGAGCCACTGAGTCCAGCCAAATTAAGCACAGTTCATAACAAGGTATCTTTTCTCCTATTTCAATAGTTCCTGAATATCATTTGATTTTACCTCTTTAACTGCTATTCTGCTCTGATTTTCTTTGACAACATAGCATGGTATACTAAGGTTAAATAATACATCAATCAGAGTATACCACATGACTTGGAGGAATTTCTATGTGGCACTTTTGAGAGAGAAGAAAAAGAATCAAAAGTGTGATGCATTTATAAAAACTAGTCACAATGAATAAGGTTCTATGAGTATATACATTTGTGTTTGTGTATGTTTATACCTATATAGAATTATGTTAGTAAGGAGAGAAATTTGAAAGAGAATGATTTAACGGGGGCAGAGAAGGGCTGTAAATAGAGGGAATTTATGAGAGGGAAAGGCAAACAAATAAGGGAAAAAGCTATGCTGTCTTCATAAAAAGTTACGTGTTTTATGTGTGATGGTGTGTGTATAAAGAAATCAAATTACAAACTTTAAATAATAACTAAAAAGGGAATTTCTTGATTTTTAAAAGTAAACATGCTCAAGAAGAGATTTGTTGAGCGGGACAACTCCATCTGCATAATCATCTTTCACAGCCAGGCAGCCACTACATGACTCCCCTGATGTCTATACCTAAAAAAGAAAATCCTTATTAAAGCAATGCTTTCTGTATTAAACATGTGGGAAAGGTGTTTTGTTTGTTTGTTTGTTTGTTTGTTTCAAAAAAATAGACTGTGCTGATGCATATTTTAACATATTAACTAAATAGGATAATTAAAAATTAAAATTTGAGTTCCAGATTTTGCCACTAACCTGCTAGTCAGATATCAGGAAAGTCATTGTAGCTTTCTAGGCTTCAGTTCTACAATCTATGAACTAATAGATTAAATTTAATTTTACAAATTGATAAAATTTATGAAAGTAGACTTTTTTTAAGTGTAAAGTCAAATAGAAGTTAAAAGTAAGAGGTGTCATTTTTCCTGAGAATATAGGGAAGAGATCGTCTTTCCTCTTTCTTAAAGTACTTACTTTAGAAAATTTTAAGTTCTTTCTCTGTATTTTACAAATGTATATAAGCTAAGTAAGTCTCTTGCCAACTTTAACACCCAAGAATTTCTTTCTCAGTGACCTCTGATCCATTTTTTGAAAACATAATCATGCTGGAGGATAGCACTCCTATCTCCCTATTTCTGAGGGACAGTAAAAGCCTAACTTCAAGGGCACTTCATTTAATATAACAAAACTGTCTCTTGTCATAAAGACAGGAGAAGTTAATTTTTCGTTTGGATAAAGCCAAAGCCAAATAATAAACATAGATAGTCACCCCAAATACCAAATAAATTTATAGTAAACTACAGTGTGTAACAAATGGTGCCCTCAAGTCCTCTTACTTGAGGACTAGTTATTGTTTACATTGAGGACATACTGTGATAGGGGTTGCTTGGAGATATATATATATTTGTGTAAAGTTTCTTTCTGTCTTTTCAAACTCATGCTGGATTGCCTGTGATGCATGTCACATTTTGGCTCAATATCCATTTAGTAATAAAATTGTCTTCTTACTCTTTTGTCTTTGTACAGATATTTTCTGGGTTGAGAGAATATTTCATTTATAATTATATTTCCCCAATAATACTCATGTAACTTTATTTATTTATTTATTTATTTATTCATTCATTCATTCATTCATTCATTCATTCATTCTTTGAGATGGAGTCTTGCTCCATCATCCAGGTTACAGTGTAGTGATGTAATCTCGGCTTACTACAACCTCTGCCTCCCGGGTTCAAGTGATTCTCCTGCCTCAGCCTCCTGAGTAGCTGGGATTACAGGTCCGCCATCAAGCCCGGCTAATTTTTGTATTTGTTTAGTAGAGATGGGGTTTCATTATGTTGGCCAAGATGGTCTCGAACTGCTGACCTCGTAATCTGCCCGCCTCGGTCTCCCAAAGTGCTGGGATTACAGGTATGAGCCACTGCACCCGGCCATAACTTTTTTAAAATAGGAAAAAGCGTGAGAAAGATTTTAATAGTGCTAGTAATTATTCCTGCCATTTATTAAGAGTATGCCTTGGCGGAAGTGTGAAATGGGAAGCTTTATGACTCTTACAATGTAAACATTATGTCATGCTGTATGTGCCTTTTAAAATAAAAACAACCTCCCCCCATCCAATGGTAAGAGTTCTAAACACAAGACATCAAATTAATTTGTTAATCCATCAAATAAAGGGTTATCTTTTGAAACCAAACCTGAGAATAAAGGAAAAAAAGCTATCTCTATTAGACTAATTAAAAGAGGCATTCTATTTGTATGAAAGTTTCAGGGAAATTCAAGCGAATAAAATGCCTACATTTTGCCTTACGTCCTGACTTTACAATGCTTCTCTTCACTACGGTAGTTCACAAGTAGCAGTTGTTCAACATTTGGGGGTTAACAGCCACTGTGATATTCTTACGAAATTACAAACTCTACCCAGAAAAATGTCCACATACTTATATATTTAAAATATTTTATATAAAATTTCACAAGGCACAAGAACCCACTGCCGGAAATAGACCTCTTGAAGACAATATGGACACTCACTAAAAAGCTATAGTCTCCTTGTAAAGAACCTCTGCTCTAAAAGGAGAGAGTCATTTAGAATTTTTAGCTGCTCTTTCTTTTCCAAATCATCTTTAGATATAAAATGATTCTTGGAGTCAGTGATGATTTAGCATAGAAGGAAAAAAAAATGCTTACACTTATTTTTTCCACAGTAGGTTCAGAAACATAGCGGCAGAGAGTCTAAAAGTCTGTGACACGCAGGTACAGCGTATCCAAGGAGAAGAGAGAATGGTCCCGTTTTGACCTAGATTGTTTAATTGCTCACAGAGTGGAAAGGTTTCCCTTGCTGATGATTTTACTGCAATATAAATGAATGCTATTTAATGACCAAAGTGGAAGAAGTTAACAACTATCTAACTCTTTAGGAAGAAAATAAAATACCACCAGTGATTTAAGTATAACTGGAATTCTGGCTTGCCCTTAAGGGATATGTAGCTATTGTATTGCCGGTTCCCCCTTTAAATCCACCGTTTCTCCCTCCCCTCCCCGCCTTCCCTCCTCTCCCCTCCCCTCCCTCACTCCATCCCTCCCTCCCTTCCTTCCTTCCTTCCGTTCTTCCTTCCTTCCTTCCATTCTTCCGTCCTTCCTTTCTCTTTCTCCCTTATTTCTTTTTGCCAGCTTTTGAGCTATGCTTGAATATCAGAAATGACTAAAACATTGTTGCTGACTTCATAGAGGTTTTTGTTTAAAGTATGATAGAAACAAATACATAATTTCAATAAAATGTGATACATTTACACTGAAGACATGTATTAAGTTCATTGGTTACAGGATGGGGGGCTGTGATATATAATACTCTTAATGGATAACTGAAGTCGTAGAAATTTGTTGTGATTAAAGAAATTCATGCCAGAGAAATTGCGTCTAGGCTACTTTCAGAAAGTAGTGGGAAATTTCAGCAGAGCTTGCTATTGTATTGGCACAGAATGTGAGACCATTAATCACAGAGAAAAATAGCCCTGTCAATATACCATCAATGTGTTAGGTTTCTAATTAACTTCATGTATCTGCACAGAAACCCATTTCACTAGGGGTACAAGAATCCATGGCTTTGCATTCTGTTTGATGTGTGAAATGAATCTTGTGCTTGGTGACTGATAGGAGTTATATTGATTTTGCAAGCCTTTTATGCTGAGTGGTTTCAGATTCTGCCATTCTGCAAACTATATCTAGTCAGAGAAAAACTCTAAAACAAGGGGAAAAAGCTCTAAGACCTACATAACATCTCTGATTCTACAGAGGGCAACTCCAGAGGCACCTTTAGAATAATAAAATCACCACCTCTCATTCATGTTAATTTTTTTCCTTTGAGGATGTCACCGTGGTTCAGAAATTCCACCCCACTGATTTTCACTTTCACTACTAAAGACACTGACAAGGGCTTATTAAAATGTTAAGCGGGTCTGGTTCCAGCAAATGATAATGATAGTTAAGTTGAGGGCAAATAAAAAGGATCTCATCAGAGGAGCACATTTCTATTACTTTCAAAAGTAGGAGCATATAACAGGAAGATTGAATCCTGGTTCATATTTATTTAAATTTCTCATGTTCTAAGGATCTGATAAACAGCTGAGAAAGGAAGACACCACAGTAAGTTTTTCATGGATGAGCTCCTGTCTACAAACTCACTGCTGGTGAACAGAAAGAACCACCTGATTATATTATCCCTGCAATTCCTGGTTTCTCTTTTTTGATTGCTTTTGAGGCCCCAAATACGAAAACGATGACACTTGCAGAAAGAATAGAGGCGCAATGAGAGGCTGTATGCATACCTTTTTATCAGTAGAGTTATGTGCTATATCAAATAATTATTTATTGAGATTCCATTAGAAAATAAAGTTTATATCCAAAAAGAGTTCTAATTATTCTTGGAAATTTTGAAATGGAATTCCTCAATCATAGCCTTAAATAATAATTTCAGCCGGCCCGGGTAGCTCATGCCTGTAATCTCAGCACTTTGGGAGGCCAAGGCGGACAGACCACGAGATCAGGAGATCAAGACCATCCTGGCTAACACGGTGAAACCCCGTCTCTAGTAAAAAATGCAAAAAATTAGCCGGGCGTGGTGGCAGGTTCCTGTAGTCCCAGCTACTGGGGAGGCTGAGGCAGGAGAAGGGCATGAATCCAGGAGGCGGAGGTTTCAGTGAGCCGAGATGGTGCCACTGCACTTCAGCGAGGGCCATAGAGAGACTCCGTCTCAAAAACAAAACAAAACGAAACAAAAAAGCAATAATTTTGTACTAAATAGGCATATGATAAGTACAAAATGTAAATACAATTGCCAGAAATTGTATTTGCCCTTTCTCTTTAGCTTCTTGACAATTTCCTTCCATATACTCTATAGTTCTATCAAATCCACACGTTTAAAAAATATCTTTTGGCCGGGCACGGTGGCTCAAGCCTGTAATCCCAGCACTTTGGGAGGCGGAGATGGGCGGATCGCGAGGTCAGGAGATCGAGACCATCCTGGCCAACACAGTGAAACCCCATCTCTACTAAAAAATAAAAAAAACTAGCCGGGCGTGGTGGCGGGCGCCTGTAGTCCCAGCTACTCGGGAGGCTGAGGCAGGAGAATGACGTAAACCCGGGAGGCGGAGCTTGCAGTGAGCTGAGATCCCGCCACTGCACTCCAGCCTGGGTGACAGAGCGAGACTCCGTCTCAAAAAAAAATTCCATTTTCTGAATACTCTGTACTCTTTTATAACCCCATGTCGTTGTATACATACTCCTTGAGAATGATGTTTAGGCCCAATTTAAACAAACATATTCTCTTTTTATTTTTCTATAATATTCTGAATATGGTTGGTAACCTAATCATTAGCCTTATTCTTCTCCCTTACTGGTAGAAACTGTACACATTACTATTTGCAAATGCCACATATATAACTTCTCATCTTCCATTGCAGCAAGAGACAGTCGTGTCATGTGATAAATCCAGACCATAAAAGATAGGAAGAAGTTTCCCATGTGTTCAGGAATGTTTTATTCTCTATCACAAATAGAGATAAAGAAGGAAATATTTTGCTGACCTGAAAATCCCCTTCTTTGCTTAACTCTTTCTACTTCTAGATATGACAATCAATTTAGAAACATGACACACCAATCCCTAAGAGAGGTGATAGCTTGATGGAGCTGGGTAATTTAAAGTATGAAAACAGCTTTGGTAATTAATGATGGAGCTGGGCTGTGGACCAGCTCTAAAAGCTCCAACATGCAGACTTTTTGTTATGTGATCTTCTACAGGGTTGTTAATTTTAATTCTGTCAGGCTTTCAGGTAATTACATCTGAACTCGTCCTAATTATTGCAAAGAACATCCTCTAGAGCACTGTCATTCATCATGCGTTCTGAGTTCCAGCAGTATCATCCTTGTCTGGGAACTTGGCAGAAATACAAACTCTTGAATCATACTTAGGGCTTCTGAATAAGGATCTCTTGTGGTGATGACGAACCAAGAAATCCAGGTTTTCATAAGCATTTCAGGTGATTCTTAAAGGCCTACAAGAAGTGGGTTTGTGAGAGTGTGTTTTACCTGTGCACTGTACTCTCTGTGCCTAGTATAACCCAGGCACACAGAATCTGTCAGCATAAGTTGAATTGAACCAAAACTGAAGAGTCTGCTTTTCAGGGCTACATTGCCAATGATGATATACAAGAGGCAGTTGTTAAAAATGTGGGGAGAAAAGATTATAAAAATTTTGATAAATGAGGGAATTTAATCAATCCAGATGACTTTTTGTAATAGTTGATTTTGTGTGTTGATTTGGCTGGGCTAAGTGATGCCCAGATAACTGATAAAACATTATCATTGGGTGTGACTATGAGGTTTTTTTTGTGGAAGAGATTAGTATTTGAATCAGTAGACTGAGTAAAGAAGATTCACCCTGTTAGATATGAGTTCCAAATTTCTTTTCAAAGAAATAGTATGTCAGTATGTCCAATTCTTTGCCTTCTACTTTTGAACTTAACTTCCTCGTAAAGTAACCTTTTTCGATTACCTGCTCCATCCTTACTCACTCTGATCACCTGCTCCACCCTGACTCATTCTGATCACCTGCTCCACCCTACATTCCAATCACCTGCTCCACCCTAATTCATTCCAATTACCTGCTACCTGCTCTGCCCTGACTTCTGCCAAAGCACTCACCCCGTCATTCTCTTTAAATTAGTCAACTGCAATTAGTTTAGCCTGTGCGGTCTAACCCTAGCCCATAGGGGAATGACACAGTAGCAGGGGCCATGTGCATCAGAGATAAGAACCCCTTCCCCTCTCTTGTCCAAGTATGTACTCACCATTGTTCCATCTGTAAGGGTGCACCCTTCTATATAGAAGTACCTTGCGTTGCTGAGAATTAAAAAGAAAATTTTATATTCGAGTGCTATTTCTTCTGCAGTACTGAAACTTTATATATAACAACGCTTACCAATGTTGGTGAGTATCATCAAATTCACTGAGGGCTAATAGAACAAAAAGGCAGAAAGGCAAATTCACTCTCTTTTTGAGCTGAGAGATCCACCTTCTCCTGCCCTTGGACTCTTGTACTTCTGGTTGTCTTACCTTTGGACTCAGACTAAATTACACCACTGGATTTCTTGATTCGCCAGCTTGTACATGGCAGACTGTGAGACTTCTCAGACACCAGAACCATGTGAGACAATTCTCATCATATTTAAGAGTTCTAGTGTCTCTGGAGTACCTTAATACCCCCTAATTTTTTTATTTGTTTTTAGTTGTCCATCTAACAGCATTTGATAACTGTTAAGCTTTTCTGTGTTTTTCACCTGATATCTTTAAGACTGGTAGTCTTCATGGTGCATTTGGTCTAAAATATTATAAAGACACACACACACAGAATGAGAGAGAGAGAGAGTGAACTCTGGCTTTACAGAATAGATTTGAATATAAGCTTTGGAACTTACTAGCTCTGTGACTTAGGTTGCATAATTAACATCTTAGAGGCTTATTTTTATATTTGAAATTTAGAAATATCTCTAAATCAAACGACTGTTGTAAATACTTTAGTAAAATGAGACAAAGAAGAAGAATGAGTAAGTAGTTATATATATTTTTTCTTCTCTCTTTTCTTCAGCTCTCTTTTTCTTTTTTTGCAAATGCTTTAAGTATTTGGACGTGTAAAGATGAACCCCAGTTCACAGTGCTAAATAAACAAATAGTACTTTAATCCATTTACTTATTTCCAGAAATCAAGAAGGAGAAGACAGAGGTTCCCTGAAGAAGTTATTATGGTGGGGATGAGAGAAAAGGGAATAAAAAATAAAGAGATCTGAGGAGGGAAATATATTACTCAGCAAATGGTGAAAACCAGGTATTAATGAAAAGAAGCTTGGGACATGGGAAATATCTACCAGTAGATTAAGATAGAAACGTTCAAAAATAAGGCTGCCTCCTAAAGTATTACATTTTAAACAAGATCTCAAGTTGCACCTTCGCGTCCCACTCTCATCATTATCCATCAATTCCTACAGCCATTTTGTGGTAGTTTTAGGCTGTGCTTTAATCTGGGCTCTCTACACAGGAGACAGTAGACAACTGAGAGAAGGCCACACAGGGAGAGAATGGAAACAAGGGCAGAATGCAGCATTTGGTTGGAAAAAGGAATTTTAACAAACATTCTTAGCCGAGATGGAAGACCATAAGGAATGCAGGTGCTACTAAAAGGAAATAGACACTGGATTTGCTTCTTCCCAGAGGGTGAGATAGAGACTAAAAATGTTTTAAAAAATACATGTGAAAGACAAGATGAGAGGTCTTGTCACGTCCCACATAGCTGGCATTTCTGTTATAACAACATAAGTAACAAGCTCCTGGCATTCAATAAATGTTACCCAGTTTCATCATTTTTATCCACCCCCACACGTAGCCAAAATATGAGAAAAGATTGTAATTATCATCTTCATTATTATCTTCTTAAAAGCACATTATAAAACGGAGGCATCAGCTTCAAGGTAATTTTATGCACCTTAGAATATGACTATTCTTTCCTTGATCTGGGAAAGAAGTGTCAAGTACAAGTCACTGCACAGCTCACGGTGAAAACTTTTTCATTGCCCTCATAGGTAGTCTCACCCTCGGCATTACAAACCCTAGTTTAAGCTGTCACTCAGTGCTTTCTAAATAGGCAGGGAGAAGCTTCAGACACATTGTTTTTTTTTTTTGCACTATGAGCATATATTTTCCGTTGCTGGAATTTTGAGTAGTCGGTTTGTCATATTTTCAATTTGCATGTCATTTTTATTTGAAATATGGGAATGTCTATCACAGATTATGAATTATGTTTACACAGATTAAATTAATAGCCAATCTTGAAAATGTAAAATGTCACTTTTTAGCAGTCCAGGCACTGTAGGAAATGTTTATTCATCAAGGTGAGTTGTAGTGACTCTGGGCAGCATTCCAGCTAGCAGAGGTCATTTGCAATATGGTAATTGCAATTGTTCAGCTTCTGTCCCCAACTTCCTGTTCTGAAGCCTGGGAAATACACATGTCATCTTGTGTCACCAAATTGCTACTTCAAATTGGTTTTCAACAGGCACAGCTGCTTTCTTTATTATCAATGTGCATCAATAAATGTACAGAGGAAAGTCTAATTTCAATAGCATTGAAATCAAATCCCCCATCCTCACATCTTCTTAGAACACTACACACTGTTATGGAATTTCACAAATCTTATTACTTGACTGTTAATCTTAACATCTGGATTGATTTTGTTTTCTACCAAATAATAATCAAGATTGGGGAAAAAATTAAAGGAAAATAAAAGGTGATTTTGAAATGTTTCCTTACACATCCTCTTTCTTTCTCCTTCTTTTTTTCTTTTTTCATTTCTCTTTCATGATTTTTTTTTAAAGAAACAAGAACCTTTTAGAAATAAAAAATATAAAAACAACAAATGTAGTTGTAGGAAGGTAGGTTTTAAAAAACTCTTTGGTAATGGAACTCAAGTGAAGATTTTCTTACTAAATTAACTGTTTTTTCAAGAAGAAAAGGAACGAAAACAAAAACAAAAACAAAAACAAAAACAAAAGTGCCTTGGATGTCTACTGAGAGCTTTTACTTTCAAGATTTATTGTTAAAGTAAATGTGTGTGTGTGTGTGTGTGTGTTCATATTTGTAGACAGACATGGCTGCTCATTCTAAAGGTGTATGAGACCAAGGAATCTGTGGTAATCAAACAATGTAAGCAGTAAATCTGCCTGAAGGTTTTATTTCAAGTTTAATATGTTTGTAAAGATCCTGGGACTACAGATAAGTCACATCTGTACTATGAGTGCTACTTTAGAGTCAGCTTTAACTTTTTGTTTTCAGAAAGTTTACAGAATTAGATGATTCTTATGTCTCTCTATTCAACATAAAATTTGATAGACTGCAATTCTGCAAATACAGCTTTTTGAAATGCTAGTATATGTATGAATTTGAACTTATGGTTATGTAACAACAGTTATAATATCACGGCGCACTTACTTATCTCAAATATGTATTTTTGCATATATATGTATATACATGAGAGAATTTAAATTCCACTCACTGACATATTTCTGACTCTAATTAAGGTAATATAAGTGCAAATTAATTAATGCCATGACACATATACACACAAAAACATGTTGAAGCATGTTACTCCTCCATAACCCATTTTTTTCTTTTTTTCTTATTTAGTATGTTTAGTATGAACTTTGTCCAGATACACATGGAAACTATAATTTGGATAATGCTTTAACACATAAGAGAAAAAGTAGCTAAGGAAAGAAACATTTTTAATTTGTAGAAAAGAGAAAATTGTTCAATATTGCATTGATTATTATCCTATTTTTAGCAAAATATAGTTAAATGTAAGTTTAACTCTGTGCTTGTTCAAAAATGACCATATCATGTTTGCTTCATATGTTGTCCCTTTCCCCTCCAAAGATGCTAAAGCAGAGAAATATCCCTGATGATCTAGTGTTCTTGTGTTAACATATGAGAGAGAGAGAATGAATGTGTATATGCGTGTTGCTGGTGGATTAGACAAACACTTATCTAGATTAAGATTTTTTATTTTATTAAGTTTCATATTAGTTCTAAAATGTCAGTTGGTTTAGAAAATCAAATCATTCTTTTTTCTATAATTCAAATTATGTAAGCATACTTACATCTATGTGGCTCTTCCCAAGGGATTTAGCTTTATAGTTATAGCTAGATACATTAAAATATTTTGTGAATCATTCTTTTTTTTTTTTTTTTTTTTTTTTTTTTTTGAGATGGAGTCTCACCCTGTTGCCCAGGCTGGAGTGCAGAGGCATGAACTCGGCTCACTGCAACCTCCACATTCCAGAGTCAAGTGATTCTCCTGTCTTAGCCTCCCGAGTAGGTGGGATTAGAGGCACACACCACAACACTCAACTAGTTTTTTTTTGTATTTTTAGTAGAGACAGAGTTTCACCATGTTGACCAGGCTGGTCTCGAACTCCTGACCTCAGGTGATCCACCCACCTTGGCCGCCCAAAGTGCTGGGATTGCAGGCATGAGCCACTGTGCTTGGCCATGTGAATTATTCTTTACTGAAGCATGATGAAGCCTGAAAACTCCCTGACAGTGTCTATTTTATATCAGGGAACCCACCCCCAGCATTTCAACATAGGTTCTTTCTATTTTCCATAAGTGTCAGCCTACTCAGTAATAAAGAGAAAGAGTCCAAAGAGAGGAATTTCACAGCTGGGCTGCCAGGGTTGACATCACATATTGTTAGGACCATGATGCCCACCTGAGCTGCAAAACCAGCAAGTTTTATTAAGAATTTCAAAAGGGGAGGGGGTGCAAGAACAGGGAGTAGGTCACAAGATCACACGCTTCAAAGGGCACAAAGGAGAACAGAGATCACATGCTTCTGAGGAAACAGGACAAGGGCAAAACTAGAAACTCCTGATAAGAGTCCAACAAAGATCACAAGGCAAAGGGCAAAAGCAAAGATCATAAGGCAAACGACAAAAGCAGAATTACTGGTAAGGGTCTATGTTCAGTGGTGCATGTATTGTCTTGATAAACATCTTAAACAACAGAAAACAGGGTTTGAGAGCAGAGAAGTGGTCTGACCTCAAATTTACTGGGGCAGGGTTTTTCTCCACCCTAGTAAGCCTGAGGGTACTTTAGGAGATCAGGGTGTATTTCAGTCCTATCTCAACCACATAAGACAGACACTCCCAGAGCGGCCGTTTATAGACCTCCCTCCAGGAATGCATTCCTTCCCCAGGGTATTAATTATTAATATTCCTTGCTAGGAAAAGACTTTAGTGATATATTCCCTACTGGCATGTCCATTTATAGGCTTTCTGCAAGAAGAAAAATATGGCTCTATTTTGCCCGACCCTGCAGGCAGTCAGACCTCATGGTTGTCTTCCCTTGTTCCCTGAAAGTCGCTGTTATTCTGTTCTTTTCCAAGGTACACTGATTTCATATTGTTCAAACACACATGTTTTACAATCAATTTGTACAGTTAACACAATTATCATAGTGGCCCTGAGGTGAAATACATCCTCAGCTTACAAAGATAATAAGATTAAGAGATTAAAGTAAGATAGGTGTAAGAAATCACGAAAGTATTATTTGGGAACTGGTAAATGTCCATGAAATGTTCACAATTTATGTTCCTCTGCCACGGCTCCAGCTGTTCCCTCCATTTAGGATCCCTGACTTCCCGCAATAATTTTAGTAGTATTTTTCATCACTGTTCTGAATGAAATCTAAAATCAGGCTCTTCGGACTTGATGTTTCCCTTCCAAACACCATATCACTTTCTAATTCTATATTAAACTGCTATGTCTCTGAGAATAACCTTCAGAAGTAAGAGTCTACCCAGACCACCCATAACATATGCACAGACATTTAAGATGTACTTTGCAACCATTGGTTGTTTTGCCTGGCTACTCCCAGGTTAATTGGATACGCTGCAAGCTTATGAACTGATACAGAGGCCAATAGGAGGAATCTTCTTGGGAATGTGATAAAAAGAGATGATGAACAGTAAAATAACGGCTAGAGATTCAGTACATGAAAATAATGTATTTTGTCTTTTCACTGCCACAATTCTTTGACTTTATAGCAAGGTATCATTCTTGACACTCATAACTTTTTCAGTCTTTCAGTCTCCTCTGTCTTAACTTGACTCCTTGACTAACACAGATTCCATGTTTGTTTGTTTGTTTGTTTTTTACCATTAAAATTACTTGTGAAGAAAAGATATATATGTAAATGCTTTTAACATCCCTCAAGTTTTCCCCATTTAACTAGCAAAATCCATCTAGTTGAACAGGCATTACCTTCTCTTTGATTGCACTCAAGCAACATAGCAAAATTGGTAATACTGACATAAACAGATTGGCTCTTCACATTTTAAATGTGAAATGACAATACTCACATAGAAAAGCCACACTGCTTGGCCATTGATATGATTTGAATGCTTGTCCCTTCCAAATCTCATGTTAAAATGTAATACCCATGTTGGAGGTGGGGCATGATGGGAGGTATGAGTTTGTAGGAGCACCATCGCCTTGGTGATAAGTGAGGCCTCACTCATTTAGTTCCTTCAAAATTTGGTTGTTTAAAAGAGAATGGGGCCTCCCAATTTTGTCTCTGGTTCCCACTCTCACCACATGACAATGTCTGTTCCTGCTTTGCCTTCTGCCTCAGTAAGCTTACTGAGACCTCACCAGAAGATGAGCAGATGCCAGTGCCATGTTTCCTCTGCAGCCTGAAGAACCATGAGCTAATTAAACCTCTTTCCTTTCCTTTCTCTTCCTTTCCTTTCCTTTTCCTCTTCCTTTCCTTTTTATTTCTTCATTCATAATTGAAATTTTATTGGTTATGTTGATGATCAGTCCACGGACATTTCAATTTGTACACAATTCTTAACACACATAGCAAAAGTCTAAAAAGCTATGTATTGTAATTATTTTTTAAAGTTATTCCAGTGATTTTCCAGGTTAAAATTTGCAGTCAAACTTTACTATCAAATTCCAACATCTTCACATGTTGATAAACTGTTACATAACTACCAACAACTCACAACTGGATTGTATATACACTACACACTCAGATTTTCAAGATTTCACAGCACGTTAACAATATTATTAGGAAAACATGACTACCAAAACCAAAGATGTTACAGAGGGTGCACGATTCTGACAGGGAGAACCAAGGTTAAGGAGCAGTTTTCTTTAGGAAACAATTCAACTGAAAAACACAATGGGTATAGAAGTAATTTAAAATGTTCAAGACAATTAAATGAAGAACTGTGACTCCATGTTGCCATTTAGTATGCTTTGTATTAGGTTATAAAAACTAATCCCTTCTATGGAATGTTAAGGTGACACCTAAGACAGTCAAAGCCTCCCATAATTCAATATTCCACAGTATTTTCTGGTTGTACCAAAAAGTAAACAATTGACAAATAATTTCACCTCTTAAAAAAATCACTTAAAGAATGGGATGAGGCAGGATTCCCTCCTTCCTAAAAATGAGAGCTACTAACAAACTTGCATTTACAAAATAGTTGATAAAAATATTCTTCTGGATTGTACAAGAAGGAATACAGGAATCACTGTTGAGACACTATGTATAATATTAATCAGACTTGGTTTCTTTGTCTCAGGTTGCATCAGACACTGGGTTCTCCATGGTTTTACTCTCTTCGTTTTCTGCTGGTAAATCTTTTTTAGTTTCTTAGCCAGTTTTGCCTATTTTCTCTTTGCTCTTCCCCTTTTCTCCATTACACTCTTTTGTCAAAGATTTATCCTTTCCTGCTGCCTTTTTTGGCTTCATTTCCACTTTTGCAGGAGCAGATTAAGCTGACAACCATGAAGATCTCCTCTTGAGTTATTTCTTTACTGCCCTTTCAGCTGAACTGACCTTCCTCTGGGGCATATGGGCAGCAGGGATGGTGATTGGCAGATGCCTGCCTGTCACAGCACACCAAGAGCCTTTGCAAAGCTGGACTGCCTGGTCTCTGCCGTTCCTTCTGCCAACCAAGCTCCTGAGATCCACGGAAGGGAGATAACCAGGTGGAACAGGATTTAATCTCTGTTCTTTATAAATTACCCAGCCTTTGGTATTTCTTTATAGCAATACAAAAACAAACTAATACAGTCATACTACCACATTTTCCTTTTAAGTATTATTCACTGGATTGACTGGTAAATCGGATTTTTTTCTTCTTTTTCACCACAAACCTAACTCTTGCTTTACTCTCACAAAGTTGAAAGCCTCATTGAGGAAATTAAAGATATGAAGAAAATTCCTCATCTTCCTCAAGTCAAATCTACAACCCTTACACTCATCATATATATATATATCTTCTAATTTTTATTATAAAGATATTTTATTACTCCCGTCAAAGTTAGTGCCTCCACTGATTGTAATGGCAGAATTAACCCCAACCAAATGCACAGTCATTTCCCCAGCTCCCATTCTTTCATAAAATCATTTTAATCTTGTATCAATATCCAATAGTCCAATAAAATTGCTCTATTCAGCTTCACAAAAAACAAAATTACTGTACATTATCAGTATATTTAGCATTGATTTTAAGTTTGGGGGATATAGTATTTAAAAGAAAACCACAATTTCTTCTTTCCTTGGTCATATATTCTTATGGCGGCAGAACATTTTATAAATAACTCAGTAAAATACATATGTTAGATTTTGCTAAGTGCTAGAAAGAGAAAGGCACACGAAGTGTAATTATTGAGTGTGGTTGATTTGAAATTAAGTTGTCTAGGAAAGTATCCCTAAGATGCTAATGCTTGAATTATGACTTAAAAAGTTCAGGAAAATAAGCCGGGCATGGTGGCTCATGCCTGTAATCCTAGCACTTTGGGAGGCGGAGGTGGGTACATCACCTGAGATCAGGTGTTTGAGACCAGACTGGCCAACATGGTGAAACCCTGTCTCTACTGAAAATACAAAATAATTTGCTGGGAATGGTGGTATGTGCCTGTAATCACAGCTACTAGGGAGGCTGAGGCAAGAGACTTGCTTGAACCTGGGAGGCAGAGGTTTCAGTGAGCGGAGATTGCACCACTAAACTCTAGCCCAGGCTATAGAGCAGGAGTCTATCTCAAAAAAAAAAAAAAAAAGTTGAGGAAAATAGGCATAAAGTAATCTTAAAAAGAGTTTTCTTGGGAGAGGGAGTGACAAGTACAAATTTGAAAAGTAAAATTGTTCCTGGCTCTATCCTCCCTCCATGACACGTCCTACCCTCTTCCGTTGTTGTTGGCTCTTACTCCAAATAGACTCTGTATATTATAATTCCTCTGTGTTCAAAACTCTTCATTTCACCTTTGCTTTCTCCCTTGGTGGCATCATACATTCCTATGAAATATCATCTCTGTTCCATTGACACCCAAATTATATATTTATATATGATATATATATAAATTATATGTATGAATATATATAGCACCTAAATATATTATATGATATATATGTATGTGTGTATGTATGGGTGTGTGTGTAGATACATTATATATAGAGAGAGAGCAAAAGCTATTCTTCTCAGCTCCATATCTATACATCCATCTACCTTCACATTTTTATCTGTATCTTAGACTTATCATGCCCCCGCAAAAAACTTCTGTGTGCTTTCCTTATCTCATCAGTAAAACAACCTTCCTAGTTCTCAAACAAGATACTCATATCTGATATACTCATTTTTCTACCTTTATTATTCAATGCATCAGTAATTTCTGTCAATTTGAATTCCAAAATTTATTTCAAATATGAAGGAACTTCAAAAAGTTCATGAAAAATATGAATTATGAAAACAACTATGCAGGGAATTCAAAAGTTTTTGCACCAAAAACGTGTTGACCTCAGTTTGAAAAGGTCCCCTATCAAGGCAACATGAATTCTAGTAAAATTGAAGCAAGAACACACATAAAATTTATGGTGAAGCTTGGGTAGAAGAATGGTTAAATCATTGATGCTTTATAGAAAGCTTATGGGGACAATAATTCAAAGAAATCAGCAATTTGCAAATGAATAGTTATGGTTTTTTGTTTGTTTGTTTGTTTGTTTTGTGTGTGTGTGTATGTGTGTGTGTGGTTTGTTTTCATTTATTTATTTTCAGACACTGTCTTTCTCTGCCGCCCAGGATAGAGTGCAATGGGGCAATCACTGCTCGTTGCAGCCTGACCTCCCAGACTCAATCAATCCTCTCATCTCAGTTTCTAAAATAACTGGGACTACGGGTGTGCACCACCACACTCAGCTAATTTTTGTATTTTTTTTGTAGAGATTGGGTCTCCCCATGTTTCCCAGGCTGATCTCAAAGTCCTGAGCTCAAGGAATTCACCTGCCTCAGCCTTCCAGAGTGAGAGGATTACAGGTGTGAGCCACCACACCTGGCCCGGATAACTAGTTTTAAGAAGGGATGAGATGATGTTGAGGATGAAGCTGGCAGCAGCAGACCACTGCATCAAGTTGCTAGAAGAAAAAAATTCTCTATTTGTGTCCTAATTGAAGAGAACCAACAATTATACAGCCGAAACACTAGCCAACACTAGCTTACACAATTCTGACTAAAAATTGAAAACTGAGCAAATTTTTATGCAATGGACATCAAAACCATTGCAGACAAGAGCCAAGATTTCAATGAATATTTTAAACAAAAGAGATTAAAATCTTGAAGCACTTTTTTGAAGAACTGTAAAAGGAGACAAATCATGGCTTTGCCAGTGTGATGCTGAAGACAAAGCACAATAACAGCAATGGCAACCAAAAAGTTGAAGTGTTCAGGTCAAAGAGAAAGTACATCAGTTAGGAACAAAGGTCCTGGCAACAGTTTTCTGGGATGCTCAAAGTATTTCATTTAATTAATAATGTAAAAATACGGCATTAATATGGATAAAATTTCAGCACCCTCATTTTTGGAAGGTCTGCTAAATTTCTGGTTTTATCACTTACAAAAGTGTTTTTACAGCCCCCTGGTTCTTCTTGCCTACTGCACAGTTAAGCCAATACACTGAGACAGCAGTGTTGCACCAAAGAAAGAGTTTAATTATCCCAAGACTGCCAAATGGAAGGACAGGAGATATTTCTCAAATTTACCTTCATCCCTAGCCTTGGAGGTTAGGATTTTTTAAGGACAATTTGGCAGGAAGGGGTCTAGGGAATGAGTGTTCCTGATTGGTTGGGGGTGAAATCATAGGAGCATCAGAACTGTCTTTGTGCACTGAGTCAGCTTCTGGGTGGGGGTCACAGAACCAGTTGAGTCAGTTCCTTAGAATGAGTCACGGATCCAAGTGGATCCGTGACACCAAGTGGTGTCATTCAGTTTACCAGAATGCAAAAGTCTGAGAAATATCTCAAGACCAATCTTAGTCTTTATAATAGTGATGTTATCTATAGGAACAACCAGGGAAGTTACAAATCTTACGACTTCCAGCCACATGACTCTAGAGCAGTAAGCAAACTAAGAAACAAGGGCTGGTTATTGCTGAACTGCATTAGCAGAATTCAGACCCCTCTCAGAATTCTAATCTTGTCATCTTTTATTAGTTTTACCAAGACAGTTTTGGTTCCCAAATGAAGAGGGAGGTAGTTTTGAAAAGGAGCTATTATCACCCTTGCTTTAAGATTAAACTACAAACTAAATTTCTTCCATGGTTAGCTTGGCCTAGGCCTAAAAGTGGGCTAAGGTAGTTAGCTTGTGAGGTTAGAGGCAAGATAGAGTCCACTATGTCAGATTTTTTATACTGTAACAATTTTTGCAAAGGAAGTTTCAGTGTCTTGAACTTCATGGAGCATATGTTAAAAAAATGAAGTTATACTTATTTTTAATCTTGTCATTTCATTTTTCTACAAACTTTTTAAAGCTCCCTCATATACATAGATCTCTTAACTTGGCCTATTTACACTCTAATTCACCTTCGATAAAGCCATAACTTCCTAAATGGTTTTTCTGCTTATGATAATGACATCCCCTTCAATCAATTTTTCACAAGTAGCCTGATTAATTTCTTTCAGAAATGTTAATGTTAATGTGTTTCCTTTTGTTAGTTTGTTAATAGTATATGATGATATCACAATCCGTGGAAAACAAAATCTAAAGTCTTTTCCTTGACCTTAACAGAGCTTAATCATTTAGACCTTGCCTGATTTCATATTTAATCCATATATTTATCCTAGTTTATGTAACTCTAACCATATTAATATTTACCAAACCCGAGGTAACAGGTTTTTCTTTTACTCAAACTCTTTACTGTTGTTTATATATCTGGAAATGATTTTCTTCATCCATGCATAGCTAGTTCTCTCATATATTTTAGATAATAGTTGGGGAATTATCTCATCAAAGAGATCATCTACAACTTACCCAATCTCATGTTTTGTTTTGTTTTTTTTTTCTCAAGATCCTGTTAATGTTGTTTATAAAAATTTTTATAATCTAAACTTTCTTTTTTAGTTTTCTGCATTCAGATTGTTCAAAACACATATCAAACCTGATTTTTTTCGTTGTCACATTTTGTATCTTCCCAAATGAATTCCAAATTTATACATTTTTTTTTTATTTTTGCCATTTCATTCCAATCCTCTTCCAGAGTCAAGAATTCATAGCAGGTGCACAGTAATTTTTGTTAAATATATAAACAAAAAAATGGATGAGTATGTTATTATGAAGTAATGAGAAATAACATTATATATGAGAGGGAGGAAGGATACAATTTTTGAAAGCATTGGAGTTTGATTACGTATACGTAATTGTGTCGACTCTCAACATTATGCTTGTTCACATTCTATTGTAAAGATAATTGAATTAACGTTGTATGATAAGCTATAAAGGAGAAAAATAACAAATGAGCAGAAATCTTTGTTTAATGAGTTTAAAGAAACCCTTTCTGTCTGGTGACTCAATAACTTCAGAGACACATCATTGTCAGAGGATTTTATTGACAAATTCTAACCACATCTGGTTGAAATAGGGAAAATGGTTTAGCCTTGTCCTTCCCCAAATGGTCAATCTGATTTTCTTTAAACACCATATTTGGCAAGACACTGGCCTGTTTAAATACCAAGACCACTTTCCCCATGGCTTTCCTTTAACACAAACTGAAGTATCAAATCCTAAGCCTTGTGTGCAAGGTCTATTACTGTCTTTCCCAGATATAACCTCTCCACAGTAGTAAAAAAAGTTTCTGTTCCCTGTTGAACCCATACATATACAGATCCCCAAGTAATCTCTACTTCTGAACATATATTGCAATATATCCTTCTATCTTAAATGCCCTATTTTCCCATTCTTTCCCCAGCACAAAAACTTTTTTTTTAGAAAAGTGTATGG
Source organism: Mandrillus leucophaeus (assembly GCF_000951045.1). Classification (NCBI taxonomy): domain Eukaryota; kingdom Metazoa; phylum Chordata; class Mammalia; order Primates; family Cercopithecidae; genus Mandrillus; species Mandrillus leucophaeus. The sequence goes on from NW_012104676.1 coordinate 1,262,232, forward strand.
ATATTTTAAATTTTCACTCAAATGCTATCTCACCCCAAAGAAATTTGACTTTCCTCTGAACCTGTCAAAATCACTCATTTATTATTTATTTTAGCATTTAAAAATCATACATCATTATATTCTTATTGAAAATAAGTCATATAATGTATGCATTCTCCTTCATATTTACTTTCTCTCCTGTCCCAAAAGGCAATGAATGACTCATTAATTTGGACCACATTTTTAGAAAGCATAAAGTTGAAAGGAAGATACTCCCATCTCTTCGTACAAATTAAGAAAATGGATAAAAAATTACAGTTAGATAGATGGATAAGTTCTGGTTTTCAGTAAGGTGATTATAGTCAACAGTATTATAGTGCATATTTCAAAGTAATTAGAAGAGAGAATTCTAAATGTTCTCACCACAAAGAAATAATCAATCTTCGAGGTAAATGATATGCTAAATACCATAATTTTATCATTACATAATGTATACATATATCAAAACATCACACTGTATCTCATATATATGTATAATTATTATGTGTCAATTAAGAACAAAATTTAAAGATCACATTTTATTTATTCTAAAATTTGCTTTAGTCACTTACCTACATGTCTTTGGTATTATTTCATGTGAGAATGTATAAATGTTCTATATTTATTTAAATCTTGCATAATATTTCCTAGAATTGATATAACAATGGCTTGTACTGATAGACATTTAGAATGTATCCACATTTTTTTTATTGCTAAGCAATGTTGAAATAGAGAAAACTTTTTGGACATAGTACTTCTTTTTTTTTTTTTTTTTTTTTAAATTTTGGGATATATGTACTGAACATACAGGTTTGTTACATAGGTATACATGTGCCATGGTGGTTTGCTGCACTTATCAACCTGTCATCTATGTTTTAAGCCCCACATGCATTAGGTATTTGTCCTATTGCTCTCCCTCCCCTTGCCTCCTACACCCCACCCCGATAGGACCCAGTATGTGATGTTCCCCTCCCTGTCTCCATGTGATTTCACTGGTCAACTCCCACTGATAAGTGAGAACATGCGGTGTTTGGTTTTCTGTTCCTGTGGTAGTTTACTGAAGATAAAGGTTTCCAGCTTCATGCTTCATCCATGCCCCTGAAAAGGACATGAAGTCTTTCTTTTTTATGGCTTCATAGTATTCCATGGTGTATATATGCCACATTTTCTTTATTTAGTGTATCATTGAAGGGCATTTGGGTTTGTTCTAAGTCTTTGCTATTGTAAATAGTGCTGAAATAAGCATATGTGTGCATTATAGCAGAATGATTTATAATCGTTTGGGTATATACCCAGTAAAGGGGTTGCTGGGTCAAATGATATTTCCAGTTCTAGATCCTTGAGAAATCACCACACTGTCTTCCAAGTACATCTATTAATTTGATAAATATTTGCTAAAGTGAGTTCTAGACACCTGAGATAAATCGTTGAAAACAACACACACAAAAGCCTGACATTACAGTGTTGAGTAAGGTAGTCAAGGTAAGTCTCTTTGAGACAGTAAGATTTAAGCAAAGGCCAAAGGAGGTGAAGAAGTTAGCTGAACAGATAGATATATGGGAAAAGAACATTCTAAACTGAGAAAACAAAACAAATCCTTAAACTGGAACTACACATAATGTATTAGAAGAATATCAAAGAGATCTACATGGGCCAAGCAGTGAGCAACGGACAAGTAGGAGGAGAAAATGTCAGAAGGTTCAAGAAGCTTAGAGCTTTTAGAATATTTAAAAACCGGTGCCTTTTACTTAGAGTGAAATCTGAATCCACTGCAAAGTTTTGAAAAGAAACAAAAATAATTGGAATTTCCTTATGGACACTCTATGTTTTTCCAAATTGCTCTCTGAATTTTACATCATTTTACATATCCACCAATGATATATACGAAAGCATCTCATTTTCCTCATCCTAAATGGATTTGGGTTATTATTAATCATTTTATTATTTTTTCTTTTTTTTTTCTTCAAATCTGATAGCTCTGCATTGCCCTTTTCTGATAATTGGAGAGGATAGGCATGATTTTGTACAATTATTGGTCATTGTTATATCTGCTGCATCGGAACACCTCTTTCATATTTTTACTATTCAGCTTTTAAATGTATTCATACATCAACTCTGAAACATTTATAGGTATAAAGTACAGTGATTGTGTCTTTTGTCCCTGCTTTTCTTTGATAAGTTCTACACTCCACTAAAGTCTAAGCTGCTTATATGCAGTACAGAAAAAATAAGTCTTTGTTCAAAGGATTTATAAATGAACTACATAGTTTCTTTTTATGAAAAACGAAGACCTCTAGCTTTCACTATTTTATTGTTTGGTTTTAAATTTTCTTTGTGTGAAAATAAAACTTCCTGTTTGTGTCTTTTTAATAAACATAGATTTAATTTCCTTTTATTTATAGCAATAATCATTTATTTTAATTAAGATAAAACATATGGAAAACAGTAACTCAATCCCTTAAACCATATATTGGTTCTTCTTAAGTAATCATCTTTAAAACACTCTATCCTATCATTCATGCAGGTTTATTCCTTCGATAGTCCTGTGAAAAAGATCAACTGCCTCTATGATCTATTATGTTAAAATTCACAGAAAATATTGCCATTCTAGTGGCAAAGTAGTGCAATAAATCACTCAATGCTGTATAAAAAACACAGTTAAAAACAACAACAACAACAACAACAACAATAAAATGATATTATTGAACAAGAATAAAGAATGCAGGAATACAAAGGAATGAAGAAAACTGGAAGAAAAGTCAAACTGTAAAAAGTAAACAATATACTAAATAAGAGAGAGCCAAGACTATGAATTCTTAATCAGTTATTTCAATGGTATCTGTTACGGTAGCAAAAATGCATTTTTGCTCACTTTTAGTGAAGAACATATAATCTAGGCTCAGTTTGCAAAATCCAGGGAGAAACATAAAAAAAAAAAAAAAAAAAAAAAATCTGTCAGTCAAAAGTGAGGTAATGTCAAAGAAAAAAAATGAAATAGCAGCTGTGAAAATCAAATAGACTCCCATATGCAGTTATTTGAAGGGAAAATACCATATGTTTTTATCCTTAAATGTATTTTCCTTGTTTGTGATTTTTAAGGTAATAATTTAATATTCTCCTAAATTAGGAATTAAGAGTAACAGTTTAATTTGGGTCAACTTTTACTTAATTATGTATGGTATAAGAAAAAAATTGTGTATTTTTTTTCTCAATATGTAGCCAAATGGCACAATATGTGCCTGAAAAAACTTGTTGACTTTTTAGCTCTGTGCTTTTATGATGAAGAAAGTGGGCTGAATGTAAAATAATGCCACTAAATACATTGCAGAGACATCACATTTATTTCAATTTTTTTGGTACTACACTTAATGTTACAGTGTAACAAAAAAGTGTTTGCTTTTTTGTTTTTTACAGTGAACTGAAAACTCATATTTTGGTAATTTTTCTTACTTTGAAAACTAGGGTTTGAAAAGCTTAATTTCATGCTGAAAAGACTGTATATTCTTGGGATGGCCTTTACTACTTTCCTTGTTTTTACTTGTATCACCTGCTTGTGGTTTGTTTGTTTTGTTGGCACTTGTTACCAAGTTGCAGGAAGGTAGAACCTGATAGGGCCATTTTTCAGCATTTTGTGGTTCTGCATAGGATGAGTTGGGACCATTTGGGTAACCTGTAAAGCTCTGTAACAACAATTATTTACTTACAACAAAACTCTTTCGATCTCAGTAAAATATTAGATTGCTTTGGAATTCCACCATCCCTGAAGAAGCTAATGCACAAGTGGGTGATACCGGATATCAATAAATAAGAATAGAAAAAAAAACATAAAATGCCATGTAAGCATACATATAACCTACTTAGAAATAATCTATATGTATCTGTAAAGTTTAGAAAATATATAATATTTTAGTTACTTTTCCTATATAAAAATAATTTTATAATTAATGTAGTAAGAATATTCCTATTTTATCACGAATCTACTAAATGAATCTTTGGACTCTTTATTCTTGTGAATGCTGGCCTTATGAATCATGACCCCAAGTCACAAAAAATACATGAGTAAAAGAGTTCCATTTGGTTGCTCACAGGTTGCTACCCATAGAGTTAACATCAAAGAGTGTTCCGGGCCAGACATCACACATACAAATATTTTTCCAGGATGGTCGAATAGGAACAGCTCCAGTCTGCAGCTCCCAGTGTGAATGATGCAGAAGACGAGTGATTGCTGCATTTCCATCTGAGGTACCGGGTTCATCTCACAGGGGCTTGTCAGACTGTGGGTGCAGCCCAGGGAGTGTGAGCCAAAGCAGGGAAGGGCATCACCTCACCTGGAAGTGCAAGGGGTGGGGGAATTCCTTTTCCTAGCAAAGGGTAGCTGCGACAGAGGGTGCCTGGAAAATTGGGAGACTCCCACTCTAATACTGTGCTTTTCCAATGGCCTTAGCAAATGGCACACCAGGAGATTATATCCTGCGCCTGGCTTGGAGGGTCCCATGCCCACGGAGCCTCGCTCACTGCTAGCACAGCAGTCTGAGATCAAACTGCAAGGTGCCAGTGAGGCTGCGAGAGGGGGGCCTGCCATTGCTGAGGCTTGAGTAGCTAAACAGAGCTACCGGGAAGCTTGAACTGAGTGGAGTCCACCACAGCTCAAGGAGGCCTGCCTGCTTCTGTAGACTCCACCTCTGGGGGCAGGGCATAGCTGAACAAAAGGCAGCAGAAACTTTTGCAGACTTAAACGACTCTGCCTGACAGCTTTGAAGAGAGTAGGGGTTCTCCCAGCACAGAGTTTGAGATCTGAGAATGGACAGACTGCCTCCTCAAGTGGGTCCCTGACCCCCAAGTAGCCTAACTGGGAGGCACCTCCCAGTAGGGGGCGACTGACACCTCATATGGCTGGGTGCCCCTCTGAGATGAAGCTTCCAGAGGAAGGATCAGGCAGAAACATCTGCCGTTCTGCAGCCTCCGCTGGTGATACCCAGGCAGACAGGGTCTGGAGTGGACCCCCAGCAAACTCCAACAGACCTGCAGCTGAAGGTCCTGACTGTTAGAATGAACAGTAAAAAACAGAGAGGACATCCACACTAAAACCCCATCGGTATGTCACCATCATCAACGACCAGAGGTAGATAAAACCACAAAGATGGGGAGAAACCAGAGCAGAAAAGCTGAAAATTCTAAAAATCAGAGCGCCTCTTCTCCTCTAAAGGAACGCAGCTTCTCACTAGCAACGGAACAAAGCTAGAGAGAGAATGACTTTGATGAGTTGAGAGAAGAAGGCTTCAGAAGATTGGTAATAACAAACTTCTCCGAGCTAAAGGAGGATGTTTGAACCCATTACAAAGAAGCCATAAACCTTGAAAAAAGATTAGATGAATGGCTAACTAGAATAAACAGTATAGACAAGTCCTTAAATGACCTGATGGAGCTGAAAACCATGGCACGAGAACTAAGTGACACATGCAAAGCTTCAGTAGCCTATTTGATCAAGTGGAAGAAAAGGTATCAGTGATTGAAGATCAAATGAATGAAATGAAGCGAGAATAGAAGCTTAGAGAAAAAAGAGTAAAAAGAAACAAACAAAGCCTCCAAGAAACAGGGGACTATGTGAAAAGACCAAATCTACATCTGATTGGTGTACCTGAAAGTGATGGGGAGAATGGAACCAAGCTGGAAAACACTCTTCAGGATACTGTCCAGGAGAACTTCCCAAACCTAGCGAGGCAGGCCAAC
>NW_012104676.1:1268029-1274172 GCF_000951045.1 Mandrillus leucophaeus
AGACTCCACCTCTGGGGGCAGGGCATAGCTGAACAAAAGGCAGCAGAAACTTTTGCAGACTTAAACGACTCTGCCTGACAGCTTTGAAGAGAGTAGGGGTTCTCCCAGCACAGAGTTTGAGATCTGAGAATGGACAGACTGCCTCCTCAAGTGGGTCCCTGACCCCCAAGTAGCCTAACTGGGAGGCACCTCCCAGTAGGGGGCGACTGACACCTCATATGGCTGGGTGCCCCTCTGAGATGAAGCTTCCAGAGGAAGGATCAGGCAGAAACATCTGCCGTTCTGCAGCCTCCGCTGGTGATACCCAGGCAGACAGGGTCTGGAGTGGACCCCCAGCAAACTCCAACAGACCTGCAGCTGAAGGTCCTGACTGTTAGAATGAACAGTAAAAAACAGAGAGGACATCCACACTAAAACCCCATCGGTATGTCACCATCATCAACGACCAGAGGTAGATAAAACCACAAAGATGGGGAGAAACCAGAGCAGAAAAGCTGAAAATTCTAAAAATCAGAGCGCCTCTTCTCCTCTAAAGGAACGCAGCTTCTCACTAGCAACGGAACAAAGCTAGAGAGAGAATGACTTTGATGAGTTGAGAGAAGAAGGCTTCAGAAGATTGGTAATAACAAACTTCTCCGAGCTAAAGGAGGATGTTTGAACCCATTACAAAGAAGCCATAAACCTTGAAAAAAGATTAGATGAATGGCTAACTAGAATAAACAGTATAGACAAGTCCTTAAATGACCTGATGGAGCTGAAAACCATGGCACGAGAACTAAGTGACACATGCAAAGCTTCAGTAGCCTATTTGATCAAGTGGAAGAAAAGGTATCAGTGATTGAAGATCAAATGAATGAAATGAAGCGAGAATAGAAGCTTAGAGAAAAAAGAGTAAAAAGAAACAAACAAAGCCTCCAAGAAACAGGGGACTATGTGAAAAGACCAAATCTACATCTGATTGGTGTACCTGAAAGTGATGGGGAGAATGGAACCAAGCTGGAAAACACTCTTCAGGATACTGTCCAGGAGAACTTCCCAAACCTAGCGAGGCAGGCCAACATTCAAATTCAGGAAATACAGAGAACTCCACAAAGATACTCCTCAAGAAGAGCAACTCCAAAACATATAATTGTCAGATTCAGCAAAGTTGAAATGAAGGAAAAAATCTTAAGGGCAGCCAGAGAGAAAGGTCGGGTTAGCCACAAAGGGAAGCCCATCAGAGTAACAGCAGATCTCTCAGCAGAAACTCTACAAGCCAGAAGAGAGTGAGGGTCAATATTCAACATTCTTAAATAAAAGAATTTTCAACCCAGAATTTCATATCCAGGTAACCTAAGGTCATAACTGAAGGAGAAATAAAATCCTTTACAGACAAACAAATGTTGAGAGATTTTGTCACCACCAGGCCTGCCTTACAAGAGCTCCTGGAGGAAACAGTAAACATGCAAAGGAACGACTGGTAGCAACCACTGCAAAAACATCCCAAAATGTAAAGACCATCGATGCTAGGAAGAAACTGCATCAACTAACAAGCAAAATAACCAGCTAACTTCATAATGACAGGATCAAATTCACACATAATCATGTTAACCTTAAATGTAAATGGGCTAAATGCTTCAACTAAAAGACACGGGCAGGCCAACTGGAGAAAGAGTCAAGGCCCATCAGTGTGCTGTATTCAGGAGACCCATCTCACATGCAGAGACACACATAGGCTCAAAAAAAAGGGATGGAGGAAGATCTACCAAGCAAATGGAAAACCAAAAAAAGCAGGTGTTGCAATCCTAGTCTGATAAAACGGACTTTAAACCATCAAAGATCAAAAGAGACAAAGAAGGCCATTACATAATGGTAAAGGGATCCATTCAACAAGGAGAGCTAATTATACTAAATATATATGCACCCAATACAGGAGCACCCAGATTCATAAAACAAGTCCTCAGAGACCTACAAAGAGACTTAGACTCCCACACAATAATAATGGGAGACTTTAACACCCCACTGTCAACATTAGACAGATAAACGAGACAGAAAGTTAACAAGGATATCCAGAAATTGAACTCAGCTCTGCACCAACCAGACCTAATAGACACCTACAGAACTGTCCACCCCAAATCAACAGAATATACATTCTTCTCAGTACCACATCACACTTAATCCAAACTCGACCACATAGTTGGAAGTAAAGCACTCCTCAGCAAACGTAAAAGAACAGAAATTATAACAAACTGTCTCTCAGACCACAGTGCAATCAAACTAGAACTCAGGATTAAGAAACTCACTCAAAACCGCTCAACTACATGGAAACTGAACAACCTGCTCCTAAATGACTACTGTATACATAACGAAATGAAGGCAGAAATAAATAATTTCTTTGAAACCAATTAGAACAAAGACGCAACCTACCACAATCTCTGGGACACCTTTAAAGCAGTGTGTAGAGGGAAATTTATAGCACTAAATTCCCATAAGGGACAGCAGGAAAGATCTAAAATTGACACACTAACAACACAATTAAAGGAATTAGAGAAGCAAGAGCAAACACATTCAAAACTAGTAGAAGGCAAGAAATAACTAAGATCAGAGCAGAACTGAAGGAGATAGAGACACAAAAAACCCTCCAAAAAATCAATGAATCCAGAAGCTGCTTTTTAAGAAGATCAACAAAATTTATAGACTGCTAGCAAGACTAATGAAGAAGAAAATAGAGAAGAATCAAATAGACACAATAAAAAATGATAAAGGGGATATCACCACCAATCCCACAGAAATACAAACTACCATCAGACAACACTAAAAACACTTCTATGCAAATAAACTAGAAAATCTAAAAGACATGGATGAATTCCTGGACACATACACTCACCCAAGACTAAACCAGGAAGAAGTTGAATCCCTGAACAGACCAATAACAGGTTACGAAATTGAAGCAATAATTTATAGACTACCAACCACAAAAACTCCAGGACCAGACAGATTCACAGCCGAATTCTACCAGAGGTACAAAGAGGAGCTGGCACCATTCCTTCTGAAACTATTCCAATCAATAGAAAAAGAGGGAATCCTTCCTAATTCATTTTATGAAGCCAACATCATCCTGATACCAAAGCCTGGCAGAGACACAACAACAACAACAAAAGAGAATTTTAGACCAATATCCCTGATGAATATCGATGTAAAAATTCTCAATAAAATACTGGCAAACCGAATCCAGCAGCACATCAAAAAGCTTATCCACCATGATCAAGTGGGCTTCAACCCTGGAATGCAAGACTGGTTCAACATATGCAAATCAATAAATGTAATCCATCATATAAACAGAATCAAAGACAAAAACCACATGATTATCTTGATAGATGCAGAAAAGGCCGCTGACAAAATTCAACAGCCCTTCATGCTAAAAACTCTCAATAAACTAAGTATTGATGGGAGGTATCTCAAAATAATAAGAACTATTTATGACAAACCCACAGCTAGTATCATACTGAATGGGCAAAAATTGGAAGGATTCCCTTTGAAAACTGGCACAAGACAGGGATGCCCTCTCTCACCACTCCTATTCAACATAGTGTTGGAAGTTCTGGCTAGGGCAATAAGGCAGGAGAAAGAATAAAGGGTATTCAACTAGGAAATGAGGAAATTAAATTGTCCCTCTTTGCAGATGACATCATTGTATATTTAGAAAACCCCATCATCTCAGCCCAAAATCTCTTTAAATTGATAAGCAACTTCAGCAAAGTCTCAGGATACAAAATCAATGTGCAAAAATCACAAGCATTCTTATACACCAATAACAGACAAACAGAGAGCCAAATCATGAGTGAACTTCCACTCACAATTGCTTCAAAGAGAATAAAATACCTAGGAATCCAACTTACAAAGGATGTGAAGGACCTCTTCAGGGAGAACTACAAACCACTTCTCAACGAAATAAAAGAGGATACAAACAAATGGAAGAACAGTCCATGCTCATGGATAGGAAGAATCAATATTGTGAAAATGGCCATACTGCCCAGGGTAATTTATAGATTCAATGCCATCCCCATCAAGCTACCAATGACTTTCTTCACAGAATTGGAAAAAAAAAAATACTTTAAAGTTTATATGGAACCAAAAAAGAGCCTGCATTGCTAAGACAATACTAAGCCAAAACAACAAAGCTGCAGGCATGATGCTACCTGACTTCAAACTATACTACAAGGCTACAGTAACCAAAACAGCATGGTACTGGTACCAAAACAGAGATACAGGACAATGGAACAGAATAGAGCCCTCAGAAATAATACCACATATCTACAACCATCTGATCTTTGACAAACCTGATAAAAACATGAAATAGGAAAAGGATTCCGCATGTAATAAATGGTGCTGGGAAAACTGGTTAGCCATATGTACAAAGCTAAAACTGGATCCCTTCCTTACACCTTATACAAAGATTAATTCAAGATGGATTAGAAATTTAAATGTTAAACCTAAAACAATAAAAACTCTAGAAGAAAATCTAGGCAATATCATTCAGGTCATAGGCATGGGCAAGGACTTCATGACTAAAACACCAAAAGCAATGGCAACAAAAGCCAAAATTGACAAATGGGATCTAAGTAAACTAAAGAGCTTCTGCACAACAAAAGAAACTACCAACAGATAGAATAGCTAACCTACAGAATGGGAGAAAATTTTTACAATATATCCATCTGACAAAGGGCTAATATCCAGAATCTACAAAGAATTTAAAAAATTTACAAGAAAAAAAATAACCCCATCAAAAAGTGGGCAAAGGATATGAACAGGCACTTCTCAAAAGAAGACATTGATGCAGCCAACAGACACACGAAAAAATGCTCATCATCACTGGCCATTAGAGAAATGCAAATCAAAACCACAAGGAGATACCATCTCACACCAGTTAGAATGGCAATCATTAAAAAGTCAGGAAACAATAGGTGCTGGAGAGGATTTGGAGAAATGGGAACACTTTTACACTGTTGGGGGGACTGTAAACTAGTTCAACCATTGTGAAAGACAGTGTGGCAATTCCTCAAGGATCTAGAACTAGAAATACCATTTGACACAGCCATCCCATTACTGGGCATATACCTGAAGGACTATAAATCATGCTTCCATAAAGACACATGCACACGTATGTTTATTGCGGCACTATTCACAATAGCAAAGACTTGGAACCAACGCAAATGTCCATCAATGATAGACTGGATTAAGAAAATGTGGCACATATACACCACGGAATACTATGCAGCCATAAAAAAGGATGAGTTCATGTCATTTGTTGGGACGTGGATGAAGCTGGAAACCGTCATTCTGAGCAAACTCTTGCAAGGACAGAAAACCAAACACCACATGTTCTCACTCATAGGTGGGAATTGAACAACGAGAACACTTGGACACAGGGTGGGGAACATCACACACCAGGGCCTGCCAGGGGGTGTGGGGGGAGCGGATGGATAGCATTAGGAGATATACTTAATGTAAATGACGAGTTAACAGGTGCAGCACACCAACATGACACATGTATACATATGTAACATACCTGCATGTTGTACACATGTACCACAGAACTTAAAGTATAATAATAAAAAATATATATTTTTTTTCCCCAAAGGTATACAAGTTCCCAAATAACAACTTGTTAAGCCTCCTTCTACCAGTCCATGTTTCTAATATAATGGTACTCTTTGCTCTTTTTTCTTATTTGTTCATAATATTGCTCTCATAAAAAAATCTTATTCCATAAAATCTTGAAATATTCCAAATTCTAGGCTTTATACACCTGAAGGAGACAATTTACCTTCCTCTCTGTGTATTTTAGGAGCAAGTTCAGATTTGGTGGGTATTGAAATACAGGGGTTACATTAAAAAAAATAGCATATGAGGGAAAAATGGGTGTTCATTTGAAAGAGAAAAACAATCATTCACCAGTTTTACAAAGGTAATAAAACCACAAGCATTTTCAAATTTATAAATGTAGATAATATTTTATTAATAAATTACCTAACATATCACTATTTTTGCTATTAATATTAGCTTAGATATGAATATGTAAATTTTTTAAGGGAACACTACTTTTGTGAGGTAATATCTTTGCATTGTAGGTAACTTCTCTACAGTTTTGACTGAGATTTCCA
>NW_012104676.1:1274222-1277079 GCF_000951045.1 Mandrillus leucophaeus
AGATTTGGTGGGTATTGAAATACAGGGGTTACATTAAAAAAAATAGCATATGAGGGAAAAATGGGTGTTCATTTGAAAGAGAAAAACAATCATTCACCAGTTTTACAAAGGTAATAAAACCACAAGCATTTTCAAATTTATAAATGTAGATAATATTTTATTAATAAATTACCTAACATATCACTATTTTTGCTATTAATATTAGCTTAGATATGAATATGTAAATTTTTTAAGGGAACACTACTTTTGTGAGGTAATATCTTTGCATTGTAGGTAACTTCTCTACAGTTTTGACTGAGATTTCCACATATCTTCAGTATAAAATGTATCAGGTACTGAACAAAATGATCTGAAACAATGGACTGCTTAGAACATGTGGCAATACACATGTTGTTTGTTGTATTGTTACAGATTTTTTGCTGTAAAATACATAGAAATTCTGATAAATTCTATTTCCTGACATTCCCATTTAAAAAATTTAAGAAAGTATATGATATGTTAATAATTATGAAAACTGCATTAGTTTTAAACAGAAAACAACATCTATGTTGCCTAGGCATTGACAAAAACTGAATTATCATCTTAAGATTTTTGCTCTTAAATGAAACAACTTACAAAGGCCATTTTCTAGTGCTGTATCTTTCAAAAATTATTTCTCTCCCATTATGAGAAATTTTAACTGTTGAGCATCTAGAACATGTTCAGTTACTGGTTAGTCTACTAGCCTTATACCTTTCAATCATAACCCCAGAAGCTGGTACCGTTGGTGACAGTAGTATACCATTCTCACTACAGTTGGTAGAGAGTAACATAATTGACTGTGAGCTATATACACATATCCCATTATATAGCCTCAACTCAACTTCTTTTAGATGGATCACCAAAATTCTATTACAAAAATAGTATTAGACACAAAAGGAAACAACTTTGAAGGATATCAGAGTGGAAATAAATTGTAATCTTAACCAAATGAAGTTTAAATATTTTACTTTTGTAAATATTACAAAAATCCAAGAACATATGAACACATTGATAGGATACTTCTCAGGATCGTAAAATAAATTTGTGCAACAGGGGGATCCAGAGTTTAAATATCATTAATTTCACTGGACATCACCTTCTATGAGCTTTTGTAAAAGTGGAATTTAAACAAAATCTAGAAACAAAACTGCTTTCAACAAACAAATAAATCCTGGTATGTAGAGTCTATTCATTAAAAGTCTTCATATCTTGAAGACTTGTAGCAAGTTCTTAGAGAAGAGACTTTTTTTTCTCAAAAGTTCGAGGTAGCTGACATTTTAATTAAAAATAATAATGTGGTTATTAATTTAATGTAATATGATGATGCACTACAAAATTAAAATCTTATAAAAATTAAACATAGTTATTATAGTGAGGGGAATCCCACATCACAGAGATATGATAATTGATTTCTCATCCAATCTATTTCTCCCATTAGGCCAGTGTCTTAGCATCCTTGCTAAAAATAGAGAAATATATGTGTAAGAAAATAGTTAAATATCTTTTCCAGACATTCTTAGATATTCTCTAAGAATACTCACTACCCTTATTTTTACAGTTTATAAAATTCTGGAAAGAAAATTACTCAAGGGGTTTAGAAGCAAGAATGGTCTACATAGGATACAGAGAGAAATATTTTGAAAAGCAGGTAGCAATGGAAAACATTATGAAAAAGGAGTAAATGCTTAAGAAAGAACAATTTTGGGTCAGGAACACAACTCAGTTCTAAACTGTTAAAGATAAAATAATATATATCTATAAATATATAACATGGGGGAAATTAAAAATAAAGTTAGATAAAGGTCTGTTTGTTAAAGTAGGTAGCAATTCAGACATGAGCAAGACAAGAGAGGCCTCCCCCACCCCACCCAGTCTCATGAATGTCAGGCAACCATCAAGTGATGGTCAAGCAGTTGTTAAACTAACGCTCTAAAATAGAAATTGGTCACAGCTGGTGCCAGGAGAAAACAGTCTCCCAATAGATAGAAAGCTGCTGGAGTTGGCTATCAGCACCTTCCCAATAAGCACTCAGGAGCTGGATGAGCGGGCTCAGGCATACACACTAAAAGACAAAATAACAGCGTCTAATGGGTATAGAACCCTCGATGCTCAAGTGGTAAGAGAAAAGTGCCTCAAGTAACGATGCACACAACTTGAGTAAATACACTGTGCCTGCAGTCCCTTCCAAATGCTTGCAGGCCACTGCACATGTGGACAGCCTGCTCCAAGGGAAGAATTAGGGGGAAAAACATGCAAACCTTGGAACCATGCCAATGTATAAAAAATCCCCAAGTCAAGGGTTGGACAGAACTTGGATCTCTCAAGTCACACACTTGGCTCTCTTCCAAGTGTACTTTACTTCCTTTCATTTCTGCTCTAAAATGTTTTAATAAACGTTCACTCCTGCCCTAAAACTTGCATCGGTCTCTCCCTCTGCCTTATGCCCCTTGGCTGAATTCCTCCCTCCAAGGAGACAAGAATTGAGTTGCTACACACTTGTACAGATTCACTACTGGTAGTATGTTGACTACAGTGAGACAACACGGGGAGGCAAAGGCTGAGATCTCTAACTAAATCTTCTGGCTGGGAGAAGGGTTAGATCTCAGAATGGGATAGCAGAGCCTACCTCAGGTTGTATAAATGGCTACAAAGTGTGGTACGCAAGAGGTGTGATGACATGTGAGAGATGAACTGCCAGTAATACAAATGATATTAGGACTCTCTTATGTGGCTACAAATTTCTCAATAAATAAGCAAAGCAGGAAACCAGGTACTAATTATATGTAGTGATCTACAAGACCATTGAGTCAATAGTGGTAAAAGTGTCAGCAAGTGG
>NW_012104676.1:1278119-1291422 GCF_000951045.1 Mandrillus leucophaeus
GGATCCAGAGTTTAAATATCATTAATTTCACTGGACATCACCTTCTATGAGCTTTTGTAAAAGTGGAATTTAAACAAAATCTAGAAACAAAACTGCTTTCAACAAACAAATAAATCCTGGTATGTAGAGTCTATTCATTAAAAGCCTTCATATCTTGAAGACTTGTAGCAAGTTCTTAGAGAAGAGACTTTTTTTTCTCAAAAGTTCGAGGTAGCTGACATTTTAATTAAAAATAATAATGTGGTTATTAATTTAATGTAATATGATGATGCACTACAAAATTAAAATCTTATAAAAATTAAACATAGTTATTATAGTGAGGGGAATCCCACATCACAGAGATATGATAATTGATTTCTCATCCAATCTATTTCTCCCATTAGGCCAGTGTCTTAGCATCCTTGCTAAAAATAGAGAAATATATGTGTAAGAAAATAGTTAAATATCTTTTCCAGACATTCTTAGATATTCTCTAAGAATACTCACTACCCTTATTTTTACAGTTTATAAAATTCTGGAAAGAAAATTACTCAAGGGGTTTAGAAGCAAGAATGGTCTACATAGGATACAGAGAGAAATATTTTGAAAAGCAGGTAGCAATGGAAAACATTATGAAAAAGGAGTAAATGCTTAAGAAAGAACAATTTTGGGTCAGGAACACAACTCAGTTCTAAACTGTTAAAGATAAAATAATATATATCTATAAATATATAACATGGGGGAAATTAAAAATAAAGTTAGATAAAGGTCTGTTTGTTAAAGTAGGTAGCAATTCAGACATGAGCAAGACAAGAGAGGCCTCCCCCACCCCACCCAGTCTCATGAATGTCAGGCAACCATCAAGTGATGGTCAAGCAGTTGTTAAACTAACGCTCTAAAATAGAAATTGGTCACAGCTGGTGCCAGGAGAAAACAGTCTCCCAATAGATAGAAAGCTGCTGGAGTTGGCTATCAGCACCTTCCCAATAAGCACTCAGGAGCTGGATGAGCGGGCTCAGGCATACACACTAAAAGACAAAATAACAGCGTCTAATGGGTATAGAACCCTCGATGCTCAAGTGGTAAGAGAAAAGTGCCTCAAGTAACGATGCACACAACTTGAGTAAATACACTGTGCCTGCAGTCCCTTCCAAATGCTTGCAGGCCACTGCACATGTGGACAGCCTGCTCCAAGGGAAGAATTAGGGGGAAAAACATGCAAACCTTGGAACCATGCCAATGTATAAAAAATCCCCAAGTCAAGGGTTGGACAGAACTTGGATCTCTCAAGTCACACACTTGGCTCTCTTCCAAGTGTACTTTATTTCCTTTCATTTCTGCTCTAAAATGTTTTAATAAACGTTCACTCCTGCCCTAAAACTTGCATCGGTCTCTCCCTCTGCCTTATGCCCCTTGGCTGAATTCCTCCCTCCAAGGAGACAAGAATTGAGTTGCTACACACTTGTACAGATTCACTACTGGTAGTATGTTGACTACAGTGAGACAACACGGGGAGGCAAAGGCTGAGATCTCTAACTAAATCTTCTGGCTGGGAGAAGGGTTAGATCTCAGAATGGGATAGCAGAGCCTACCTCAGGTTGTATAAATGGCTACAAAGTGTGGTACGCAAGAGGTGTGATGACATGTGAGAGATGAACTGCCAGTAATACAAATGATATTAGGACTCTCTTATGTGGCTACAAATTTCTCAATAAATAAGCAAAGCAGGAAACCAGGTACTAATTATATGTAGTGATCTACAAGACCATTGAGTCAATAGTGGTAAAAGTGTCAGCAAGTGGATAAGTGTCAGTTTCTGAGCCTGAAATACGATTTTAAGAGATCCATCAAAAAGTGAATGCAAAAGTCATAATCTGGGAGTTGGATAGTAGCCTGCTTATCACGATATTTATGACAGAGATCCACTTGTCAAAATCAATTATAATGCAAAGACAACAATCTCAAATGTCTACTTGAACTCCAATTATCAGACTTTCAGGAGAGGCACAGAATAAATAATAGAATGGTATTCTTGACCTTCTCACAGTAGTTGCCCAGTGCTTCCAAAACAGTCTTTCTGAGGGTAAATCCTGACCATACAATTCTCTAGCTACGTAGCATTGGTCCAGTGCTTAATTTCTCTGTATTTGTTTCTCTTACTAGTAAAATGATGATCACAATGGTAACTGGGTTCTTGTGAAGACTAAATGAGATTATGTATACAAAGCATTAAGACAATGTAAGACAGCATGTGACACTTTGTAAACATCATTGAATGCTTTTTGTTGTTTATCTTTCAGAATGTTTCTCTTGTTATTATCACTATAAACTTAATTTCCTTAAAAAGGGAATATACCTGATCTTGACCAGTGAATAGCCCAAGGCGAGAATGATACTGTTTGGCAGAGAAAAAGAGAGAGAGAGAGAGAGAAAGAGAGACTTAGTGAAACCAGGCTCCAAGCAGAAACTTGTCTCTGGGCAGAAGACTAAGTGGGTGCTGTGCCCAGGAAGAGAGCTTAGAGAAGTGAGGCTTGGGCAAGCTCTTCTTTTGAAAAAATATGTTAATGCCTACCAGTTTTTTACTGATTTCTTATCTCAAGCACTAATCTAATTGATTCAAATATATTTAAACCTTCAGACCAGCTCTGGGGAAAAGGCATTCAGATGTTACTGAGTCTTAGTTATGTCTGAGCATGAGTGGAGAAAGTCAATGATGCGAGGAAATAGAGTGGGGTAAATCAAGACTAAACTGGCACAATTACTCCAAGTAGGGGTGCCAAGTTTGCAAATAAGTTCTGCCTTTTGTAACATTTTAACTTAACAAAGATATCATGATCACAGTTAAACCCTACCAGTTCAAACTCTGTCTCTGCTTCTTAGCAGCTCTGTGACCTAGGACAAATTACACCACCTCTCTAAACCTTAGTGTGTAAAATGGACCTGATAAAGTTACCATTCTCACAGGTTTATTGTAAGGAATAAATTCATTTAATCCTTGTATTTAAAACAGGATCCAGCACATAATAAATTCTATGTAATTCTAACTCATACATTGTTTCCCAAGAATGATTTTTGCCTATGACAATGATTTCCCTACTTTTGAAATTCAAAGACTGATAAAATTCCCTAAAAGTATATTTAGTAATCAGTGTAAGTTTCATATTTTTTTATTTTGTCACACAACAGCATTTAAAAATCAATGATCACTTTATACATATGTCACTTTATAGACATATGTCCCATGTCTATAAAAAAGGACATTTTAAATCAAAATGTTAGGAACCTAAAACTACAGTAAGAACAGATACCTCTATATAAAGATTTTTTTTAAACACACCAAATTTAGCTGCATGGACAACTCTATAGTGTAATGTTTTTCTTTTCTTTCCTAATAATATCTCAGACACTTAAAATCTTAATCATAATTCAAGTTATGTGGCACAACACTACTGGTCGCCTTGGGGCACCAGTGACCAAGTGGCCTTTGGGTGACCGGTGGTCAAATGATTGCTAAAAGCATACTGGGAAGTTTCAAACATAAATTTTCATGTTAAGTTAACAAGCAACTCTAGGGGAAGCAGCATGAGCAGGGTCAAACCTTTAACATAAAATGTTGAAGGGCAGTCATGAGGTGAAAAAGTTAAAGCATAGGTAAGTTAACAAGAATTATATAGTATTCACCTAAAAGTGGCTAAATTTGGGGAGTTGCTGTTCTTATTAGCACTGAACAATTTATACTGCCAACACAAATAGACACAAGCATGAGAGAAAACAAACTCCTAAGAATTAGTAGGTATTGCCAGGCGCGGTGGCTCAAGCCTGTAATCCCAGCACTTTGGGAGGCCGAGAACGGGCGGATCACGAGGTCAGGAGATCGAGACCATCCTGGCTAACACGGTGAAACCCCGTCTCTACTAAAAATACAAAAAAAAAAACCAGCCGGGCGAGGTGGCGGGCCCCTGTAGTCCCAGCTACTCGGGAGGCTGCGGCAGGAGAATGGCGTAAACCCGGGAGGCGGAGCTTGCAGTGAGCTGAGATCCGGCCACTGCACTCCAGCCTGGGCGACAGAGTAAGACTCCGTCTCAAAAAAAAAAAAAAAAAATTAGTAGGTATTCCCTTTATAAATAACAGATGTGAAGCTATTTAGGTGGGCTGCATAGAAGAGATTGAATGGTGTGGCAAATGTGGATGAATGTTGAATAGCTATACTTACACCTTTAGAATAAAAACACAGTAAGAGAGTTATCTTAACAGATGCATTTGCCGAGATGTTTAAGTGTACAAATGGGGGACAGGGTCTTCTGAGGACATATATAAGGTGGCTTTTTCATTGTATTCTATTACTGGCATGGAAATATCCCAAAGATAGCTATGAATTGCTTATATCATGGCACTGCCTTGTGAGCAACATGCTCCAAGCACTAGTTGTCATTACAGTGACACGGAGAATATGACCTAGAGGAGAGAATGTTAGAAACTGCCACGATACACTACAAATGATAAAGTAAGCAACTTAGCCGAATTTTTTTTTGCATGGTTCACTTTTTCCTTCAAACTCTATCAAAAACATGACCATAAATGCCTTATAAGATATCCATTCACAGTATTGTACTTCATACTGAAAATATAGTTTAAGATATATTTCCCAGTCTCAGTAATTGCCAGCATGTTTGGCTTACTTAGTCCTTCAAGAAAGAAGAGTGAAATGATTTCTTAAATTTGGGAGAAGTGATTATAACACTATATAAGTGTGTCAATCAAGCATGATACTCTTAATTTCTAGTTCAACTAAATATAGGATGATCAAATATTGCCTTGATGCTGCTTCAAAAATATCTGGGAGTAGGAAAGAAACGACATTAGGTGGCCAAGTCTCACAATTAAATTTCTTAGGAAACAATTTATTTATTCATTCAACAAGCATGTATTATTCTCTACCATAAATAACATAAAAAATTGTTGTAGCACTAATGACACATTAGTGAACACATCATAATCTCTGTCCTGAAATATTTCCTAGTTTGTGATATTTCATGGGAAAACCATGACAAGAAGTCATTTATCATGATCAATGCAATGATTGAGGCATAATCCAGATGCTGCAGGAGTGGAATGAGTAGATTCTTAAATAGGCTTTGTTGGGTGGGTGGTTACAGGGATTTCTAGGAGGAGAATGTTTGATATTAGTGATAGTATGGGAGGGGAGTAAATGTTCACCTTGTCATAGCCAGAAGACATAGCACATGCAGAGGAACTTCGGGAAGAACACGTGGTATTTGCAGGTTTGTAGGGTCATGCTAACATTTCAGTGTGCTGTGTGAGGAGTGTGTGTGTGGGGTAGAGGTAACAGATGAGAAGAGATAATAATTAGGCAGGTGCAAGATCATGAAGAGCTAAAGGCTTTAACTATCAGGGGAACCAGCACCCAATATTTCAACGTAGGTTCTTTTCTATTTTCCCTAAGTGTCAGCTGATATGAGAAATAAAAAGAAAAAGTACAAAGAGAGAAATTTTACAGCTGGGTCTCCAGGGTGATATCACATGTCGGCAGGTTCCATGATGCCGTCTGAGCTGCAAAACCAGCAAGTTTTTATTAGGGATTTATTAGGGATTATGAACAGGGAGTAAGTCACAAAGATCACATGCTTGAAAGGGCAATAAAAGATCACAAGGCCAGGGTGAAATTTGAATTACTGATGAGGTTCCATGCCCCACTGGGCACATATTGTCTTGATAAACATCTTGACAGGAAACAGGGTTCAAGAGCAGACAACCAGAATTTGTCAGGCTGGAATTTCCTAATCCTAGCAAGCCTGAGGGCACTGCAGGAGACCAGGGCATATTTCATCCCTTAGCTTCAACCGCATAAGACAGACACTCCCAGAGCGGCCATTCTAGAGACCTCCCCCTGGGAATGCATTCCTTTCCCAGGGTTATTCCTTGCTGGGAAAAGAATTCAGTGATATTTCTCTGATTTGCTTTCTGCAAGAAGAGAAATATTACTCTGTTCTGCCTGGCTCCGCAGGCAGTCAGACCTTATGGTTATCTCCCTTATTCCAGGAAAATCGCTGTTATCCTATTCTTTTTTAGGATGCCCAGATTTCATATTGTTCAAAAACACATGTTTTACAAAAAAATTTGTGCAGTTAATGCAATCATCACAGGGTCCTGAGGTGACATGCATCCTCAGTTTACAAAGATGACAGGATTAAGAGATTGAAGTAAAGACAGGCATAGGAAATTATAAGAGTATTGATTGGGGAAGTGATAAATGTCTATGAAATCTTCACAATTTATGTTCAGAGATTGCAGTAAAGACAAGCATAAGAAATTATAAAAGTATTAATTTGGGGAACTAATAAATGTCCATGAAATCTTCACAATTTAAGTTCTTCTGTTGTGGCTTCAGCAGGTCCCTCTGTTCTCTGTCCCTGCCTTCCTGCAACATTTAACGTTTGTTTTTTGTGGCAGGTAGTCACCTGCCATGCCCCAAGAATTCATGCTCAGAATCAATCTGTAATGTGCAAAGTGCTTTTCAAAACAAAATCAGATAAATTTGGTTTTCTCAACGGCAGCTTTGCTAAGAAAGTTGGTTTTGGAAGATATGTAAGCCTAAGTTAAGGATGGGTCCTAGAAACTGTGACAAGAGGCCAGGACCCTAGGAGAAAAGGCAGCCAATTAGTGACCCAACAATTAGACAACTCTCTCCCATAGAGAAAACTTGGATATATAGGGAACACACACACACGCACACACACACATACACACAGAGCAAAAAAATACAGTAAGTGGTGACACTTTAAGAGAAGAACATAAGCATCCAAAATGGGGGAAAACACTCCCAGCTACTGAAATCCAGGAAGGCTGCATGGAGGTGACTTTTAAGAATAACTATTGCTTTTTGTTAGCCCTGATACAGGATCTGACATGAATCATTTATTTGAGTGGTGATCCCATAAATTCCCAGTTGGGGAGCTGGGAAGTGAGACAGGAAGGAAAGGAAATCGATTAAGTTGACTTAAGGAGAAGATTGACATTGTGAGCAACTGGAGAGCAAGACAGCTGGAGACCTCAATTGGATGGCAAAACAGGCACAACAGAGTTGTCCTCTCATAAGGGCAAGAAAACCAGGATACTTTTCCCTCCAATTTCTATCTGTTATTGGTTGAGCACTGTTCCTGTGGCCTCAACTCCCTGAAGCTTACAGCACACCATTGGCGTGCAGCACATGAATAATGAGTGTCCAGGGCACAGAAGAAACATTATCTTCTACAGCCACAAAATTTGGACTAGGCCTAAGGAAACCAGAGGGAGAATTCTACAGGACAGAAGGAACATTAGAAGCAAATGCACATCCATGAAAGAGCTTGGGAGAAACCAGGGACAATATGCAAATTAGTTGTTATGAAGGCTAAAGGAAGTAAAGGAAAGTTCAGATAAAACAGGATTGAAAAATGATCATCTAGAGGTCTAGGTTAAAAAGTTTATTTTTTTTCCTATGGGCAATTAGGATCAAAAGATAGTTTTGAGGAGTAAAGTGATGTAAACAAATTAAATATTCATAAAGCTCAGATTGGTGATTAGGTGATGAATTTAACAGAAGGAAAAGGGGTCTGATTAGGAGGCTTATTAGAAGGCTATTGAAAACATTGTAAAGAGAACTTTTGAAGATCAGACTTGAGATTGAAGCACTAGAAATTGAGGAGAGGATAATAAAGAAGAAGTATTATACAGGTATATTTCACAAGGTTTGACTAATATTTTGACATAGAACATAAGGCAAAAGAAATTATTGCTATGTAAGACTGTCCCCTGAGATCAAGAGCTCCGTATGGGATCTAACACACTTATTGGAGGTAACAATAAAGGGACGGTGGGTTATGTTTTGGTTTTCTGTGTTTGCAATGCCAGTTGAACCTTCAGATAAACAGCATGAACTGAGATTTATCCTAATAGACCTATTAAAGGAAGTGAGCTGAGCCAGCTTAGGGGCAGTGGTAAGTACAAGAGGCACTCCTGGTGAGTAGGTGATGTGGAGGTGCCACTGAGGAGAAATATAAATTATGTCCATGAGGACAGATAAACCAAATCTCCCTAGTTAAAGACAAATGTCTCTAATGAATGAATTGATGGATTAATGAGTATCAAGATTACATATGCTATGTAAAGAATGGTCTGGAAGCTATCATCTAATTTTGAAGACTGGTGTAAAAAGAGCAGAAAAATAAATTATGCAAATTTAAGAATTTATTAATGACATCTTAAAATTATTACCACTAAAAGTGAGTAAAAATGAATGTTAAAATACAAAGTGAAATTAGATTAACATGTTTCCAGTAAATTGTCAGATTATCAAAGGACTTTTAGGAAATCAACATTCCTAAATAAACAAGCCCCCTAAATCAGTCAAGTTGACCTTCTGTACTACCTACTGATGTGTGACAAGAATCATGTCATTAATTCAACTCCAAAATAATCCTTTAAGTACTCACAGTCTTTAATTTAGTCTTTGCTCAAGAAGTTTAGAAATGACTAAAATATGCAGTGAAATGAAGCAGCATAAGGTTCAACACTTCTCTTTGTCTAGCCTGCCGGCCTGTCTTCTAGTAAGTGAAGACAATTCTGTAAATATTGGTTACAAAACCAAATTAGGAAAACTGAAAAGCTTAGAAAAATCTTTAATCTGCCATCTCTGGAGTAGTTAAGAGCTGGTATGATGTGAAATGAGAGCACATACTTGGCTTTCCCACAATAACTAACTTTTTTTTTTTTTTTTTTCTTTGAGACAGTCTCACTCTGTCGCCCAAGCTGATCTCGGCTCACTGCAACCTGTGCCTCCTGAGTTCAAGCGATTCTCCTGCCTCAGCCTCCCAAGTAGTGGGGACTAGAGGTGCGTGCCATCATGCCCAGCTAATTTTTTATTTTTAGTAGAGATGGGGTTTCATCATGTTGGCCAGGATGATCTCGATCTCCTGACCTCATGATCCACCTGCCTCGGCCTCCCAACATGCTGGGATTACAGGCATGAGCAACCGCACCCAGGCAGTAACATTCTTATTCTTAGTACTTAGTCATCATACACCTTCCTTAATATGAATTATATATATATACACACACACATATACTGAACCCTACTGAATTTGCATTTTTGCTCTATTTGTTTTTTCCCGAGGTGGAGTCTTACTCTGTAGCCCAGGCTGGAGTGCAGTGGCACAATCTCAGCTCACTGCAACCTTTGCTCCCAGGTCCAAGCCATTCTCCCGCCTCAGCCTCCTGAGTAGCTAAGATTAAAGGCACCTGCCACCATACCCGGCGAATTTTTGCATTTTTAGTAGAGACACTGCTTCAGCATGTTGGGCAGGCTGATCTCACACTCCTGACCTCAAGTGATCTGCCCACCTACGTCTCCCAAAGTGCTGGAATTACAGGTGTCAACCATGGTGCCCGGCCTCACTCTACTCTTTTAACATATAATGTATTAGTTGCACAGTCATTAGCACGTTTACAGTAAAAGCTGGTGAAGGTGGAATTTCTTAGAACTATATTCAATCGTCATTAACTCAAGATTGTTTTTCAGATATGCTGAGATAGACACCTTTGCTTATTCTGAGATAAACTTCTTAAAATGTTATGTAGATAAGGAAAATCCATGGAAATAATTTGTAATAGTACAATAACTCTTCTGTCTGGCTAAAGAAAACCTACAAATGTTTCTGCATGCATGTAGATGTTTTGCATTTTAACCAAAGTACCTGTTAGCTTGGGGTGATTTTTTTTTTATTTCAGAAATGCAATTTATTCCTGGAAAAATGCCATAAAATCTAATTAAATTAGATTTGTGATACTTGCTGAACTAATGTAAATAGTGTATAGTACAAAATAAACTGAATTTTGAAGAGAGAAAAGTGAAGTTTATAACATTTCATATTAATGTAAGCATTGCAAATATCCAGTCTATTAATTCAAGATGTGTTAAAAATGAAGCTAATTATCCTGGTTGTAAACTAGACAGCTCATTTCTTTATGATGAAGGAAAGACATTGATGAATCCAAAATACATTTAAGACTACAATTAGAACAGATATGTTAGATAATTTACCGATATGTTATACTGAAAATCTAATATCTATTTTGTTCCTACTACTATCTCCTATGCATGAGGAAAGAAAGGTAAGGACATTATAAATAGAAACCATGGGAGCCATAAGAGAGTGAGAATTCCTAAGATTTGAAAAGCTCAAAAGAAATATCTCCTCTTACACTTCTAACTTGTGTAATTATTAACCTCTTAAGTCTTTCTTAGAATGTCTCTATGAATGAATGTCTGAGAAGGCTCCCAAGAACACAGAATGTTAGAAACATCATCTTAGAGAAATAAGGAAATTAAAGACTCATAAAGAGTGTCCAAGTTCAGTTCCTTTATTTTTCATGACAGCTGTTGTTATAACAGTCCAAAGTTTGAGACGCATCTTTACAAATGGAAAACACATGGACTTTGAAGTCAGGTAGATTTTCCGTTGACCTTGAGCAAGTCAATTGCGTTTAGATTCTGAGCCTTGATTTCCATATGTATAAAATGAAGATAATAATATATTTCATAAGGAATTTGTTAGTAATATTTGGGATCAGGTGTATGAATTTTCTGGCCAGTCATTATAATTGTACTGAATTTAAAGGACTGTTATTACTGGCCCCACAACAAAATTTTTCCAGCTAATGATCTCTAATCACAATGAAGAAATCTAACTCATCAGCTCTGCAGACAGAAAGTAGAGGAACTGAAGATGTTTCTGTCATTCCCTGTATGACATTGAGACACCTACCTTCAGTCCATTGATCATTTCTTTCCTCTTGTAGGAAACGAAGTGGTTAAAGGGACACTGGGACACTGAGAAGTCTGTGTTGGATTAGACAAAGCCTTCCCACCGAGGAAGCACATTCGGGATATTGTTAATCACGCTTTGTGGAGAGCACCTTGGGCAATCTTTTTAAAAAAATGTAAAAACCTTCTGACATGTTTGCTATCTAAGCAAGTCTAGTGCTGCTACAGAAGCAGCACAGGGAAGCTAGGAGCAACTTTAGAAAGTGTGAAAGTAATGAGCCTTGCTCCTTTTCCGCCAGAAGGACATTAGCTACTCTGTGCCTTTCTTTTTGCATGGCTCAAGGGGAGAATTTACACTGGCCACTATTTTTCTCCTTTTATTTTCTTTTATATAATGTTTTAATATTTTCTCTCCCTTACCTTTTGTCCTTTTCTCCTTGTTCCTCCACTACCAGTCGAGAGATATGAATTGATCACCTACTGTTTGTAAATGTCAGTGTCTACAAAGAATGGGGGTGTTAGTTTCCCTTTTCTCCTGTCAGCATCTTCTGGTAGAAGACAGGGTATCCAAGGAATAGCACTTCATTGCTCAGCACAGTGAACAGCAATCCATTCATTTAATAGTTATCCAATGAGTGTGTATTATGAGTATGTAACAGCAAATAAGGCAGACACAATTCCTGTAGCTAGCTGTTTATATTCTAGTGGCAGATACAACTGAACTAAGGATTGAAGTCTTAGTAGGTAAGGATTATGGTGAGTAATTACAGGTCCCAACAGGAACACATTGGAGAGAAACCTATATTCCACACTTTTCCTACATGTCCCATGATTTTCTTAAAGGTAGGGGATAAATTCTAACTATTGTATCACTTGAAAAAGAATGAGAATGATAAATTGGAAAAGTTAAATATTAATCTTACCACATCTTTTAAAAATAAAGGACTTTTAATACTTAATTTAAAAAATATTAAAGTGGAAGCAACAGAAAGTAAACTCCAAAAAGGAAAATAATGCTGTGGTTTTATTCAACAATTTGTACCTAGCTTAGTGTCTGTCATACAGTAAGGTCTAGTTAATATTTTTTAAGTAAACAATAAATAAAATTAAAAAAATTAAGAAAGTATACTGAAATTTTTACATTTTCATATCTCAGTTCTGTGGTGTTTTGTGAAATGTAACTTCTCTACATTACTATTGTTTTTGTCACTTGAAGTAACCATGTGTTGAATACCTAACATGTAATGACAAATTTTAACACATTATGAGAAAGTTATGCCCTAATGTATGAGTAAATAAAGCAATAAAGGTCAGAGCTGAGATACGAACTCTTATCTATTTGACATTGATGAGGCTTACCGTATTCCTATGACATAAAGTTTCTTTAAGGAACTAACTGAATTATTTCTACACATATTTTACTTTATGATCCAGTGAATATAAACCTGCGTAGCAGTGGCTGTCTCCATATAAGCTTACTGACAATGTTATTATAATCAGAAGTTAGAAATGAAAAATACCTCTCACAACTCATTTCCTAGCTAGAGGACATAACACTTAGTCTAAGTGCCAAGGATTGTTCTCTTGCGGTGCAGGCTTGGATGCCTGGACGCAGCACTATATCTTATTTTGCAGAAAATAACCTTTCAAGAAAGAATAAATGCTTCTCAATGATGATATGAACTCTCTTACAAATAAATTCACCCCTCATTTGTCAAGCTTAAATTAACATTGGGCGACGTGCTGTGCTTTCCAGGGGGACTGAAAGTCATGCCTTTGAGACAACCTTGTTCTCTTCTGATACATTCCAAATTTAATAGGCATTTATTAAAGTGAGAATCTACCTAAGGACCTGCTTTTATGTCAGATACCTGGGATATTTTTCTTAAAAATAAATTATGTCTAAAATCGAAGGCTGCTATTGAGTAGCTTAGAAGTAGTTGGGAACATAAAACGCAAGACACAATCTCAGTTTTTTGTTGTTGTTTTCAATCTTTTTTCCTTGTTTTCACAGGTGTTTAATTCAGAGTGTCTAATTAAATATTTGATTTAGGACACATAACAAGCACACTGGGAACACAGCAAAAGGGTGAGACTAAGGAAATGCTATACAAGGATATGGAAATTCTGCTGGGGTTTGTGGCCCATCCTTGCCTAGCAGAAAGGTTTGGATTGAAATTCCCAAGGGTTGGTTTATCGTCACCTAATGGTGTAAATTAAATATGCATTATCTTATTCATTCCTTTCATTCATTCATCCACAGATAATACAAAAATGTATTGAATGGTTTCCATGGGCCATTGATTGTCCTGGACACTGGATACATTTTAGTGATTAAAATATCCAGTGTGGTCCTTGCCTTTATGGAGTTAGCAATGGTCAAATGAAAAAAGTCAAAAACAACAAAAAATAATATACATAGCTACGTAGTAATCCACCCCCTGCCCTTTCTCCTTCCCTCCCTTTTCTTTCTCTCTCTCTCTCTCCCTCTCTCTCTCTCTC
>NW_012104676.1:1292397-1293595 GCF_000951045.1 Mandrillus leucophaeus
TTGCTTATATTCATCATAAGATTTTTAAATTTTATTATTTAGAATTTTTTGTGGAGTTATAAGTTCTGTAAAAGCTATGAGAGGCTTGGCTGGGCATGGCGGCTCAGGCCTGTAATCCCAGAACTTTGGGAGGCCGAGGCGGGCTGATCACCTGAGTTCAGGAGTTCGAGACCAGCCTAGGCAACACGGAGATACCCCGTCTCTACTATAAATATAAAAATATTAGCCAGACATGACAGTGAGTGCCAAGTAGTCTCAGCTACTTGGGAGGCTGAAGCAGGAGAATCACTTGAACCTGGGAGGCTGAGGTTGCAGTGAGCTGAGATCACATCACTACGTTCCAGCCTGTATGACAGAGCAAGGCTCTGTCTCAAAAACAAACAAACAAACAAAAATAAACTATGAGAGGCTTAATCAAGGATATTAGAATATTACATACCACTAAGAAGAGTTTAGTGCCATTTCTGCATTAAATAAAAATTGTCTGATCCTATTTATAGCAGCCAGGTTTATTCACATTTTTCTCACTTTTCTCATTTTAATTTATGTTACAATCTCTGGATTGCTGCACTTTAATGATAGTGTTAAACAGCTTTTATTGGAAACATTTGGATTATATTCTAACTAATGCTTTGAGATATGGAGAAGAAATTTGTAAATATACCTGCTGTAGGAGGGTATCTTCAATTAACCACATATACATTATTTATCTGATTTTTCAGAAGCTACATCAATGGAGTCATTTGGGTTTTATAGAAAAAATTTCAGCCTATAAACATTACTCTCTTTCAAAGCTCTTTCATGATCTAATATTATTTCGTGGATTTCTAATCTTCTCTTTCAATATTGCCACATAAGATAAGGAAGAGTAAAATCTGCCATTAGCATTGTGTTGGTTTTTCTATGCTTTAAGAAATATGAGGTTGGGCATGGTGGCTCACGCCTGTAATCCCAGCACTTTGGGAGGCTGAGGTGGGCAGATCACTTGAGGTTAGGAGTTTGAGGCTAGCTTGACCAATACGGTGAAACTCCATTTCTACTAAAAATACAAAAATTAGCCAGGTGTTGTGGCACACACCTGTAGTCCCAGCTGCTCAGGAAGCTGAGGCATGAGAATCACTCCAACCCAGGAGGCGGAGGTTGCAGTGAGCCGAGATCGCACCACTGCACTCCAGCCTGGGCAACAGAGCAAGACTCT
>NW_012104676.1:1293645-1294730 GCF_000951045.1 Mandrillus leucophaeus
AAATAATATACATAGCTACGTAGTAATCCACCCCCTGCCCTTTCTCCTTCCCTCCCTTTTCTTTCTCTCTCTCTCTCTCCCTCTCTCTCTCTCTCTCCCCCAACCCTGTCGCGCTCTCTCTCTCTTTTTTTTTTTTTGACAGAGTCTTGCTCTCTCACCCAGGCTGGAGTGCAGTGGCGCGACCTCCACTCACTGCAAGCTCCACCTCCCGGGTTCACACCATTCTCTTACCTCAGCCTCCCGAGTAGCTGGGACTACAGGTGCCTGCCACCATGCCCGGCTAATTTTCTGTATTTTTAGTAGAGACGGGGTTTCACCATGTTAGCTAGGATGGTCTCCTTCTCCTGACCTTGTGATCCACCCGCCTCGGCCTCCCAAAGTGCTGGCATTACAGGCGTGAGTCACCACACCCAGCCCTCTCTCTGTCTTTCTTTCTCTATTTCTCTTTTTAGATAGAGAGAAAGATATACACACATATGTATGAATGTGTGTAACATGTACATGTTTCTATGTATTTACAAATTGTGATAAATAATCTAAAGAAAATGGATAAAGAACAATGAGAAAAATATATAGACAGACCTACCTAGAATAGTCAGGGAAGATGTTGCATAAAAGTGACATAAGGAATCTCAAAGAATATGAAAATGCCTAATTTGCAAAGAGTAGGAGCTTTGGAATTCCTGATAGAGGGACGAGAATATGTGAAAAGCTCTGAGATCAGAACAATCTTGGGTATTCATGGACATTAAAAGATCTACCATACCTACAGAAAGAGAGAAGTAGTACAAGATGAGTTGGAAGGTCAGACAAGAACAGGGTCATGCAGGGCTTTATAAGAAAAGGAAAATTATTCGTACCTATTATCATTTCATAATTATTCTGTTATTATAAGTGCAAAAATGTTAATATAGAGAGAAATTTATTATTTCAAAGATATTGATGGATTACAAGTGAAGAATGGTTCAGAGGAAATAGAGTGGAAGCATGAGGGAGACTGTTACAGTAGTGCCAGGCAGCTACAGATGAAGGTTTTCATAACAATTGTCAAGGTGGAAATAGACAAAAACTGATATATATATATA
>NW_012104676.1:1296023-1304542 GCF_000951045.1 Mandrillus leucophaeus
AAAAAAAAAAAAAAAAAAAAAAAGAAATACAAAAAATAACTAGGCCATTTGTAGGGCAGAAATATTAATAGTAATAATAAGGACCAACCAGGTTTTTCTTGAATGTATCATTCAAATAGTGAAATTGTTTTTTCTTATTGTTACCACTGATGTTCACTAGAGAGCATTAATAGAACCATTTTTATTCAAATGTAGGGCTTACTTTATTCAAATGCACAGCAAATCTTATTCAAATATAGAGGTTGAGTAAGGAAATAATATTCCATTTTTACCCATGATGGTTCTATTTTGAAAGTACTCTATGGCAAGCTAATTTTCTGTTGAGCAATTCTGCACTTACACTGTGCATAATGTGAAAGCTCTAAAATTTAACAAATAAGCAAAAATTTGACCATCTAGTTCATACCAAAAACCCAGCATCATCTATGGTCTCTGAAATTGCCATAAAAATTCTCAGGAAAATTGAGATTTTTCTGTTCCTTTAATAGCAAAGAGATTTTAAAAGCATCCTACTACAAAGTTGAGAAATGCCCGATGTGTTTGATTCTGTAGGTCTGTTAGAGAGAAAATGGGGTCTAATTTTCACCTAGATGTTTGTCCCCGGTTTAAAATTAGTGTTCAAACAACCCAATTCCACTTCAAGGGGTTCGTTGATTTATCTCATACCCGAACCACAGTCTGATTTGAGCCACAGTCTACTTTTCTAAACTTCAACGTCACATCTACTGTAAAAATGGGACTGAATCACAATTTCTGACCAGGTTTCAAAAGATTGGCTAACTTCCTAGAAACTAGTTTAAAAGTACAGTCAGGCCATGATATATGTGCTACACAAACAACATTTCTAGGTAAAAACTGAGTTTAGATTTTCAAGTTGAAATTGCAACATTATAGTTTCCTTGCACATTGGGAAAATGGGAAGATATCTAAAATTTCTGAAATTCCTGTTACCCCGCTCCATCTGTGGGGAAATGGCATAAGAGGAAATGCCATTGCATAATACATATGGAATTGTTAAATGGGCAGGGAGGAGGCAGGAGAGGAAGAAAAGGGAAGAAGGAGGAACAAAGATGTAGATAGGAAACCTCACGGACTTTTTTTTTTCTCTGTGTCCATGGGCAGTAGCATTTTGTTGTTTAGGAATATGGGGGAATAAAGTTTGGGACAAAGGTTGCATATAAACATGTGACCTTCTTTAAATATGCACTAAATAAGACAATAGAGGGGAAGAAATTTCACTGTGAATATCTTAAATTAGCGGGAAAACAAAGATCATGGCAATTGCCATGACTTCCCATTTACTTTATAGTTTTTTCCTTTGCCATATTTTTGTGTTGTTGGTTGTTGTTATTCTCCTGGTGATTCCCAGTAAAGTGACAAAATGAAAAGGTGGGACACTTGTCTGGGAGAGCTTCATGGAAGGAGCAAATGAAGTGACTGTATTTCATCCTGTAACCAGAGCATAAAAGTATCCAAAGGATGAAAGAGACGTTGGGGCTAGCAGAAGGTCACAGGCTGTCTCCTGAAAGTGGCAAAGGGAAATAAGAGGGGAATCAGAGAGGCTGGACCCATGACAAGCATTTGAACTGAGAAAAGGTCGAGTAGATTTCAAGAGGCCCATGGTAAAATGAGTCTAATAATTCCCACTCCACAGTTATTAAAAAGCTTAAAAATACGTAGAAAACAATGTCCAGGACAGTAACCAATACATAGTAAGTTAACGATAAATGGCAGTTCTCATTCCTAAATTATCTTATAAGCTGTGGCTGTATATAAAATAGTTTCATTAATTGGAAGATGATTAGCAATGTTAAATACTTCAGAATTCAAAAGACAGAGGCATTCAAGGGATTTATCCATTTGAAGTTAAATGGCAATGTTAATGAGAAATGTCAGTACTAACATAGTCATAGAAACCAAATTTAGATGGTTTAGGAAGTGAATGTGTGTTAAGAAAATGAGAACAGTAAAATAATCCTAGATTTCAAGAACCTTTGCTTTAAAAAGAAAGAGCTAATGCCTTGCCCTCAACTGTGGGCAATTTTGCCCTACAGGGGACATTTGGTAATGTCTAAATCATTTTTGATACAGCTGACATGTGTACATGTCACATCTGTTAAACATCCAGCAATGCACTGGACAGGCTTCCCCAACAAATAATTATCTGACCCAAAGTCAATATTGCTGAGTTTGGAAACCCTGAGCTAAAACATTCAAGACAGTTTGTCAATTTTAGGAAGCAAAGAAAATGAAGGTGTCTTCTAAATTACAAATACAGAAGAGAGAAAGTTTAGCTGAAGAAACAAATCAAAGTATAAATCTCCTAACACCCGCCACCACCCCTCCACCCTGCAAGGACCATCGAGGGCCCTTCTAGAACCAGATGTAAGGAATAAAGCTGGTGTAGAGAAGGGATATGGACTGGTTTCTGAAGCCACATTGGACTTCACGAAGTCAAAAATAGGATATATAGTCATGTACCACATGACATTTTGGTCAACAACAGACCAGATATAACCAGATATCTGACAGTGATTCCATCATATTATAATACTGTATTTCTACTCTGCCTTTTCTATGTTTATATTCACAAATATTGATCATCATGTTATAATTGCCTAAAGCAGTGGTCCCCAACCTTTTTGGCACCAGGGATTGGTCTCATGGAAGACAGTTTTTCCACAGACGGAGCAGTGGTGGGGTGGTGTTGGGAGGATGGTTTTGGTATTAAATTGTATCACCTTAGATCAGCAGGTATTAGATTCTTAAAAGGAGCATCCCTTGCATCCCTTGCATCCCTTGCATATGCCGTTCACAATAAGGTTCACGCTCTTATGAGAATCTAATGCCACGGCTGATCTGACAGGAGACAGAGCTCAGGCAATAATTCTCACTCACCCACTGCTCACCTCCTGCCATGAAGCCTGGTTCCTAACAGGCCATGGATTGGTACTGGTCTGCGGTCCAGGAATTGGGGACCTGAGGCCTAAAGTATTCAATAAAGCAACATGCTACACAGGTTTGTGGCCTAGGAGCCATAAGATACACCATATAGCTTAGATGTGTAGTTGACTATACCTTCTATGTTTGTGTAAGTACAGTCTACAAGTTTTGCGCAAGGACAAATTCCCATGACAATGCATTTCTCAGAACATATCCTCGTAGTTAAGGATGTATGACCATATTTCATTGAACACAGAAAGCGAAGACAATAGTTTTTTTTTTTTTTTTTCTTTTAGTGGTATCTAGTGGGGTTTTCAATAGAATCTTGGATTACGCTTTTCATCTTAAGGAGCCTTATCTCAAAAATGTTTTCTAATCTGTTGAATTTATACAATACAATGAATTAAATATAATAGCATATGCTAATGGATACAGTAGTTTTATAATAAATATAAATTCATTTGTCCAAAGATTAAAATTAATTTACTGTGACTTTCCCAAAATAATAGCAAATAAACTAAATACACAAAAAATTACAATTTTAAGTATCTTTTGATGTTTAGTGCTATATTGTACTCAGGGAGTTTAATTTTACAATACTGGTCAATTTGTAACTATTTCCAAAGGAACTAAATTTTTCAGTAGAAAATTTACTTCAGTAAGCAAGCAAAAGTTGAGATTATAGCACAATTCAGAATACACAATAATATAATTTTTTTTTCCTAGCAGTGTGGAAGTGAGTTCAATACTTATATAGAACTAAGTGTGCAGCATTTAATAAATCATACACTATGAGAGACATCTCTCAGTTGCTAATGCAGCTGTGCTGGAGCCCATTCCCTCACTACATTTATTGTCAGTCTATTAATAAGCTCTATGTGTGGCAAATTGAGTGTTTTCTTTCCTACTGAGAGCAACCAAAAAGAAAAAGAAAAGGAAACAAAAGTCCCTGAATATTACTTTGAAAACTAAATTAAAATATTTGTCCCATACTCATTTAGCCTATTGATGACGTGGGCTACCTTTATGTTTTACAACCATTGGTAAGGCCATACTGTTTTGGAAGATTTAGTACACGTTTCAACTAGGTTGGTGTAATGTTCAAGGAATGGGACTCTTCATAGATTCTCTTGCATAAAAATGCCATCTCTCTAGTGTGTCTGTTAAAGTTATCCCATTTTGAATAAGACATTCATGGGGGAACATCAGTGTCTACTTGTAAGCAGTATCCAATATCTGAAATATTTGTGGAAGTGTGTGTATCTGAAATATGTGTGGAAGTGTGTGTGTGTATGTGAGAAAAATACTTAGATGAAAGATTATTTGGCCAAGAAAGAGAGAGAAATCCTGCAGACTTTAACACCCAGCATTTTGTTATAGCTGTTTGAATAACAACTATTTTAAACTCAAGTTTAAATGAGAAAATATGTTCATGGCAGTGTTATTTGCAAGAACAAAATTTAGAAGTTAATATATGAATAAAATGGCAGCTATGGGAATTAAAAAGTTGTGGGAAGGGAATATTTTCAGTTCAAGGAGAAAACCTTTAGATAAAATTTACAAAAATTGCTAAAACTGCTATAAATAGGTAAAACAATAATAAGATCTATAGGAAGAAAAAATCTACACAGATATAGAAGAGTTCTTAAGGTATGCAAATACAAATTTCTTTCTTGAATGAGACTCACAAATATGTCATTTATATATCAAACCTAAATTAATAATATCAATTGAATTGATATTAATTACCATTTGATAATTCAAAAATTACCAAACTTTTTGAAAATAATTCAAAAAATTATTCTAATGCTCATTAGGATAGAAATATACACAATACCGAGGACATCTTTGAGAAAGAATAATAATACAAGAGAATTAGCTTTAAAAGAAAATAAAAATGCATTATGAAACTGCACTCATTCACATCATTATCAGATTAATTACAGATAGATAGTTACATAGAAACTAACTTATTAAAAATCAGTAGGAGAAATCTGGATTATTTTGTCAGGAATTCTAGAAAAGGTTTCTCTTTTTGAGAAAAATATAAATCTAAATACCAACTTTACATAAACTAAAATGAATACTTAATTGGGTTTTCTGATGAAATAAAAGAAAATCTAAAATTTGGGGAATTAAAAAATAACATATAAATCAATATAATTTCTTGTAAATTAATTGAAAACTCTAGAAGTCGAAACTGGTTAGAAATTTATCAATATAGATACCAATATAGATATCAATACAGAAAGAACTCCAAGGCAGCAATTTGGTAGGTGATGTAAATGCAACTAAAAGAATTGCCATTTGGTGTGATAAATAGGACAGGTACAAAACTCACATCCTGAAGTAAACCGGGCCTAAGTTTATATACTTATCTAACTAATCTTTAATATTTAACTATTTGAAGCTTTATTTCATTCATAAAATGGATGAATGACAACATTATAGGGTTAACTTGTAGTGGCTGTGACTGTGATTATGACCATAATAATCCTTACACAAGAAAAGATAAAATAATTGCCATTTAAAAAAATACTCAGTGCTAACGAGAGTGAAGTGACTTATCCATGGTCACAGAGCTGTCAATACCAGAGCTGCAACTTGAGTCTTGTTCTCACTCCAAGCTCAGGTGTTGCTTCTATGAACACTATTATTTTTAACTAGAAAATAAGACTATTAAATTAAGCAGCTTATCTAAGGAGCATTAACTAGACTACATTATACTCCTTCAATGTAAATGTATTACATTGTTTTTACCTGAAGTTATTCATTGGAAATATATCACCATAGTGAAATATGTTTTAGTTTTGTTTTTTGTTTTTTTTTAATTCAGAATGTAGCCAGATAAACATACAATTTATTGTCATCCCTAGATGTGTAGAGTCCTACCATTAGTTATTTTAAGTGAAATGTTCATAGCCAAAGATAGTTAAAGGAAATTTGATCATAAGGTAATGAATAGAAATTCTATTTCTCCTCTCTTTGCTTCAGGACAAGATTTTTCAAGATTCATGACCGAAGTCAAAATAATGCACCTTTAAAAAACCTAGAAAGAGACCAGGTGCCTATTTTACATCACAGTACCAAAACACAGTTTCTCAAATACTGCACGTGAACATCCTGTCAAGAAAACCAATGAAGTGTAGCTACTGGAAGTTTCTACAAATTGTGCCTGCTTAAAATAATCCAAACAATGTGCTACCTTTTCCTCCACAAATCTAAATATGTTTAAATATCTGAGAGTGACCATTTTCACAGCCCAGAACACAGAGAAGAAAAACAAATAGAAAAGATTAATTGGCAGTTTCCTCTGATGGTTTAAAACAATTGTAGCATTAATTGTAATCCCCAAAGGTTTGTTCTATAAAAATGCACAGCTCATTTAAAAGCAAATCATTAATACCAATTAAGAAAGCATTCAGTAGGTCCAGACAGAACTTATTTTTTATTCCAAGAATAAGATCAAAAAGTACCAGGTGATAAAGTATGCTTGAGTAACACTGAATACAACTAGGCACAAGAACAATAAATAATTAATTTGGAAAACAAAAAAATAATTCATTTGTAGAAAGGAACAAACTGCTCATTTCACTTCTGGATAAACCTGGGAGCACACACATTCCTTTTGCTAATTTTCTCATTTTACTGATGAGAAAGCTAAAGTAAAAAGAACATTTTTCCAATGTCACAAGGTTGTTACTGTCAGAGCCGAATCTTTAACTTGGTTCTTTTGATTTCCCTTTTTGGTGTTGCACCCTGCTGCCTGTCTAGTAGCAGGTTAGTAAGATTTTATTTTACTAGGTCTTAAACCCAGACTTTCCGGTTGAAGGAAAAAGCAGTTTAATGAAAAATACAGAAATTCTAGTGCAAGTTTGACATTTTCTGCAACATTTTCAAACCTATGTTTGGAAAATGGTGCATAATAAACATTTAAATGTCCAGGAAAATCTAGTATTTACTTAGATTCTACCTGGGTAAAGCCACACTTCAATCCTTGCCTCCATTTTCTTCTAATCTACTTTTTGTATATTTCATTTCTTACGAGAGAAGTTGAGTTTCAGAATTAAACTCTTTATAAATAATAGAAAGCGAGGGATGTGCAGTGTAATAGACTTTTTTTTTTTTTTATCTATTCTCCTTCTAGGAAAAAAAAAAAAAACCCATTTCTTTATTTAGGGAAGTCACTCTTGTATGACTCTTTGCCATGTGGAAAGTTGATCATTTGGAGGATTTCATACTTTTGGCCACAGTGATTCATTCAGTGATGGATACATGGTCCCAATTTGCTCGGAGTATCCCAAAGTTTTTCAAGCAATAGTGGAGTAAAATGGTATTCTCTTTACATGGGTTGCTAGTTTCTGAATATATATTTCTAGACTTTTGAGCATGTCATTTGTCTCCATATAGAGAAAACGACATCGAGAATAAAACTATATGGGGAACGATCATACATAAAGAAACATGTATCAAATTCCAAGGACATTATTTGACATCCTGCATCTAGCCATGCCTGAAAACCCAACATTTACCCTGGAATCTTCAATGAAACTCGTAAATTCCCTTTATGCTTCAGTGTTGGAGATTAGTTTGTTTTACTTGCAAACAAAGATTCCAGATAAGTACCAGCATGTGAAACCAGATTAAAGAAGTAAGAAAACCACACTTTTTTCTGTAATAATTCAATCAAATTTTCACTATGCACTATGCAATCACTTTCACTTTGCACTATGCAATAATGCAATCAAATTTGCACTGTCAACTTTTGAGGGCAAGATTTTCTTTCCAGTCTGCTATAGTCCTTATTACAGCACTTGCTATCCTGTTGATGATATCAGTTATTGCCAGTTTTACTGCTTTATAGTTCTCATTTCTATAAAAGTGAATCAATAAACTCCAAGAGAAAAAGATCTATCACATGAATTACCCTCATTCTTTTAGCTTTTGCATTAGATAATTTATGTCTCTGAAAGGAGTCAGAAGACTTAAATTTTGGGGGACTTGCGTTGCTGAGGGTTCAATTCTGCAAAGGCAATGCAAATACAGGCATTCTCCACGTCGTTGCTGAATTCCAAGAGTCCATAAAATTCTGTTTACCCAGATGGTATATTTTATATTTCTGACTAAGCCTATTTATCGCTTGCTATATTTGCTCTTCTCCTTGGGTTTTGGGGAGTTGAATGTTCTTAGAAATCTGAATTGCAAGTCAGAAATCTCAGGAATAAACATCAGCTCTTTCAATGTATAAACTCTGCTTTCTCCCCACTCAGCTCCCTTTTACACAGAGTGCATAGTTTAATCCCTTTAACCTATTTGCATTCAAATTGCATGTTTAAATCTACACATTTCAGAACATGTGGCTGGGTGCCGTGGCTCACGCCTGTAATCTCAAGCAGTTTGGGAGGCTGAGGACAGCGGATCATGAGGTCAGGAGTTCGAGACCAGCCTGACCAACATGGTGAAACCCCATTTCTACTACAAATACAACAGAAATTAGCCTAGCGTGGTGGCACGTGTCTGTAGTCCCAGCTACTCGAGAGACTGAGGCAGGAGAATCGCTTCAATCCGGGAGGTGG
>NW_012104676.1:1304592-1307293 GCF_000951045.1 Mandrillus leucophaeus
CTCCCTTCAAAATATGTCTTAAATTCAAACCCTGCTATAATTTCTAACGTCTATTTCAAATCATTCCCCCATTATCTCTCTACATGACTATTACAATAGCCTTCTAAGTAGGTTTCTTGCTTTTATTCTTGTTTTTTCTCCACATATGATTATCTTTCTAAATAATGTAAATCAATTCAGGTCCCGGGATATCAAATCTGAGGAGCAAAGACTTTTATTATCAGAACATTACCTCCATCCTGCCCCCCAGCTCTTAGTTTCCATGCCTTAATCCTCGTTACATGGCAAAAGGGACTTTATAAATGCAATAAAGTTACAGACATTAAGTTAAAGAGATTAGCCTGAATTATCCGGGTGAGCTCAATCTAATCATGAGCATTTACCGGCAGAAAACTTCCTCTGGCTGAGGAGAGATGAGGCAGACACGCAGAGGAGGAGATCAGAGGGGCTCAGAGTGCGGGGAGGACTTGGCCTGCTGTTGCTGGGTTTAAAGATGGAGAAAAGGAGCCTTAAGCGGAGGAATACAGGTGCCCTTTAAAATGGCACTCAGCCAACTTCCATCAAGGAAACAAGGACCGCAGTTCTACAATAGCATAAAACTTAAATATACCTAAACCCTGAAGGAGCTTGGAAGAAGATTCTTTCCCAGAGCCTCCTGGAAGGAATGAGTCCCTGCCGACACCTTGATTTTAGCTCCCTGTGACACATGTGCCAGACTTCTCACCTACACAACTGTGAGAAACAAATTGGTGTTACTTTGAGATACTAAGTTTGTGGTAATTTGTTACAGAAGCAATAGAAAACCGATATAATAATCCATATGGGCGTAGGTAACCAAGCCTCTATCTGCCTATGGCTTAGGTAACCAAGCCTTTATCTACCAGTCTAAACCGATTACCAACTCATTTATTCCTCACTTACACTGCTGAGCCACGTGGGTCTCTTTTCCTCTTAAGCCTATAAATAAGGGTTAATGTATTACATAGCAATAGAAAATTGATACAATGGAGATATTTGTTTTGACATTATCTAGTAGCCAATAAATACTTAACAATGTATTTGTCCTAGACAGTTAAGACATTCCTAAGCAGCACTAAGAATCTGATACTAATAGATTAAACTTCATTTTGAGTTACCTATTTCTCTTTGAGGAATGATAGAAACTTTTAAACGAATATGTTAAGTTCTTAGATATTTGCCTTCATCCCTTAGAGAAAGGAATAAAGACTTTGAAGTCCAACAGAACTTTGTGCAAATCGAAACTTTGTAACAGTAGGCAAACCCTTTAATATTCCAGTGTCACTAACCTCATTTGTAAAACAAGGATAATCTTTAATGAGGGAAGTAGTTAGGGAAAAACAGAGCTATCATACTCATATCTCACTTACCACAATGCCTAACATCTAGGAAGCACTCACAGAGTGCTAGTTTTTCTATCCTTATCCCACAGATTGGTAAGAAATATAGTAAAGGATTGTAAAAAGTCACAGGATGAAAATATCACTTAGATACAGCAGACTCCAGTGGACAAACAGGCTGGACACTAAATTCCAAACACTGACAATTCCCTCCAGCTTTTCATACCATACATTTGTTTTCTTTTGGGATGTCCTATGTAATATATAAACTCAGCAAGGTATTAATCCACTCTGCATACATTTCTTTATGATCTGAAATGTACAACATTTTACCTACTATTTTGTCAATTTTCATGTTATTACCATTTATAATACCCTCTTAAGTACCTACAATCTAAAGAGATTATGATCTCTAGCCTCTGAATGTTCAAAATCACCATGCAATCCATCCCTCAGTTGCAGTTTATTTCCCAAATGATCCAAAATATTCCCTGCACTTCTAGTTATTAAAAAAACTGTATGTTTAAAAAGCTTAACTCTTGATATCACTACATCAGGATATAAATAGACAGCTGTTTCTAAACCTTCTGGTTTTTAAGGTGCTTGAAGTAATAAAACCATGCGTAATTCTAATTCTAATCATTTTCATACCTTTAACAAATGACCAATTTTTGTCTTAACTTGTAACAAAAGTCCCTGTTGGCACAAATAAGCCTAAGGTCTTAATTACACTAGTGTAAAATAGAAACAAAGATGTTTCAATAAAAGCATCTTTTCTTTTGCATGGTTAATTGCCACTTCACAATAAAACAACTGATGTCCAAATGAATCATAAACCTTATTTTTTCTGCAGCACACTATGCTATCAATGCAATAAGATTATATAGGGCCTAGATTTTTAAAGTTTAGTTTTTGGCCCATTTTATGTTTATTGTAGGAACTTAGTCTAAGAATCCAAACAAAATAAGAAAAAAAAAATAGGGTAAATGCCAAGGAACATCTTTATTTTTCTGGAAAACAATCTTTCCATGAAATTCTCCACTCACATAACATTCAAAAAGTTATGAAAAACAATAGGCTGGGCGCGGTGGCTCATGCCTGTAATCCCAGCACACTTTGGGAGGTCGAGGCGGGTGGATCACCTAAGGCCAGGAGCTCGAGACCAGCCTGGCCTCTTGAAACCCCGCCTCTACTAAAAATACAAAAATTATCCAGGCCTGGTGGTGCACGCCTGTAATCCCAGCTACCCAGGAGTGGGCGGGGTGGGGGTGGGGGTCTGAGGCAGAAGAATCCCTTGAATTCAGGAGGCGGAGGTTGCAGTGAGCGGAGATCAGGCCACTGTG
>NW_012104676.1:1311553-1314785 GCF_000951045.1 Mandrillus leucophaeus
AGCAGTTTGGGAGGCTGAGGACAGCGGATCATGAGGTCAGGAGTTCGAGACCAGCCTGACCAACATGGTGAAACCCCATTTCTACTACAAATACAACAGAAATTAGCCTAGCGTGGTGGCACGTGTCTGTAGTCCCAGCTACTCGAGAGACTGAGGCAGGAGAATCGCTTCAATCCGGGAGGTGGAGGTTGCAATGATCCGAGATCACGCCACTGCACTCCAGCCTGGGTGACATAGTGAGACTCCATCTCAAAAAAAAAAAAAAAAAAAGGAAGAAATTGTATATTTGGGCTGTTGGAGGACTGTGTATTTTGAGCATAAAATAAAAAGTCAGGAGGTTTCATGGCCATTATTAGTAATATTTAACATGTATATAGCACTGTACTGTTATTAAGGAACAATTCTCTAAATTACTATATTCCCACAAACTATTTCACATGAAAACTGATGATGGGGTGAGAGGGTGAAGTGA
Source organism: Mandrillus leucophaeus (assembly GCF_000951045.1). Taxonomy (NCBI): domain Eukaryota; kingdom Metazoa; phylum Chordata; class Mammalia; order Primates; family Cercopithecidae; genus Mandrillus; species Mandrillus leucophaeus. The sequence goes on from NW_012104676.1 coordinate 1,312,026, forward strand.
CATATACAATGCAAAAGAATAAGTGAATAATGGAGGGAGGTAAGAAAAATAAAAACAGAATTATAAGTCAGTTGATATATTCTGTCCACCATGCTTTGCTTCTTTTCCAGATTTTTCAGCAAGATCCTGGTTTTTCTTTCGTTTGGGTTTTGGGGTAAAACAATCCTTCATTACCTATTTAATAATAACACTAAAAATCATCTTAACTTCCAAACTTTGAAGATAAAACTTCTTTTAATAATGAACTCTCTTTCTGTGGGTACTGCCCTCCCCATGATTAAAGTCTGAGTCTATCTCTGGAGCAACCTCTCTTCCAGGTGAGAAAAAAAGATTCAATTATATAACTTTCTCTTAATTTCACAGCTTTTATAGATAATGCTAGAAAATGAAATTGTCTCAGAATAGCACCTGAATTCATTCTGATTTCATGTTTGAATCTCAGGAGCTATTTTCAATGGAGGCCTTATCTATTTGTTTCTTTCCATCTTTTCCAATGATTAAATATTTCTTTAGAAACTTTCACTTCTCTAATATAAAGGATATAGTATAATTTTCTCCTCAATGGTTCATGTTTTCTCTTTATAAAATCAATGACTAAAAGCTAATGAGAAAGGAGTTAACTATAGGCACCCATATATTTCTTCTGTGCTCTGCCACTGGTTAAGAGGATTTTCTTTCCCTGTAGTTCCCCATCTCTATCTGTAGTTCTCAGCCTTTGATAGTTCCCATTGATCAATTTTCCTTATTAATAATATATTGTCTCAGCTCCTGAGTTCAGCTTCCACCTTATTTTATAAGCAGACTTCCCCCATTTCTAGCTCCTCCTGTTTGTGAAGTATGAATACTTCATACTTGCTCTGAATATAAGTTAGTAAAATTCTTCTGGAAAATAATTTTTTGAGTTTCAAATGTTTGATAAATGATCAGACAACCTGCATCAGTAAAATTACACACACAAATCTATCTTAAAATGACTTGAAAAATTATGTATAATGATGATAATTACATACATGTAGTAGTAAAAAAATGGAAGCAAAGGAACTAACAAATGATAAGACTATAATGAATTACTACTGTATGAGTTCACTTTCACACTGCTATAAAGAAATACCAGAAACTAGGTAATTTATAAAGGAAAGAGGTTTAATTGACTCATAGTTCCACATGGTGTCGGGGCGGGGATACTCAATAAATTTATAATCATGGCAGAAGGCAAAGCAATCATGTCCTTCTTCACAAGGTGGCAGGAGAGAGAAGAATGAGAGCAAAGCGAAGAGGGAAGCCTCTTGTGAAACCATCAGAGCTCATGAGAAATTTTTCACTATCATGAGAATAGCATGGGGGGAAATGCACCATGATTCAATTACCAGGTCCCTCCCATAACATTTGGGTATTATGAGAGCTACAATTCAAGATGAGATTTTTTTTTGGGGGGAGGCATAGCCAAAGTATATTATTCTGCCCCTGACCCCTACCAAATCTCAAGTCCTCACATTTCAAAACACAATCCTGTCCTTTCAACAGTCTCCCAAAGTCTTAACTTATCCCAGCATTAACTCAAAAGTCCAAGTCCAAAGTTTCATCTGCGACAAGAAAATCCTTTCCACCTATGAGTCTGTAAAATCAAAAGCAAGTTAGTTACTTTCTAGGTATGATGGAGTACAGGCAATAGGTAAATACACCCATTCCAAATGGGAGAAATTGGCCAAAACAAAGGGGCTACAGGCCCCATGCAAGTCCAAAATCCAATGAAGCAGTTATTAAAACTTAAAGTTCCAAAATGATCTCCTTTGACTCTATATCTCACATCCAGATCGTGCTGATGCAAGAAGTGGACTCTCACTGCCTTTAGCAGCTCTGCCCCTGTGGCTTTTCAGGATACAGCCATGCTCCTGATAACTTTCTCAGGTTGACGTTGAGTGTCTTTGACTTTTCCAGGTACATGGTGCAAGTTATCAGTGGATGTACCATTCTGGGGTCTGGAGGATGGTAGGCCTCTTCTCATAGTTCCACCAGGCAGTGCTCCCATGGGGACTCTGTGTGAAGTTCCAACCCCATACTTCCCGTCTGCCCTGCCCTAACAGAGGTTCTCCTTGAAGGTTCTGCCCCTGCAGCAAACTCCTGCCTGAACATCCAGGCATTGCCATACCTCCTCTGAAATCTAGGTGGAGGTTCCCAAAACACAGTTTTGTACTTCTGTGTACCCACAGGCCCAACACCACATATAAGTGCCAATGCTTAGGGCTTTTATCATCTGAGGCAATGATGTAAGCTATATGTTGACCCGTTTTTGCCATGGCTGGAACCGAAGCAGCTGGGATTGAGGGCACCATGTCCAGAGGCTGCACAGAGCAGAGGGGCCCTGGGAGCAGCCCAGAAAACCATTTTGCCCCTCCTAGGCCTTAGACCTGTGATGGAGGGGGTGCTGCCATGAAGGATTCTGGCATGCCTTGGAGACATTTTCTTCCTTGTCATGGTGATTAACATTTGGCTCCTCAAATTTCTCCAGCTGGCTTGAATTTCTCCCCAGAAAATGAGTTTTTGTCCTTTATCTCATTGTCAGGCTGCAAATTTTCCAAACTTTTATGCTCTGTTTCCTCTTGAATGCTTTGCTGCTTAGAAATTTCTTACACAAGATACCCTAAATCATCTCTTTCAAGTTCAAAGTTCTACAGATCTCTAGGGCAGGGGCAAAGTGCTGCCAGTCTCTTTGCTAAAGCCATTCAACAAGTCTCTAGGAAGTTCCAAACTTTCCCACAT
>NW_012104676.1:1323015-1326743 GCF_000951045.1 Mandrillus leucophaeus
GCCTCTACTAAAAATACAAAAATTATCCAGGCCTGGTGGTGCACGCCTGTAATCCCAGCTACGCAGGAGTGGGCGGGGTGGGGGTGGGGGTCTGAGGCAGAAGAATCCCTTGAATTCAGGAGGCGGAGGTTGCAGTGAGCGGAGATCAGGCCACTGTGCTCCAGCCTGGGAAACAGAGGCTGAGGCAGGAGTAACACTTGAGCCCAGGGGTGAAGGTTGCAGTGAGCAGAGAGCGTGCCACTGCACTCGAGTTTGGGCAGAGAGTGAGACCCTGTCTGAAAAACAAAATGAACAAACAAGCAAAACAAAACAAAACAAAACAAAACAAAAAAAAGAAAGAAAAGAAAATGCGTTTGTTTAATAAGTTAAACCATCACTTCTAGAAAATTACTAAGGGTGAGGACAAAGTTTCAGCTAACAGAATATTTAACAAAACATTTTATAATAGGGCAAAATATGAAATTATTTATGAAAAGAAAATATTGGGGATATTTTATTGAATATTAAGCAGACACTGAAATTCAGGGAATTCTCGTAAGTTCTTACCAGTTGGCTTCTATATCTTTATGGCATTATCCTTCCAGTTACCATGTGTGAACTTTCTGGCTTTCTATCTTGGTGCTGACCTCTTTGTATGTATATCTTTCTACATTTTGTTCAATGACACATAATTACTAAGTAATGGAGATAAGAGTATATCCAAAAAATTACTATAATTGTTTAAAAGTCTTTATTCAAACTCCAATTAACATAGTTACATTTCAAAATGAAGTAGGTAAATGCCTTAGTATCTGATATTCTGTTCTGTTTTTGTGGAGCTTAATTATCCAATTTCTTCCATGTCATGATTTTTCTGGATACGCAAGCTTACCATAAAATATCTGTCATTAAAAACTCTCTTGGACTCACATAATCATGTGGCTATTGTCTAATATCTCTGGTTCCTATTCTAACAGCATTTCTTCAAAGAGTTATCTATATTCCAATAACTTTTTTCCTACTCTCTTTTATACTTATATAGTTTGCACTTTTATCTACACTGCTCTTTTGAAATAAATTTTGTTAAAGTTACTAGTGACCTCTTGACTACTAAAACCAGTGGTCAGTTTTCAGTTATATCTTAACTTAACACATGGGCAGTATCCTACATACTTGTAGACTCTTCTTGCAATTCTTCACTTCCCTTCTGGGAACTGACCACTTTTGTGCCTCTTTCTGTCTCAGTGTGCTTTACTTTTGAACCTCTATTGTATTTTCTTCTCACATACTCAACCCCAGTGGTAGGTGCAGTAGGAATGCCCCAGGTATCAGCTAGAGGAATTCATCTCTATTCTGTTCACTCTTATTCTCTTGACTATCTCAGCTAATCTCATGGGCCATAAATGCCATAGCTAAGCTAAAGACACCCAAATTAGTATAAATAGGATCTCTTCACTGAATTCAGACTTAGATAGGGAAGTGCCTACCTAACGCAGGGATATGCTATAGACATACAAAACATTACATATCCAGAATCAAATCCCTGAATGTTCTGCCTTCCCCAAACCTGCCTGCTTTTCCCTCAACAGTCCTTTTTTGGGTAAAATGAAAATTTCTTTTTTAACTACCCAGACCCAAAAAGAAATTTTATGGTTTCCTATGACTTTTCTTCTCTCATTCGCAACATTCAATTTGGCAAAAAATAGTATTAAAGTCACTTAAAAAATACATCCAGAACATGACAAATATTGCCTGCTACCACCATGGACCAAGCCAGCATCACTGATTCTTGCCTGCCATATTGCTCTAGCCTCGTAACTGGCCTCTGTGCTCCTTCACTTGTCCCACTGAGAGTCTATTCTCAGATAAGTGCTTACCATCTTAGAGTAAAAACCAACTCCTTATTTGTCACTAAGGCCCCACATACTTTGTTCCCCACCACTACTGCCATTCTGACTTAGCACCTTAATTCCAACCTTTGACACAATTCCAAATTTTCCACATTAAACATGTATTTCTATTGTAGCAAAAATACGGTAACAAAAGTTACTTAAATTTTTGATATTTGTGCTCTTTTCCCACCAACTGGCTTGAACTCTATTACTTAGTAAAGTTTCTGATACTAGATTATTTGCTACCTATCAATGTGGCAGGCATAAAAACTGTCAAAATGCATACAGCATCATTCAAAACATAAATATATACTACAATTTATTATATAGGAATAAATGTGAAGGTATTGTTGACATCTGAATTATTTTTCATGAAAAATCAATCACTTCAACTATTTCTTATGAGATTATTATGAATCTCTTAGTTTAGGTATCAATTGACCTTCATCTAGAATACTGAATATTATTCTAGCATTATTTCCTACTAAAGTAAATGTTTTTTCATTTGTGTTTCACTTTGCATGAGGACATATACCTAGTTTCTTAAATGTTATCTATAGATTTTCACATTTAATCTTTTCTCACTATTCTCCTACAAATGAAATATTATTTCTCTCTACATATATGTGAACCTAAACATTCTTCATAGTCCATCTACGATTGTAGCTTCTCTACTGAATTCGCCAATTTTGAATAACCTTTCTTCTTATGACCCCTTTGTTAAAATTGATAAGTATTTAACATGTATCTTCTTAAATTATAGCTATGTATATTCATAGCTCCCAGAAAACAATGGGATGTTTTAAAGGAATCTCTATGACAGAAGGTGTAATGCAAAGAGCTTGAACTTTGTTTTCAAAAAACACTTCAGTTCAAATCTCTTCTTTGCAGGTAAAGTACCCTAGTAGTCAGCATTCTCCAGAAGAATAGAATCAACAGGAAATATACATACACACACACACACACAAACACATAAACACACATGTGCAATATGTACACACACATATATCTATATATACACTCATACATACACATATACACAAACACACAGAGAGAGAGTGAGAGAGAGAAGAGAAAAATATTAAAGAACTGATCGAGGGAATTGCAAAGGCCTGGCACATCCAAAATTTACAGGATAGACTATAGGCTGAAGACATAGGGAAGAGTTCTCATTCAAATCCAAAGACAGTCTGCTGGCAGCATTTCCTCTTCCTCAGGAGACCTCAGTCTTTTTCTATTAAAGCCTTCAACCGATTGGATGAGGCCTACCCACATTATGGAGAATAATCTGCTTTATTCAAAGTCTACTGATTTAAATGTTCATCTCAACTAAAAATATCTTTATGGAAACAGAGAAAAATGTTTCAGCAAATATCTGGCCTAGTCAAGTTGATATTTAAAATTAATCATCACAAATACTATATGACTTTGGTTACCAGCTAATTAAAATTTTTAGTTTTCTGCTTCTTCAAACCTTATTTTCCCTTGTTACTGGGAATATTTGAATATGTAGCATATGCAAATTATCTGGCTCGGTAATAGAACAGGCAATCAACAAAAATCACCTGCCGCTTCTCCCTTTAGGCAACAAGTATTGCTTGGAGTCTGTGTGTGTATATCTGTGTGTATTTGTGTTCATATGTGTTTAAGCTCTTTGCTAACTGTTCATCTCAGTGCTGGGCACTTTAGCAGAAGATAAAATTCTTACTGTCAATTAGCTAATGAGTTCTCAAGGAATGAACTAATATGCTGCATATAAAAAACAATCTATAAAAAGATGCCAGGTTGAACATGATTGCTTCTTATTCAAGGGTATAGTTTATGGGCCAGTTGGTTAGTATCAGCTGAGTAATGTTA
>NW_012104676.1:1326793-1328890 GCF_000951045.1 Mandrillus leucophaeus
AAGAATGATTTAAGAAATTTTCGTGGTCTACAATTGTTGATTTTTTTTCACAGAAAACTTTTGTTTTATGGATGTGATGTTTTCTCATGCCTCTGAAGCCAAGAATAGTGCTTGTTTTAAAGTCTCTTATTTGCTTAGTAACTCCTTAAGTATTTATATTTTGGTTTATCATGTTGATGCTTCTCATATATTGTTCTAATTTTTATTTTCATTTCCCAGAAATGTTTGGTAATGGTTGGTTTTCTGCTTGCTTTTGTATTTGAAATTCCCTGTTTGCCTATCGGTGGCATTGTCTCATTTTACTATCAAATGCATCTGGTGATTGTGGAAAATGTGCGTAAATTACTGTGGAGAATTAAAAAGCAGGTATTCCATAAATTAAGGTTTTCTCTTAGAAATAGGCTGCCTCCTCTCTCCTTTGTGGTATATGTTTACTCCAGGCATTACTCTTTCTCTCAAGCGCATTAATATGACTTTTAATTTATTAACCAACTGCAAAGAAAAGTTAACAGAACAGTGCAATGAATCTGCAAATGCTCGCTACCTAATTTAACGAATGGTTACTAGTTGACCATATTTATAAAAGCTTTATTTCAGAACCGTATAATGAATCTGCAAATGCCCTCTACCTAGGTTCATGAATGGTTACTATTTCACCATATTTGTAAAAGCTTTATTTTAAAATGTTATGGCTAAATCCCAAATCATACGGAAATCTGAACATATATTTCATCAACCAAGAAATAGAATATCTAGAATAAGACGGATTTCAATACAAAGAAAAACCGAGCTCAGTGGTCCTAGAAACACTCAAATTCAATGTACTGAAAATTACAGCTGTGCTGACAAGTAGACAAGAATGGAGCAGAAAGGTTCACGCTGACTCTGCAGCCCCAGCTGTGCAAGGGCGACATCTGATCCAAGCATCTGTCTGCAGCCCGTTGAACAGATCCCACAGAATCTAACAAAGATGATAATTGTTTTAAAAAGGCAGCAGGTGCTGTGTGTGTTTCTAAGTTGGCACAATCCTCACCAAGTTTTGTTCTACCTTGTATGCCAACATTGGATTTTTTTTTCAACTAGCAATCACATAGCAATGAGGCAGAATAGCTCAAGTTGCATTTCTCCTGGGATTTAACATTTTATTATTGAATGTATTAATAGATAGAAAAGAACATTTCTGAACACATAAGGTAAAAATACATATTGTATTTTTAGAGTATTAGAGCATAAAATTTCAAAAAAAATGTAAAAAGAACAATGTTAAATATTTCTGGTTTAAAACCCACCTACATATATGAATTGGTAGCTAAAGTCAATGTTATCTCTAGAGGTCACATACTTCTTTCATAATGATATGGCTTCAATCCTTTTGAGAGAGTAAAATTACTGAGCAATGTATGGCTGTCATCCATGCAGAAAATACATTTCTTCAAGATACAAGAATGTAACTTTTAAGTATCTAGATTTCTGATAAATCTGTGACCCACATCTCCCAAACATATAAATGTACAATTTAAGTCATTACATAAGTAGTATTATTTCATATATTTTATCATAAGAAGCCCAGTGTTTTATGAAAGTGGACTAAGGAAAAAACAATAAGGTTTGGAAAAATCACCTAATTGTTTCACTTTTTGCATCCAACAGGTTAAAACAAACAAACAAACAAACAAAAAAACATACTAACTAAAAGTAACTCTGCTTAATTGAATGTTTTGGGGTAACTGAGGATCATGGTGAATGCATTTTCTGATAGTTTGCACAAAGTCTTTCTAAAAATATTTCATGCGCATCTTTCTTTACTCTGGAAGACTGTTTATGATCAGGGGTTTTTCACTTTAATCCAGACCCTCTCCCCAGGAAATCTATGGGTAGAATTTATGATATCAGTGAATTCAGTTCGAGAAAACTTATATCATTATTTTTATTAATCCATAACTAAAGTTGGTATTTTTATCCATCAAAAATGCCAGAAATAAGTCATTATAAACGTTCTTGTGACTTCATTACAAATAGAAAACACAAATATTTCACATCACATTATAGTTTTAGCAGATAATCTAGAAATGTAACTTATGCTCCTCAGTACCTTAA
>NW_012104676.1:1333570-1338802 GCF_000951045.1 Mandrillus leucophaeus
GCCTTCCTTACTCCCTAACCATTCAGGAGGTTTGTACAGACTGAAAATATGTTCCAAGTTTGAATGCGCAGCACTAATAAAAATTACCCCCTTCAGGTTGAACATGATTGCTTCTTATTCAAGGGTATAGTTTATGGGCCAGTTGGTTAGTATCAGCTGAGTAATGTTACTAAAGTACAGTTTACAAAATAAATGAAGCAAAACCTGCCTGGGCTTATACAATTGGAATTGTTGGAAAGCAGAATGAGAAAGGAAAGTATTAATACAAAGGCAAAAAACTGAGGACAAAGCCTGAAGGTGAAATGGCTTTGGTGTATGACAACAAGAAGTAGGGGAAGGCACTAACAGTTATTAAGTACCTGCAGAAACTGTGCTGGGTACTTCACAAGTTATTTTTATTTTTGTAAGATATGAAGAAATTGAGACTTACAAAAGTTCAGAAATTTGCCTAAGGTAATACATTTAAAAAGTCCATGAACAACTTATGATGCATATTAATGCAAAAGTTTCCAGAACTCCAACTTACAAAGAAACAAGCTCTCACTTTATCAGCTTCCTCAAAAACAGAAATATGAGTCAAAAATATCAGGTTACTTTACTTCAACAGTTAAACAGATTTTGTTAACTCTAAATCTCATGGGGTTATGTAGGAATTCCAGTCCTTTACAAAGAAAATTTGAGTATTTCTTAAACCACTAAGAGATAATTGGTGAATGTTCATTAATCATGGTGGGATGCATTGCTTCTGGCCTCATGAATCTGGATTCTGCCACAGCTGGCTTCTGTCGCTTCAATTTTGTACCACAGAAGATCTCCCTCCAATTACTGTTATGATGGCTCTTCGGAATCTTTTAAAATGTAAATGAAATAGTTGTCCACTTTACTTTGATCAGTTGTCTGTTATTAGTACGCGTGTGTGTCTGTGTGTGTGCACACATATGTTGGTGTAGTGCTAAGACACCCAAAAGTATAAGAAATGTAGTTTGATGCTTTAGAAAATCATTAGAATTTTGCTAGTTTTTGATGGGATATGATCCTACAGGAGGATTTTAGGTAATTTAAATAAAATAATATGGATATTTTTGGATCACCAGATATGTTTGACTCACATTTCTGTTCATGAGGAAGCTGTCTGGGATGACTAAAAATCTGTGTACAGCATTTATCTGTATATGGAAACATTACCACATCTACACTACTACAGTTTGGGGAACAGCAATGGAGTTTGAATGGATAGAATTTTGCATTGTTTCAAGAAGGCTTTAGTAGCTTGGAACAGATATAGGATGATCAGCAGAAGTAAGAAAACATCAAAATTTCTCTCTCTCTCTCTCTCTCTTTCTGTGTGTGTGTGTGTGTGTGTAAAGCTTAGAGGTGATTTTTGTAATTCTTTAACGCTACAAATTTCTAAAAATAAATGAACTTAATTCTGAAGACAGACAGACAGTGGCCCAAGATTTCAGCAAGCCAGAAATTAATAATAATCCTATTATCACATCTTGAAAATATCATTAGCAACTTGAGATGATATGTGAGGATGGCCTTTTGCCTGTGATAGAAATGGTCTCTTATTGGAGCTGTAGTCCCACCACCTGGACCCCAGAAATTAAACTCCTGACTGAGGTTATAACACCTATGACTATTACTGAAGGCACAGTACAAAGGGTATTGATGGAAATCACCTAAAGCCAAAATTTATTAGTGACTTTTTGAACACCAGAAAAGATCAGACTTCAATGTCATTAATGCTCCTAAATAGTGCTTCAGTGACAACTTTGTTAGAAAGAGAAAATGACTTAAAATTCATGCTGGGGGGTCCTACACATCTGACCAATTTCAATTACAAATTTAAAACTCACGTGGACTTCATTGATTAAAAGCCTTCCTTACTCCCTAACCATTCAGGAGGTTTGTACAGACTGAAAATATGTTCCAAGTTTGAATGAGCAGCACTAATAAAAATTACCCCCTTCAAGGGAAATAGTTTAACAAAGAAGGTGAAAGAGCCAAGATTCAGATTGTCCCTACTTACTTCTTTGGGATAACTGGAAAACCATTACCCACTTAGTTGGGATCTTCAACATTTATGGGACAGATTCTACTGAGGAGCCTCCCTCCGGCCACCCACCAAGACCGTGATTTCCAATAGAGAGGGTAAGGCCCTCCATTTGCTTTGCTTTTTTAAAAAGGCAAAGCATTAAATTGTGCATGTTTTCTCCATATTTTGTCTTTCTCTAATTTCAGCAGAAGTTTAGGCTTTATGTTTGCTTTTTGTAGAGAAGAATAGTTATAGGACAGGAAGCACGTGCACTAGAATACCCTTATTGGAAAAAGAAAATCCCAACAGTAACTGAATATTAATTCCTTACTGACTTGATAGAAAATATTTAGAGGGGTCCACTAAAGAAAATATTAGGTTAGTGCAAAAGTAATTGCAGGTTTTCCCGTTACTTTTAAAGCAAACCGCAATTACTTTTGCACCAATCTAATAAACAAATTGTGGAGTATTTCCTGCTCATCTGAGTTTGTAGAGTAGAATAATTTAGTAACATAGTCATTTAAATGTATGCATATAGCCCTTATAGTTTCCTTTCTAGTATTCACACAGTTCTCAGGATCATTACTCCATTCTGATTCACAGCCTCCACTGTGGACTCCTACTCTTGGATCTGACCCCTTTGCCATGGTTCATTGATGTGCAGTGGCTTACAGTTCCACTTGTACTTTACCTACTGGAAGAAATCCTCCATCCCAGGTTAAACATGTAAGTCAGAATTTATGTGTTAAATAGCTCATGTATCAGTTTCACAAGATGTTAAATATGTTTACACAAAGTATTTGATGCATAGTAGGAAAAGAGGCCATTGGCTAGACAAACCCGAGCAGGTGAATTTTACAATGAATTCCCTAAATATACAGTATATATTAGAGAGGGTAGACAGGGGTAAGAGAGAGGTTAGGGAAAAAGATATTAAGAGCTAGAAGTCTGAGAAACTAGAAACAATTTGCAGTCAAGATAGACAGAAGAGATGAGATACTTATAATTACTAGGTTGTATGCTTAAATACCTACATGAATAAATCTGCTGATAATAGAAATTTAAGAGCCAGGGAGGTATCTAATTTATAAAGATAAGGCAAGGCAAACTTTAGGAATGTTGAATTAAAGATGGATATGTATTTAAACAGCATTTTTTTTTTTTTTTTTTGCATCAGTGGTGAACATGAATCTAACACTTAGAAAGAGATCAAAATTTTACAGAATTAAAGTCAGGCTAGAGAAAAACAGGGACTAGCACAGCAGGTGAAGAAAGAAAGTTCAAAGGGAAGACTCCAGTGAGTAATGATAGAAAAGAGTACAAATGGCTTGGTAAGATCATTAGTTTCATCCAGTCACCTTATTTCATTAAAATAATTGGTGGTAGGGGTGGGAGGTACTATATAGCTCTTGAATACCAGGATATTCAAAAAGAGAGAGGGTGATATTAAAATGGATATAGTTATTTGATAATATGCTATAATAAAAACATAAGAACAAAATAATTGAAGCAAGTAAAAATTACAAAAACAAAAATCAAGTATTTCAGAAATGAGAGATAATCTTGATGAGGGCTATCAAACTTGAGATAAATTAAACAAAAAAAGAAATAGATCAATAATTCTGTTTGAGAAAGTTAGCTAATAGTATAAAGCCATATACCCAAAGTGGTGTTGATTTTTGTTTCTCTATGTGTGAGTGATTTCCAATTAGTAAAATGTTTAGTGTATAATTACATTTCACTTTATTTCATCAAGTTGAGCAGACTACTTTCTCATGAAAGGAAATAATTTCCAGAAATTATTTGAGATTGTAATCTACTGTCTAGGTAAACACTTTTCGAAAAAGCAGTGCTATTCATTTTTGTGGTCTGTATTCAGTAGGAAGTTTCTTTTTCTTTTCTTTTCTTTTTTTTCTTAAGATAGGAAACTCTGAGTCTTTGACAGTGTCACTGAGCAACTAAACCAATGTCAATAATAGTATTTCTCCTGACTTCTTGTTTATGTAGGTAAACTAAACCATATGTGTTAAACTTTGTTGTCTGGAATTTCTTTGATGTTAAATTTAAAATTCTCTTATATTTTGAACAAGAACAACTGTTATAAGCATTTGTAGAAAATAAAGAATTTGACTTTTTGAAAATCAAATATCTAATATCAGTTTTACATTCTCATTTTTACATGCACACTGTACTTTTGCTCAGTGTCCATAAACACAGAAAGCAACACTCATTGAGTTCTTATGAGTAGTCAGGCTAAGCCCTTAAAGATGGTCAAATAATCACCCTAACAACTCTTTGAAGCTGGTGTTATCAACATTCAAATTTTATAAAGAATCTGAAATTCAGAACTGTAACCAACCTCAGACCATACAACTCATGAGAGGTAGAGTGAGGTTTGAACAGAGGTTTGCCAACTTCCGGGACCCCTATTTCTATCATTGTTCAGAAGACTTTGATTCCAAAAATGAATGACCTATTTGATTACACAAGCATTGATGAAACAAGCTAATGAGATTTTATGTACATCTTAAGGATACACACATGCACACACTCTTAATGCATATGTCCAAGTTAAGTATTTTAGTTTACTTTTTGTAGCTGTCTACATAATAATTACTCACTCAGGATATAACTATAACACTGTAACAACATGCCAAATATTACTGCATTTGAAACTGAAAATGGCCAAGTAAGATACATGTTTAATTTTTTGTGAAAGCTATTTTAAGATAAAAATTACTGGCAGATTGTTAACAGCAAACTAGCAGGTACTCTGCTAATTAGATAAATTGGACACAGCATGCTTCTGTTTGTTTTGGAACCAAAATTTGTAGAAACATGTGAACATGAGATTGACAGCTGTCAAGTGCTCCTCTTGAGTTAGTGGTTTCTCCATTGCTATGGCATAATTCTAGTGTCTTTTATACTCAAGAAACTGATGACAATCTATATTTAAAAAGAACATGAGTGGCTATAGGACTGCATGTTCAATACCATATAATTCAATACCATATAATTATGCAAAGCACTAATTTGATAGAAAAGGGCCTTTAAACAAATGAGTTAGTTGGACTACAATATATTAAAAATAAAACTGGCCGGGGGCGGTGGCTCAAGCCTGTAATCCCAGCACTATGGGAGGCCGAGATGGGCGGATCATGAGGTCAGGAGATCGAGACCATCCTGGCTAACAC
>NW_012104676.1:1338852-1341533 GCF_000951045.1 Mandrillus leucophaeus
GAGAAAACTTATATCATTATTTTTATTAATCCATAACTAAAGTTGGTATTTTTATCCATCAAAAATGCCAGAAATAAGTCATTATAAACGTTCTTGTGACTTCATTACAAATAGAAAACACAAGTATTTCACATCACATTATAGTTTTAGCAGATAATCTAGAAATGTAGCTTACGCTCCTCAGTACCTTAAAATCATGAAAGTTGTCAGCCCCATTATTTGATTTATTTTGCTACATAATACATTTACTACAAACTTATTGGTTTACAACTATGTGGGTCAGATATCCTGGCACGCTTTTACTGGGCTCTATGCTCACAAGGCTGTCATCAAACCAGGTTCCTCTGGATCCTTTTCCAAGTTTGTAGGGTGTTGGCAAAATTCACCTTCTTGCAGTTGTAGAATGCGTGGTCGCTTCCTTCTTTAAGGCTGGCAAGAGAGTGTCTCTGCTGCTTCCGGTCTCTGACCTTTAGATCCTCTTTCAAAGGGTTTGTTTGATTAGACCAGGTCAACCTAGGATCTTTTTGATTACTCACAGTGAACTGATTATGGACCTAATCACAACTGCAAAACTCCCTCTCACATTTGCCATCTAATCTAATCTAATCACAGGAATGACATTCATCATATTTCATAGACTTTGCTCATATTCAAGGAGAACAAGTTTATATCGGGGGCAGGAATCTTGGGACCATGTTAAAATCCTTCCTACCATATTATATACAATACACTAATAAAGAAGCACATATATTACAACATCACAATTTTAAAAATATTTCAAGAGTTTTATTTTAATAGACCAACTTTTTAAATCTTATGCATATTTTATGTATTTAAAAATATATTGTGAAAGGAGTACCATAGGCTTGAATGAGCTGCCAAAATGATGTTTAGAATATAAGAAGATTTAAATCCTAGTTCTAAAAGTACACCATTTACTCAATTTCTCAGTCCAAATTTAGAACTCATTTGGTCTCTACGTTTTCTGATAATCTGCATTTAATATATCAGTGTGTCCTGTCAGCTCTCCCTTCAAAATATGTCTTAAATTCAAGCCCTGCTATAATTTCTAACGTCTATTTCAAATCATTCCCCCATTATCTCTCTACATGACTATTACAATAGCCTTCTAAGTAGGTTTCTTGCTTTTATTCTTGTTTTTTCTCCACATATGATTATCTTTCTAAATAATGTAAATCAATTCAGGTCCCGGGATATCAAATCTGAGGAGCAAAGACTTTTATTATCAGAACATTACCTCCATCCTGCCCCCCAGCTCTTAGTTTCCATGCCTTAATCCTCGTTACATGGCAAAAGGGACTTTATAAATGCAATAAAGTTACAGACATTAAGTTAAAGAGATTAGCCTGAATTATCCGGGTGAGCTCAATCTAATCATGAGCATTTACCGGCAGAAAACTTCCTCTGGCTGAGGAGAGATGAGGCAGACACGCAGAGGAGGAGATCAGAGGGGCTCAGAGTGCGGGGAGGACTTGGCCTGCTGTTGCTGGGTTTAAAGATGGAGAAAAGGAGCCTTAAGCGGAGGAATACAGGTGCCCTTTAAAATGGCACTCAGCCAACTTCCATCAAGGAAACAAGGACCGCAGTTCTACAATAGCATAAAACTTAAATATACCTAAACCCTGAAGGAGCTTGGAAGAAGATTCTTTCCCAGAGCCTCCTGGAAGGAATGAGTCCCTGCCGACACCTTGATTTTAGCTCCCTGTGACACATGTGCCAGACTTCTCACCTACACAACTGTGAGAAACAAATTGGTGTTACTTTGAGATACTAAGTTTGTGGTAATTTGTTACAGAAGCAATAGAAAACCGATATAATAATCCATATGGGCGTAGGTAACCAAGCCTCTATCTGCCTATGGCTTAGGTAACCAAGCCTTTATCTACCAGTCTAAACCGATTACCAACTCATTTATTCCTCACTTACACTGCTGAGCCACGTGGGTCTCTTTTCCTCTTAAGCCTATAAATAAGGGTTAATGTATTACATAGCAATAGAAAATTGATACAATGGAGATATTTGTTTTGACATTATCTAGTAGCCAATAAATACTTAACAATGTATTTGTCCTAGACAGTTAAGACATTCCTAAGCAGCACTAAGAATCTGATACTAATAGATTAAACTTCATTTTGAGTTACCTATTTCTCTTTGAGGAATGATAGAAACTTTTAAACGAATATGTTAAGTTCTTAGATATTTGCCTTCATCCCTTAGAGAAAGGAATAAAGACTTTGAAGTCCAACAGAACTTTGTGCAAATCGAAACTTTGTAACAGTAGGCAAACCCTTTAATATTCCAGTGTCACTAACCTCATTTGTAAAACAAGGATAATCTTTAATGAGGGAAGTAGTTAGGGAAAAACAGAGCTATCATACTCATATCTCACTTACCACAATGCCTAACATCTAGGAAGCACTCACAGAGTGCTAGTTTTTCTATCCTTATCCCACAGATTGGTAAGAAATATAGTAAAGGATTGTAAAAAGTCACAGGATGAAAATATCACTTAGATACAGCAGACTCCAGTGGACAAACAGGCTGGACACTAAATTCCAAACACTGACAATTCCCTCCAGCTTTTCATACCATACATTTGTTTTCTTTTGGGATGTCCTATGTAATATATAAACTCAGCAAGGTATTAATCCACTCTGCAT
>NW_012104676.1:1341583-1352236 GCF_000951045.1 Mandrillus leucophaeus
ATTTAAATTAAGTTAGACAAAAAGACACAAAGAAAAATAACAAAAAGGGCATTAGAATCAGGGTCTATAAAGTGATTTACATTAGTCACTGCTGAAACTTCAGCCTCGTAAATATAAATATGTGCTGTATTTTTTCCCCACTTGTTTTTTTTTATTTGAAATGCTTTGCCAACAATTATGATCTTCACTTTTGTGGTTCTCTTTGTACTTAGTTGTAGCAAAATTCCATTCAAATAAAAAATAAAATTAAGAACCCAAAACAAACTAATTTTAAAACTAAAGAAATCTATATGCTAACATAGTTAAGAAGTCCGTTGTCTTCATTTCTGATTGAGTTTCCTGTGACCTGTGACTTGTTGACTTAGTTGCCTCCAACACTGGCATCAGGGTTGATGTTGCATACCCGCCCCTGCTTGAGTCCTCTATTTGATTGCTCTTTCATTTGCTTTGTGATCTACATGGAGGGTAAACATGTGCATAAAACAAATGATCCACAGCAAATAAGCTTGTTATCATTTTAGACATTTATTCTAGCTATAGTTGGGGAGCTGTGAAAAAAAAGAGAGGTTGGAAAGGAGGAGAGTGTGTGTATCATTCTACTGATGCAGCATGGACAGGAGGAAAGCAGATGAGGATGTACTCTTCATTGCACAATTGTAAACAGCACCAGAGTGGGCTGTACTGATTTGTAGGGAAAGCAGACTTTGAAGGACTTCCCCTCATGCTGTTCTTGTAGGCCATAACCAAAAGCTCCAACACAGTGGTGTGCATGCAGATCCAGCTGGCAGCAATTGACATTATAGAAACATAAGAAAGAGTCAAGCACCGTTTCCATTCAAACAGGATAATGAGAGTGCTGGCTAAAGAGTGTGACTTTCTAGAAGTGTGGTAGACTAACTGTAGCACTTTCAATGGAAAACAACAGAGAGAAAAATTAGTTACCTGAATACTTGGTCCTAGGATGGGGATTATTCAACCTACAGAAGCAATTAATAGTCATGGAAGATATATGTGAAAACTTCCTGTATATTTGGAAGTGGTGTCATGTGAAAGAGAGAATGTAACTTGTTCTGTGTGGCTCTCAAGTTTAGGCTGACCTGGCATTAATTGTATCAACATCATTACATTATGAATAAAGGAAGAATATTAATTAGAATTATCCCAGGATGAAGTGTATAGTCATGTAGTCAAGGAAAACAGGGAATTTCCCAACACTGGAAGTCTTTATGAAGCAACTCATATAAAGATAGTGTACAAACTATTTCATTTTTGGTGTATCTTTCTTTTTCAATAGGTAGTGACTAATTTGTGCATTAAATATTAATTAAAGATGATGCCACTAACCCACCTTCTCCTACTTGCCTTACAAAGCAAGTGCTTGAGGGCATTCAGGATAATTTAACACAACTTATTATTGATTAATCACTGTAATTCAAATTCAATTAAGTGATGTGTAGGTCTTATGTAGTCGGCATGAAGCAGGAAGAAGTTTTAAAGGGGAAACAAAATTTGTACTGCACATTGGCAAGGAAATTAACATTTCCCTAACAATAGTTACATAGGATAAGTAGCCATATTTTGTGATCTTCTGGAAAGAACTGATCCCTAGTTCTTGTTCTACAAATAATTCTTGTATTTATTTTGCTTTCTCCAGTCTTAATCAGCCATGAAATCATCCTGGTATAACTTTTGAAGTATTTCTTAACTCTTCCACTCCTTAATCTCTTCTCTACCCTCCAACCCCACAGACAGATGTGCCACCATGCCTAGCTAATTTTTTGTTTTTTTGTACTTTTAGTACAGACAGGGTTTCACCATGTTGGCTCAGTCTGGTCTTGAACACCCGACTTCAATTGATCTGCCTCCCTCGGCCCCCAAGGTGCTGGGATTGCAGGTATGAGCCACTGCACCCAGCCTTAATCTCTTCTTAATCTCTATTTTCAACTCTGATAATTGACGCTCTCATCACATTTTGTCTAGAGTTTAGCCTTCACAATTTTTTCTACCTCTTGAAAGAGACTCTCTTCTTCACTATACTTTAGTCAGGCTCCTCTACGTGCTTTCTCAACTAGGCTCTCTCCTTAGGTCTTATCTTCCAGGACAACAATCCTGCTAATTCAGTTTAGTAAGACTCTCCCACTCAGATAATCCTGACCTGCCTCGAGCAAGAATCTTGTCAAGTTGATTTATCCAGAATCCTCCCTTATCCCTGATATTTCCTCTTAGTAATTTTCCATTCAATAACTTCTACCCTGCTACTTGACCAAAAAAGCCCACTTTCTCTTATATGCAAAGTTGAGCCCAGCCTGTCTCCCCTATTGCAAAATTTCATTGTGGTAGTCCCTTTAATAAAGTCCTCCTTACACTCTCTTTAATAAATGACAGAATAATTTTTCTGTAACATCCTCACTGTGTAAACAAAATGAAATATTTAAACTCAAATCTATGTATATAATGCTTTCACATAAAATTATGTAAGTTTCCCCACTTTCCAAGATGGATTCTAAACCTTTCTAGATGTAAAATAAGTTATTCAAGTAAAAAAGGATTGGGAAGTTTAGTGGGTTGGGGGAGGACTGAACATGTAGGACAAAGGATAATTTTGGGGGATATGATATTAAGTATGATACTACAATGGTATACATATGATACAGTGAATTTGTCAAAACTCATAGTTTTATAGTGTAAAGAGTTAACCTTAATATAGACAGCTTTTGAAAAAAAAAATCAAGAGATCCCAGGACAAAATTCAGAATGTGACAAAACAGTCTAATTGTAGTGTTAACTCTGCTAAAGATGAACATTTATTAGCTAAAAATCATATATCTTAAAATATTAAGTTCTGGCCTGGCGAGGTTGGCTCACGCCTGTAATCCCAGCACTTTTGGAGGCCAAGGCTGGCGGATTATGAGGTCAAGAGATCGAGAGCATCCTGGCCAACATGGTGAAACTCCGTCTCTACTAAAAATACAAAAATTAGCTGGGTGTGATGGTGCACACCTGTAGTCCCAGCTACTTGGGAGGCTGAGGCAGGAGAATCACTTGGGGGAGGAGGGGGTTGCAGTGAGCCAAGATTGTGCCACTGCACTCCATCCTGGTGACAGAGTGAGACTCCGTCTCAAAACAACAACAACAACAACAACAAAACTTCTATTTGATTATAAAACTACTGAATTATTCATTTGAGAACTATTTGATTTTGACATTTTGAAATGTGTTATCCCAGATAACAATTGCTATTGCAATTTTATGCCAATTTATTTATTCAATGCTATTTGTATGTATCTTCAAGAAAACCCAGATTTTCAAAGATAAATCATTGTGAATGATAATACTTATGGCATTTGTAAGCTGGAAATAGCAAGATGGCCTTTAATTAGACTAATCTGGAAGTTTAAAAAATATGTCTTTTTATATGTCAATGTTGCTTACTAGTTTTCTCTAATTAGTAAATATTCAATTTGAAGGGAGTTGAAGAATGAATTCTTCAACGAATTTAGATGAGGTACCTTTCTAAATGCATCTTATCACCTTTTGATGTCCAACAGTAATATTTTAAAAAATCTCAGATACTACATTTTTGTCTTTTTCATAAATTAATACACAGTTTTAAAAGTCAAATTGTTCATTGAGACTACACATTCTTTTAATGGCCTGAAGGGATTGTGTACCCTGTGCAAAGATGGTAACGTTGCAATAAGAATAATTAAATTAATGTCATTCAGATTGTTAAAAATATCAACAGCAAGTTGTTGATATCATATTATATTTTAGAATTGTTTAAGCAGTGGTTTTTTTAATAAGAAAAATATGGTGACATTAGAAAAAAAATATAATTAGAGAACGTTGGCAGGGTGAGGTGGCTTATGTCTACAATTTTAGCACTGCGGGAGGCTGAGGTGGGAGGATCTCTTAAAGCCAGAAGTTTGAGACTAACCTGGGCCAAACAATAAGATGCTCACCTTCAGAAAAAATAAAAATAGAAAAAAATGGCTGGGCATGGTGGCACATACCTGTAGTGCTAGCTACTTGGGAGGCTGAGGCAAGTTGAAAAAATATATATATATATATATATATATATGTAAACTTTTAAGCACCAGCTTTCCTTAGGATGAAGAGTGTATTTTAATATAAAAAAAGGAAATTCTGTAAACTATGTTTCATTTTGCTAGAAATAAATTTAGGAATGTCAGCAATTTAAAAAAAGTAAAATTCACAATGTGCTGTTATTTAATAGTTTATTACTGTCATCGTCATAACTCCTAATGCTTATCTACACAACATTCCATGACTCCTCAAGCAAATTTCAATAAGGATTTTAATATGACCCAGCAATCCTAAGATTTTCTAACATGCTTTTACACCATTGATACAACTAACATGGTATTTTTCACAATTTAGTTTATGTGTCAAATATTTATCCAAATAAATACAAGTATTTTATCTTTTGTACACATGACATGTTTTTATAGATAGAAAAAAGTCATGTAAATCCCGATTTAACCAGATAAATCGCACAAAAATCTAAGTGCTCAAACCAAACCATCAGATATGTTAGATGCACAACCGAATCTATTTAATGTTTGGTCATTGTCTTTCTCTTGGGACAGAGGTCCCTTATATAAATTCACAGCTTCCCTCAACTAGTCATCTGGTTGGTACCAGTCATCTGTTGTACTGTATAATATTGCACATTTATTTGTTTATATAGTTAGTAACGACCAAGATACCCTTAACTTCCCCCCCCTAGCTTGACTAAACATATACAGGAGTCTTTTTGACTTGTTTTAGAACATGTACTTTTGAAAAGGACCAGTTGTAAATTCTTTCTTTAGCTCTTTGAGATTTACACTTATAACCTGGAGGTAACTTTCTTAAGGACTTGGGAATCATCCCTTTGAAATACAGATGTCAAAAAGATAACTTTCTTATGTCCCTTCTCTATGGGAGGGTAGGAGCCTGTCTTCAATAAGCAACATTAGCAAAAACAATGGCTAACTTTTTAATAAGATATTTAACATAGTATCAGAACAAAAAGCAGACCTATTCCTTTAAATAAAGTCTACACAGAGCTGGAACCAAACTCTTCCACTCCCTGATTGCACTGAGGTGCAAAAGAAAGGACACATAGGATAGTGAGGAGAGGAAGGTAGAGAGGGTTCAAGAAAGTGCAAATGCAGTGAGAGAGAATGTACACACATTACAGGAGAGGAAAGAGATGGTTCTTGCAGAACTGCTCGTATAAAACAAAACATAAGGCCAGGTGCAGTGGCTCACGCCTGTAATCCCAGCACTTTGGGAGGCCGAGGCAGGCGGATCACCTGAGGTTGTGAGTTGGAGACCAGCCTGACCAACATGGCGAAACCCCATCTCTACTAAAAATACAAAATTAGCCAGGCGTGGTGGCGGGTGCCTGTAATTCCTTCTACTTTGGAGGCTGAGAAAGGAGAATTGCTTGAACCCAGGAGGCGGAGGTTGCCATGAGCTGACATCTCACCACTGCACTCCAGCCTTGGAAACAAGAGTGAAACTCCATCTCAAAACAAACAAACAAAACAAAATATAAAACAGACAAGTAAAGGGTAAATAAAATATAAGAGAAAACATAAAATAGAGAGAACTACATATCTATGAGCTGAAAAAAATTGAAGCTGGAAAATATAGAACACAATAGAAAAATATAATGTATTACAAAATGTTGCTATAAAAATGTAACGAGAAAATCACTATGACCCATCACAGAAATGTAAAGGTAAAAACAGGAAGAAATATGAAAATGTAGAATGCAAAATCAAGAAAACAAATAGAGAAAATGATTCTACTTTAGTGAAAATATATAAATTAAAATAAGCAACTAGTGACATGATTGAAAATTAATTTATCGCTATAGAGAAAAAGCTTCATAATATTTCAATAAATGAAGAAATGTCCAAAAAGACTGAAGATTTGTAGAGAAGATAAGAGTCTAGAGCTTTTAGTATAACAGGTCTTTGACAAGTTTTTGAAAATTTTATCTTTTTCCTTGTGGCATTTGATGTGTTTAGATTTTTACAATATTTATGTTAATTATTAAAAATATTTTTTTCTGGGAAAATTATGTTTTTCATAAATTTATTATAATTAATTTTCTTTTGTTAATATTCATTTGATTGGGTATCTGTGATTGATTTCCCATTCTCATCCCTAATATTATATTGAGATTTGTTTTATTGATTAGGCTAGTTGATGTATCAATTTTATTTTTTTAACAATCAGCTTCTAGTTTTAAATTATTTTTAATTATTTCTACTTTATATCTCATTAATTTCCACTTTCATTATCAAAATTATTTCTTTTCACTTTATGCCCTAATTTCTTAACAAAATTCATGATTTTTAAAATTTCCAGGTTAATCCTTTTTAAAGGCTATAAATTATAAGAGAGTTTTAAAGTATTTTATTGACAATTTTAAAGAAAGTCTATATTTGATTGTAGGTTCCGGAAGTTAATACATTACATGTTAGAGATCTATCTTTTAAAATGTTACTTTCATATAGTTTTGTTTTGTCATGAGCTAAGTTAAATAGCAAGATTTTATTAATACTTTTATATTTCTAACACTCTGCTCATCCTCTACAATTTTTGTTTTATAGATTTTTAAGATTTTGCATTTTATACCAAAAGATTATATGTTAATGTAATATCAAGATTTCCCCTTTTTAAACTATTAGTCAATATTTTTAGCTTTCTATTTTATCACCTTAACACTTTGATAGTTTTAATATGTATTCTGTAATTTTTAGATTTAAAAATTCAATTGAAGCATCTTTTTTATAAGCAAAAATTGGCTTGTATCATTTTATTTGTTGAAATTTCATGTATGTTTGCCCTCTGTTCTTTCATGTTACCTCATGTAAACAATTTTATTTTTAATATTGCTTTATTTTCTATATTTTCTTATGTCTCTGGTTATGTGTATGTAAGCTGAGCTCTGATGAATTATTTGAAGGGTGATAGGCAAGAAGTGTAGAGACCATTTTAATAGTTTTTAAAGTATGCCAGGCAAGTGAAGATTGTGGGCTGGATTAATGTTAGCTGTGGACAATATTAGTTGTGTCAATGTAGAAAATATGATATGCATTTATGTGTGTAAATCAACTAAGGATGAATAACACCCTGTGGTGGTCATTGTTTGAAATACTTAACATACATTAATATTATCACATTTTATACTCCCACAATGATATGAGCTAATTTTTGCCCCCATTTTATCAATGGGAAAAACTGATGTGCAGAGAAATCACTCACTTTATAACAGACTGCTCTGAATTTGAGCCCCAGCAGTCTAGGTTTAGAATCCACCTTCTTAACCCCTGTATTATACATAAGCATGCCGTCTCTGCCTTAGCTCCAGGTTGGTTCTATGTAATTACTTACTGCTTTTGAATAGGGAATGTTTTTACCAGTCTAGGTATTTGTTGAAAAGTAGTATTGATAGAGAACTGAGAAATATGCTGTGGCTGAACCTGTCTCCAATTTGGGATGATGATGTGACTCAGAATGCCATCATGCCATAAATGAGGCAGATCATGACCAGTGTACTCTTACAGTGTGTAATCCCATTAGACAAACAAAAAAATCTTCCTGGTTCCCAGACAGACCCCACTTCTTTCAGGTTATTTATTTTTTACAGGTGATTGAGTCAATTTATTTTTTCTCAACTGACAGGAATTAGAAGTTCCAGAGTAGACTGCCACCCAGTGTGATTTCTTCAAGCCACCACACTGATAACATGTAAGGATGGCATGTGTCTGCAGTATTTTTCCCCAGTTCCCCTTTTCCTATATTCCGCAGAGTCACCTTGTGCTTAGATCGGCTTGCAAAGCCTACCTGCACCGCAGGTCTTGTATTTCAAGTAAAGTATTGCTGTGGGGCCTCTTAAGGCATTGAGATCCACTTTTAGTCAGTGCTGCCTGTGGGCCTCAAATGTTCTACCCAGCCCTCTGCATTGATTTCTTCCAAGTTTCACAGTGTCTGACAGCTTCTCTTCTCCCCAAATTTCATTAAAGATGAGTTTTTAAAATATATAACTTTGTTTTCAATTGTTTTATAGAAGACAATGAGATAGAAATGCCTGTATTCTGACATCTTTATCCAAGTTATTTTTAGTTTAATTTAATTTAATTTAAATTGATTACTTAAGGAGAAACAGCATACTTTGCCTGGAAATGTACTGTAAATGACATTTGACTGTATTTAGTTTGATGACAAAAGATAAGTTAATGTAGATTGAAATGAGTTTATTTCTTATGGCTTGTGAATACACACACCCACACTCTTTTCTAATTTGGTGTTTAAAGTGTTACATACTATTCAAAAATCAATCTTTAATGCCAATTATTTTTATCATTTTAATATCAAGATGAGATCAAGTGTTTGCATTTTTTTGGTAATGCTCCTATACAAATTATAGTGTCATATTTCTTTGTATTTACAAAAATAAAAAGTAAAATTTGTAGAATTATTTCATTATCTTTTAGAATTATTTTTTATTTGTATAAATTTAAGGAGTGCAAGTGCAGTTTTGTTACATGGATATGTTGACCAGTGGTGAAATCTTGACTTTTAGTGTAACCATCTCGTTAATACTGTATAATGTACCCATTAAGTAATTTCTCATCCCTCACCCCCATCCCACGCTTCCTAGTAAAAGGTAACAAGGATATCTTCAGGTTATGTTTAACGTTATTATTATTACTAACAGAGATCAAATAAGAGACTGATCTATTTTGAGCTGAGTAACAAGTGTGTTCATCTAATCTCCAGTACAGATCATCCATGCTTACTAGATTCATACGGAGAAACTTGTATCTGTTCCAAGTCAAAGAAAAAAAAGAGTAAAGCAATTATTCTATTTGATGTTGTGTTTTTAAAAAATGATAACAAAATCCAGTACCTCATTTAATTTTGTGAACTCAAACCCTTTCAGCTTGCACTTGCAAATTCAAACGCCTTGGCCAGGCTCTTAATGCAAACGAGTAAACAGAATCAACTGCAAAACAAACAGCTCTATTATCAGTTTATGGCTCATTTACTAGTTTTTTGAAGTTATAAATCTAGAAAAAAAAAAACTTAAAAAAACAAGAAAGCAAAAACACTAGGAAAACTTGAAGATGATACTTAGTTACAGTATGGGGGAAATAATAGGGAATGAGATCTTGAAAAACTAGAAAGCAAATGCTTGATCTTTCTGTGTTATTGATAGCCGGCGTATCTTGGTTATCTTCTGATATGTAATTTTTAGCCACTACATCAATTAAAATAAACTATGTGGACCAATTCTGTGATTGCCAAACAAAGCATATCTAGATGGGAGCTACCAGCTTACCTCTATCACAATGTTTGTATCTGATTATTGTATATATTACCACCCTTGTCATATGGCATAGCAGTTCCAGGGTATCTGTGCCACATTTTGAAAATTATGCTGTTTTTATTGCCATGTTTCATCAATATTTTGTCTTTAAGTTCTTAGATTTTTTTTTCTAAGTCATACATGAACTCATATAATTCTCACAAAAACTCATTTATGTCAGGCCTCTGGGTCCAAGCTAAGCCATCATATCCCCTGTGACCCGCATGTATACATCCAGATGGCCTGAAGTAACTGAAGAATCACAAAAGAAGGGAAAATGGCCTGTTCCTGCCTTAACTGATGACATTACCTTGTGAAATTCCTTGTCCTGGCTCCTCCTGGCTCAAAAACTCCCCGACTGAGCACCTTGTGACCCCCACCCCTGCCCTTCAGAAAACAATCCCCTTTGACTGTAATTTTCCACTAGGTATGCAAATCCTATAAAACGGCCCCACCCCTATCTCCCTTCACTGACTCTCTTTTTGGACTCAGCCCGCCTGCACCCAGGTGAAATAAACAGCCTTATTGCTCACACAAGGCCTGTTTGGTGGTCTCTTCACACGGACGCACATGACATTTGGTGCCGTGACTCGGATCGGGGGACCTCCCTAGGAAGATCAATCCCCTGTCCTCCTGCTCCTTCCTCCGTGAGAAAGATCCACCTATGACCTCTGGTCCTCAGACCAACCAGCCCAAGGAACATCTCACCAATTTTAAATCCGGTAAGCGGCCTCTTTTTACTCTCTTTTCCAACCTCTGTCACTATCCCTCAACATCTTTCTCCTTTCAATCTCAGCATCACACTTCAATCTTTCCCTTCTCTTAATTTCAGTTCCTTTCCTTTTCTGGTAGAGACAAAGGAGATGTGTTTTATCCATGGACCCAAAACTCCAGCACCTGTCACGGACTCGGGAAGACAGTCTTCCTTTGGTGTTTAATCACGCGTGGACGCCTGCCTGATTATTCACCCACGTTTCATTGGTGTCTGATCACTGCAGGAACGCCTGCCTTGGTCATTCACTCACATTCCCTTGGTGGCAAATCAACTGCGGGGACGCCTGCTTTGGCTGGTCACCCACATTGCAGCCCAGGGCTGCTCACCCAACCCCTTCTCTCCATGTCTCTACCCTCTCTTCTGTCCACTTTCCTGGGGGGGAGGCACCTCCCACCCCTTCTCCACTTTCCTGGGGGGCAAGCACCTCCCACCCCTTCTCTGTGTCCCCACCCCTTCTCCACTTTCCTGGGGGGCAAGCACCTCC
>NW_012104676.1:1352906-1356687 GCF_000951045.1 Mandrillus leucophaeus
CCAAAACCTAATCACCCTTACCCTGCTCAACACCAATATCCAATCTCGTAGCATGCTATAAAGGATTAAAGCCTGTTATCACTCGCCTGCTACAGCATGGACTTCTAAAACCTATAAACTCTCCTTACAATTCCCCCATTTTACCTGTTCAAAAACCGGACAAGTCTTACAGGTTAGTTCAGGATCTGTGCTTCATCAACCAAATTGTTTTGCTTATCCACCCTGTAGTGCCCAACCCGTACACTCTTTGTCCTCAATACCTTCCTCCACAACTCACTGTTCCATTCTTGATCTTAAGGATGCATTTTTCACTATTCCCCTGCCTCCCTCATCCCAGCCTCTCATTGCTTTTACCTGGACTGACCCTTAGACCCATCAGTCCCAGCAGCTTACCTGGGCTGTGCTGCCACAAGGCTTCAGGGACAGCCCTCATTACTTCAGCCAAGTTCTTTCTCATGATTTATTTTCTTTCCACCCCTCTGTTTCTCACTTTATTCAATATATTGGTGATCTTCTACTTTGTAGCCCCTCCTTTGAATTTTCTCAACAAGACACCCTCCTGCTCCTTCAATATTTATTCTCCAAAGGATATCAGGTATCCCTCTCCAAAGCTCAAATTTCTTCTCCATCCGTTACCTACCTCGGCATAATTCTTCACAAAAACACACGTGGTCTCCCTGCAGATCGTGTCTGACTGATCTCTCAAACCCCAACACCTTCTGCAAAACAACAACTCCTTTCCTTCCAAGGCATGGTTGGATACTTTCGCCTTTGGATACCTGGTTTTGCCATCCTAACAAAACCGTTATATAAACTCACAAAAGAAAACCTAGCTGACTCCATAGATCCTAAATCCTTTCCCCACCCCTCTTTCCATTCCTTGAAGACAGCTTTAGCGACTGCTCCCACACTAGTTCTCCCTGACTCATCCCAACCCTTTTCATTACACACAGCCCAAGTACAGGGCTGTGCAGTTGAAATTCTTACACAAGGAATGGCACTGTGCCCTGTGGCCTTTTTATCCAAACAACTTGACCTTACTGTTTTAGCCTAGCCCTCATGTCTGCGTGTGGTGACTGCCACTGCCTTAATACTTTTAGAGGCTGTAAAAATCACAAACTATGCTCAACTAACTCTCTACAGCTCTCACAACTTGCAAAATCTATTTTCTTCCTCACCCGATGCATATACTTTCTGACCCCTCCACTACCTCTCAGCAAGCCGAATTCATTGCCTAAACTCAAATCCTCACTCTCGCAAAAGGACTACGTGTCAATATTTATACTGATTCTAAATATGCCTTCCATATCCTGTACCACCATGCTGTTACACGGGCAAATAGAGGTCTCCTCACTACGCCAGGATCCTTCATCATTAATGTCTCTTTAATAAAAACTCTTCTCAAGGCCGCTTTACTTCCAAAGGAAGCTGGAGTCATTCACTGCAAAGGCCATGAAAAGGCATCAGATCCCATCACTCAGGACAACACTTATGCTGATAAGGTAGCTAAGAAAGCAGCCATGAAAAGGCATCAGATCCCATCACTCAGGATGATGCTTATGCTGATAAGGTAGCTAAAAAAGCAGCCATCAAAAGGCATCAGATCCCATCACTCAGGACAATGCTTCTGCTGATAAGGTAGCTAAAAAAGCAGCTAGCTTCCAACTTCTATCCCTCACGGCAATTTTTCTCCTTCTCATCTGGCCATTCCCACCTACTCCCCCACTGAAACTTCCACCTATCAGTCTCTTCCCACACAAGGCAAATGGTTATTAGACCAAGGAAAATATCTCCTTCCAGCCTCACAGGCCCATTCTATTCTGTCATCATTTCATAACCTCTTCCATGCAGATTACAAGCCGCTAGCCTGCCTCTTAGAACCTCTCATTTCCTTTCCATCATGGAAATCTATCCTCAAAAAATCACTTCTCAGTGTTCCATCTTCTATTCTACTCCTCAGGGGTTGTTCAGGCCCCCACACTTCCCTACATATCAAGCTCAGGGATTTGCCCCCACCCAGGACTGGCAAATTGACTTTACTCACATGCCTCGAATCAGAAACTAAAATACCTCTTGGTCTGCGTAGACAGTTTCACTGGATGGGTAGAGGCCTTTCCCACAGGGTATAAGAAGGCCACCGTGGTCATTTCTTCCCTTTTGTCAGACATAATTCCTCGGCTTGGCCTTCCCACATGTATACAGTCTGATAATAGACCAGCCTTTACTAGTCAAATCACCCAAGCAGTTTCTCAGGCTCTTGGTATTCAGTGGAACCTTCATATCCCTTACCATCCTCAATCTTCAGGAAAGGTAGAACGGACGAATGGTGTTTTAAAAACACACCTCACCAAGCTCAGTCTCCAACTTGAAAAGGATTGGACAATACTTTTACCACTTGCCCTTCTCAGAATTTGGTCCTGTCCTCGGAATGCTACAGGGTACAGCCCATTTGAGCTGCTGTATGGACATTCCTTTTATTGGCCCCAGACCAACTTGGACTGCACCCAAAAAAACTTGTCATCCCTACTATCTTCTGTCTAGTCATACTCCTATTCACTGTTCTCAACTACTCATAAATGCCCTGCTCTTGTTTACACTGCCGGTTTACACTGTTTCTCCAAGTCATCACAGCTGATATCTCCTGGTGCGATCCCAAACCGCCACTCTTAACTCTTAAAGTAAATAAATAATCTTCGCTGGCAGGGCTATGCTGAATCTCCCTGGGCACTCTCTAATTGGATGTCCTGGGTCCTCCCAATTCTTAGTCCTTTAAATACTTGTTTTTCTCCTTCTCTTATTCAGACCTTGTGTCCTCCATTTAGACTCTCAATTCATACAAAAGCACATCCAGGCCATCACCAATCATTCTATATGACAAATGCTCCTTTTAACAACCCCACAATATCATCCCTTACCACAAAATCTTCCTTCAGCTTAATCTCTCCCACTTTAGGTTCCCACGCCATCCCTAATCTCGCTCGAAGCAGCCCTGAGAAACATCGCCCATTATCTCTCCATATCACCCCCAAAAATTGTTGCTGCCCCAACACTTTACCACTATTTTGTTTTGTTTTTCTTATAAATACGAGAAGACAGGAATGTCAGGCCTCTGAGCCCAAGCTAAGCCATCATATCCCCTGTGACCTGCACATATACATCCAGATGGCCTGAAGTAACTGAAGAATCACAAAAGAAGGGAAAATGGCCCGTTCCTGCCTTAACTGATGATATTACCTTGTGAAATTCCTTCTCCTGGCTCATCCTGGCTCAAAAGTTCCCCCACTGAGCACGTTGTGGCTCCCACCTCTGCCTGCCAGAAAACAACCTCCTTTGACTGTAATTTTCCACCTACTCACCCAAATCTTATACAACGACCCCACCTCCATCTCCCTTCGCAGACTCTCTTTTTGGACTCGGTCCCCCTGCACACGCGTGAAATAAACAGCCTTGTTACTCACACAACACCTGTTTGGTGGTCCCTTCGCACGGACTGGAGTGAAAATTTACATACAAGATGACTCAAGTAGAGGGTTAAGTAATTTGCCCAAGATCATGCTTCTAGTAAGTTTGATTGCTATAGAAAACCCAATAATTCTGCCTCCAGAGTCTGAGTTCTTCACTTATTTGTTTTAATAGTTAAACAGGTTTGGACTTTATTGTCCTTTAATAGACAGATCATATATATATAGTGTGGGGAAAAAGAAGAGAGATCAGCCTGTTACTGTGTCTATATAGAAAGAAGTAGACATAAGAGACTCCATTTTGTTCTGTATTTGAGATG
>NW_012104676.1:1356857-1379670 GCF_000951045.1 Mandrillus leucophaeus
ATCTCAACTACCCAGAGACACGTACACGGCCAAAGGTCACAGGGACCTCTGCCTAGGAAAGCTAGGTATTGTCCAAGGTTTATCCCCATGTGATAGGATGAAACAATGTTGCTAAAAGGTTTATCTCAAGGCACAGGATTTTCCTTTGAACTTATTCATATCACAGAGGTTTTTGTTCTTATGTCTTACTGCTAATTTCCTCCCTAACAATGATCCTATTGTCCTGCCACTCCCCTGTCTTTAAGATGGTAAAGATAATTATCAATAAATACTAAGGGAACTCAGTGCCCGCGTGGGTCCTCTGTAAGCTGAGCGCCGGTCCCCTGGGCCCCGCTTTTTTTTCTCTATACTTGGTCTCTGTGTCTTATTTCTTTTCTCAAGTCTCTCGTTCCACCTTACGAGAAACACCCACAGGTGTGGAGGGGCAGGCCACCCCTTCATATAGAATATATATATACACACACACATGTGTTAGACTAAAATAAAAAATAAATTTTAATTTTTTTTCAAATTTGAAGGATGTCAAAACTGATGATACCAAAGCATAAGATTGTAATTAATGTATATCTCTTATATAAAGTTAATGGTTCATTTTGTGAGCAGAAAATAAACTCATATAGTTGCTATATAATTGTATAAATATAAGCAACCACCTCTTGAGATATTAATTCATTCATTTTGAGATAGAAAACATTATACTCAAATATATAAAATAGGTCAAAATTAACAATATATATTTTCTCTATAAAACTTTTTATAAAAGTAAATTGTTATTATTTTAAATATGTTTTATTCTGAATTGTATTACTTGCCTAAAATTTTGAGCTTATACCATCAAGAATTTATTTGCAATGATAAAATATACTAAAATGCAACTGAGAAAAACACATCATTTTTTCCACTGCTTTTTTTCTCAATTATTGTAAACTTTTAAAGATTCTTATTGATTTTCATGGAGTGGCTAAGTAACTCACATGTGAACTTGACCCTTTTAAAAAATTATTTTAAAATGTTTGGCCTAATTTGTATATCCTTTGCTAAGAACAAAGTGGCAGCTAAAGTCAACCTTTACATATCTGGATTTGGTTCAAAATAACCAACATATCCTCATCTTATTTTTAAATACTTGAAAGCATTGTGGCAGATCTGTTTCATTGTTTCATTGTTTTTGGATGTAATGGTTTTTCATGTTCTCTATTCCTGAATACCTTTGAATGTGAGTGCAAAATAAGTGTAAATAAATGTGCAAAAATGCCACATACCTATGAAGGTAATTTTACATATGGTCATCATCAAGGGAACAAGAAAATCTCCCACACTAGAAAAGGCAATTCATGTCAAAACAAGATAATCTTTTACTCCCTTTGTTCAGATTTCCTTTCTATATCCTATCATTCTTCAAGGTCCCATCTTTCCTTAACAAACAGGAGCTCAGCATGTTTTACTCCTTTGATATCCATTGGTTGCAGTACATATCATTTCTTAATACATTACTTGGTTAAAGGAGTTTGAAATGGTGTTCTCTCAAACAAGATTGGGTGAGTACTAATATCCCCATAATGCCCCAAGATACATATATCTGAAAACTTCAGGCTATCTCATCAGCTTCATTCATATTCTGCGTGGTATTTTGCATTTCCTTATATGTTGGAACAATCCAATCTCCTTTTGAGATTAAGTTCAGTCCACTGTAATTGTTTATGTTTTTCACATATGCGAGGGAGGACTTGAGATTTTAGGGCACATTTATTTTAAATGTTTGTTGGAGATGCTGTTAGCATTGCCCTGATGAGCCAACAGTAATTTTCACATGCCAATTAATGGACATTTACATATGAAAAACTCTGTGATTGCTACATGAGATTCCTAAAGCCATACATTAAAAAGCATACTCGTAATACCTGTGCTGATAATAGAACTCACTTCTTGCAGTGCACTAATTGTAATATGGGGGAAGCTAGTTAAAAATTAAAAACCTTTTCATCTATATGCAAACTTTATTAGACTTCTGTTCAATTTTCTAGGTGACATTTGCTCCATATTATTTCAAATTATTTGTGTAAAAAATACATATTGGATCAGAAAACAGCAAGGTCTTTCACAATGCTATCAAATGCCTAGGTTTTATGTCCCTCAATATACCCAAATATATTAATAAATATTCTATTTTAGTTTACACAATGGCATCCTGATACCCACACAAGTTCCTCCAGTTTTGTGTTCAATAGTGACATACCTATCTTTTAATTGTTTAGTGAGTTGGTAAGTATTAACATATTCTCAAATGTGAAATGACTTTACACCATTATTCTGAAAATTAATATAGAATCCTAAATACCTATAAATGCCCCACTTCCATAGTAAAAAGCAAAAGCCTATCCATATTACATTTTTATTATGGGTCACTTCCAATGCCAGAAATACGCAGCAGGAGCAGGCGGTTTGATCAGGTTTGGTAATTGGTACATTATATTCATATGCCCTCTTTCTTGTATTAATTTGCATTCTCCAAAACCTGAACAGACCACTAATGACTAGAGGGATTGAATCAGTAATAAAATATTTCTCAAAAAAGAAAAGCCAGGACTAGATAGATTCACAGCTGCATTCTACAAAACACATAAAGAATAACTAATACCAAGCATTCTAAGGCTCCCAAAAATCAAGAAAGAGAAAATTATCTCTAGTTTATTCCATGAGGCTAGTATCACCCTGAGACCCAACCAGACAAGCACACACACACACAATTACAGACCAATATCCCTGATGAACATACGTGTGAAAATCCTCAATAAAATACCAGCAAACTGAACCAATAGCACATCAAAAAGGTAACACACTAAAATGAAGGGATGCAAGGATATTTCAACATACGTAAATGAATAAATGTTATGCATCACATAAACAAGATTAAGGATAAAAACTATCTGATCTCTCTATAGACACAGAAAAAGCATTTTATAAAATTCAGTACCATCTCATGATAAGAAAAGAAAAAAATTAAAAAATTTAAAAAATAAAACAAAAAAAACACCTGAACCTACTAGGCATTTAAGGAAAGTACCTCAAAATGATAATGGCCATATACAACAAACCTACAGCCAGCATCACAGTAAATGGATAAAAGCTGAAAACACTTTTTCTAAGATCTAGAACAAGACAAGAATGCCCACTTTCACCATTCATTTTCAACATAGTAATGGAAATCCCAGCCACAACAATCAGGAAAGAGAAACAAAGAAAAGCTTCCAATTCAGAAGAGAAAGTCAAATTATCGATGTTCCCTGATGATGTGACCTCATATTTAGAAAAACCTAAAGATGGCACCAGAAAACTTTTTAGATTTAATGAACAAATTTGATAAAATTGCAGGATACAAAATCAATGTACAAAAATAGTAGTACTTCTATACACCAATAATGATCTAGCTGAGAATGAAATCAATAAGTCAATTCCACTTACAATAGCTACAAAAAGATACCTAGACATATATTTAACCAAGTAGAGGAAATATCTCTGCAAAAAGAAACTTATAAAGCACTAATGAAAAAAATTGCAGGTGACAGCAACAAATGAAAAACACCCCATGCTTATGGATCAGAAGAAATAATCTTATTAAAATAACCACAGTACTCAAAGCAACCTACAGATTCAGTGCAACCTCTATCAAAATAACAACATCATTTTCATGGAATTTTATAATATCTCAAAGTTAGTATGGAACAACAACAAAAAAATAGTCTGAATAGCCAATGCCATTATAAGGAAAAAGAACAAAGCTAGAGGCATCATATTACCTAACTTCAAATTATGTTACAAGGCTATAGTGACCTAAACAGTATGGTACTGGAATTAACGCAGACACATAGATTAATAAAACAGAATACAGCACCCAGAAATAAAGCAACATATTTAAAGCCAACTAATCTTTGACAAGGTCCACAAGAACATATATTGCAGAAAAGATACCCTTTATAATAAATGGTGCTAGGAAAATTGGGATGCTTTATGCAGAAGAATAAAACTGGACCCTTATTTCTCACCATAAACAAAAATCAGTTTAAAATGAATTAAAGACAAATGGAAGTCCTGAAACTATAAAAGTCCAAAAAGAAAACATAGGAACAACTTTTCTGGACCTTGACCGACAAAGAATTAATGACTAAGACCTGAAAAGCACCAACAACAAAGACAAAGATAGATAAGTGGGACTTAATTCAACTAAAAAGCTTCTGTACCGAAAATAAATAATTAAAAGAGTAAACAGACAACTTACAGGATGCAAGAAAATATTTACAATCTATACCCACCAAAGGAATAATATATGGAATATATAAGAAACTTCAACAACTCAGTAAAAACAACAAAAAGTAATCCCATTAAACAGTGGGCAAAAAAATAGACATTTTTCAAAATAAGACATACAAATGGCCAACAGGTATATGAGAACATGCTTAACATCACTACTCATCAGAGAAATGCATATTAAAACCACAATGGTACATCATCTTACCCAAATCAGAAAGGTTATTATTAAAGACAAAGACAACAGATGTTAGTGAGAATGTGGAGAAAAGGGAACACTTATACCATATTTTGGGGAGTATAAATTAATACAACCTCTGTGGCAAACAGTATGAAGATTGCTCAAGGAACTAAAAATAGAACTACCATTCAACCCAGCAGTCCCACTACTGGGTATCTATCCAAAGGAAAAGAAATCATTTTATCAAAAAGATACTTGCACTTTTATGTTTATTGTAGCACTCTTGACAATAGCAAAGATATAGAATCGACCTAAGTGTTCATCAATGGATGATTAAAGAAAATATGGTATATATATATGCAATGGAATACTGTTTAGCCATAAAAAAGAATAAATGTATTTTGCAGCAATATAAATGGTGCTGGATGCCATCATTTTAAGTGGAACAATTCAGACACGAAAAGACACATATGGCATGTTCTCATTCATAATTTGGAGCTAAATAATGTGTACATATGAACATAGAGTATGTAATAATAAATAATAGAGACTCAGAAGTGTCACAGAGTGGTTCAGTGAGTGATGACAAATATTTAATGGGTACAATGTATGTTATTTGGTTGATGGACACCCTTAAAGCTCTGACTTGACCACAACAAATCTAAGCATGTAACAAAATTGCACTTGTATCCCATAAATTTATACAAATAAAAATATCTAATTTCTATTATCAGCTGATAAGATAAATTTATCATAGAAAGCTTTGCATTAACTACCTTGTTTATTACATTGCTTTTTAATATATAATATACCATATATTATGTACATTATATAATCTTTTACATTAATTCTGCAACATGCATATCTATATGTGTATATGTACGTATTCACACACACAGATTCTCTTATCTTTATTCACCTATATAAAGGACCAAGCAGGCCAGGCACAAGGCCTCATGCCTGTAATCCCAGCACTTTGGGAGGGCGAAATGAGTGGATCGCTTGAGGTCAGGAGTTCCAGAACAGCCTGGCCACATGGTGAAACCCTAAGTCTACTAAAAATACAAAAAATAGCCGGGCATGGTGGCATGCTGCTTTAATCCCAGCTACTTGGGAGGCTGAGGCACAAGAATCACTTAAACCAGGAAGGTGGAGATTGCAGTGAGCCAAGATGGCACCACTGCACTCCAGTTAGGGAGACAGAGTGAGACTCTATCTCAAAAAATAAATAAATAAATAAAATAAAGGACCAAGCAGTATGAGGTAATTACTTAGAAAATGCTTTTGAAACTAATAAATCAGGACTCAATTGTACCTAACTTGGGAAAAGAAAAAAAGCACCTTAAGGATTAAAGCTGTGATCTCATTTGAAGTCTTAGATCTGTGAGTGGGCCTCTATAAATAACAGAGAAGGAACCAATTCTCATTCCCGTGGCAATTCATAGGACATTGTTACATTTTTGCAATGTTTTGAACAAAGCAAAACAGCATAAATGATCAAAGATCACCATGTTTTTTAATGATAAACATAAGCTACAGGCATAGATAGACATGTTTCCCAGGTGTGTGTGTGGGGGGGGTGTGTGTGTGTGTGCATGCAAGTGAGTCATAATTTTACAAGAATTATCTGTGTTCCAAAAGTTAAAAGCACGCAAGTTAAAACAATGTTCCATGCAACCCTGCTCCTTCCAGAGAATAATTTACTTTATAACTGCTTCATCATGGATGAATTGTCACCAGCTCAACATGGTACCAAAGACTGAAAATGCCCCAGACAGTAAATATTTCAGGGTCTAATTTGTTTGGCTAGCTCCGATTATGATTAACCTATTTAAAATATGCGATAATAATTAGTAAATGTCAGTTAAATATATGCACACATTGAAGGGAGGGGTGTCATCGTATTACATTTGGAGAAGAGTAAGCTGGAGATGCTCTGAATAGTGACAAGAAACACTTCCTGTCATCCAGTGTGTGTCATATGTGGCATTACCTTGTAAGGCTACCTTATTCTAAAGCCTATCTCTCAGGCCTGCAGCTTCAAACACTAGAATTGTCAGTACTTCAGAGAGGTTCCATTTCGCAGGGAAAATTCAAGTTGAGAATCCTCTCAGAGGTGGGTTTTGCGAACAGAACACTAGTTATTCACATACTGCAAGCGAGTATCTGAATTTCGTGTTCTGCCTCTATATGGTAAAGTAAATTGCTATCTGAATGTCCTTGGCCTTCCTAGGATCACGGAAAGAAAGTTGGTTATAATAGTTAAATATCTGATTTCTAAAAAATGAATTTGGATCTCCATTTTTGGTATGTCAATAGACTTGCCACTCTGGGGAGACAAGCTAGTACTAAAGAAAAAGACTTGTCCCCCACAACAGTGCCTGAATGAGCACTGACATTTCTGGCCATCAATAAGCTTTCTTTTCAGAGCTGAAAAACCTTCTCCTTTTTCTGGGTACATTTTGCCAATATTCAATTATCTGATTATGGTCAAATCTTGTTGACTTAGGATATATTTAACAAATCTTTTCCTATGTCTGCTTTGAGGTATTAAATATTAATTCCACAGTGTGTTTCTCATAAAGAAACATCTTACATATTTTTGTACTAAAGGAGCATCTCCCTGTATTATCTGTGTACTCACATCTTGTGTTAGAAGAGTTTTAAACAGGCTGATTTATTATTGTCTTTCTACTCAATCAAAAGTGTTTATTAACATTTTCTCCTTGTTTTAGTTTAATAGCATAAAGACCAAAGGCATTCCAAAGCATACAGACTTGCCCTGTAGATTGGAGTTGGCAGATCCCTAATACAATGAAAACTGGAACATGTCATTTCAAATGTCACATGGAGTAGCATCGTACTTTCTGTAGTATTTTGTGACATACCATCTTGGACTATGAAGCAAGACCTGATTTTTGTTTTAGCCATTATAAAGTGAAGCGGATTCTCAATTTTATAATATCTATTAATTAGTTTAATTTTCATCAGGTTCAGAAAAATAATACTATCTTCTCGGTATTGATTTTAAGTCATTTTGACATTGATTAGCCTTCATCGTTATGTTAGCCCACAGAGTTGATTCACAATAGTATTTTCCTGACAAATAATTGGCTGAAGTTCAGTAACAGTTAGATGGAGATTATCAAATTGGCTATGTCATTTACAAAGTCTGTGTGTTTCATTGATTGCTGGTCTCCCATCTCATCCTTACAACTGGCCGAAAGGTTACCTTGTCATTGATGAAAGTCAACCAGCAGACAAGGCAATAGGAACTATTGACGGAATATCTAAAGGAGGAAAATGTAATTGTGATTCATTGTGAAATTACACTTGGGAATGTATTTTAAGACTTCACAGTTGAGCAGTAGTTTAATTTATTTTCTCCTGATTGTAAGCAGGTGTTTTGAAGCCTGTTGCTTGCTAAGGATGCTGCAATGGTAGTTTTTGCATTTCTGTTTTCCAGGTAATAGGATGGCACAATTGAGACAATATAGGTTCTTCCCTGATACTCCTTGCCTTAGTGAAACCTGATTCTCTCTCAGGACCATTTTCATTCCCAGCTTTTCTCACTGGAAGAAGACAGTTGAGCTGGCTGCCATTTGTTGATGAATCACCAGTATTCACCTCTCTGTTTGGCATTTCATGGAAATTGACTCATTTATCAGGACAATAACCCTCTGAGGTTGACACTTTATATTAGAAGATGCAGAGACTCAGAAAACCTTAATTAAATCATTTAAAGTTAAAGAGTTAGTAAGTGGCAGCCCTTATATTACAAATCTCTAGTTCATAACTATTTATGTTCCTACTCCCCGTACACTTTAAGACCAATGGATTAGAAACATTGATTTTTTCCCAGATGTTTTCTGGAAACACGCTGGACTCCTGTTGGTCACCACATTTCCACCGTCCTGTACAAATATATTCTTTGAATATCATGCCATTCAGCTAGTCTACTCTATTTCTTTATCAATGTCTTTTGTGGGTTTAGTTATTCCCTTACTTCAATTGAAGGCTCTGATTCTGGTTTCTGGAGTAGGAAAACTTTGATTTATTTTTTTTATTATTTTTTTTATTTTTAGATAAGACAGTCATTTTTCAAACTAATATTTCTTAAACTTTTCCTCAAGGACTTTTTTCTTCACCTGAACAAACAGAG
Source organism: Mandrillus leucophaeus (assembly GCF_000951045.1). Taxonomy (NCBI): domain Eukaryota; kingdom Metazoa; phylum Chordata; class Mammalia; order Primates; family Cercopithecidae; genus Mandrillus; species Mandrillus leucophaeus. The sequence goes on from NW_012104676.1 coordinate 1,365,506, forward strand.
AACGCATTTGAACTTTGTAATTTCCTGCAAATACTCCACTTATTAAATATGTTCTAAATTTATTTTTCGGTTTTATTGGAGGTATAACTGAAAAGAAAAAGAATTATATTTAAGGTGTACAAATTGATTTTTATATGTATACATAATAATAAATCACCACAATGAAGCTAATTAACATATTTTCACCTTATATAGTTAGCATTTTCTTTCTCTCTCTCCTTTGTTTCTTTTCCTTCCTTCCTTTCCTCTTTTTGAAATGAGAACACATAAAATCTCTCCTCTTATCAAATTTCAAGTATACAATACAGTACTGAAACTATAGTAACCATTCTGTACACTAGCTCTTCAGAATGTATTCATTTTGCATATGTGACATTTCGTACCCTTTGATCAACATAACCTCATTTCCCCTTCCCCAACCCACCCCTGGAAATCACTATTCTACTCTATTTTCACAAGAGTAATTATTTTAATTTTCATGTGTAAGTGAGGTTATGCAGTATTTGTCTTTCTGTGTGTGGCTTATTTCACTTAGCATTATGTCATCCAGTTTCATCCATGTCAGTGTCATTTGGGAATGACAGGATTTCCTTCTGTGCTCAGCATGTGTACTAATTACTCCCTCTCTTTCTCACTCCTTCTTCATGTTTATTCTTTTTCTCCTATCCTCCTATCCTTGATCTCTTCATTTAACTATGGTCTGTCATCCACTTTATCAATTTTACTTCTCAAATACAGTCTAATCATAACAATAATAAAAATAAGGACAATTATAATAATACTATGATTTTTGAAAAGCCTCTAAAATATGAGTTCTGAGGACAAAAAAAAAAATCATTATTATTTTTATTGCCAGAACCAAGTACACACAGGATACTCATGACCATTATTTACTATTAGTTATGAATAGATACACATCACATATTAATGAATGTTTACTGATCAGGTTATTAAGTGTGAAATTCTGGCATTGTGATTACTATTTTTCTTATACGAGCTGAGAGAACCTGGAAAATTCATCTTATTTATCTGATTCTCAGTTTTCCTCTCTGTAAATTAAAAATAATATCACCCTATTGTTATTCTTAAGATTAAGGGTATTTAAAAGATATTTATAAGATGAAATCAAGTCATAATTATAAGCATACTATATGAACAATAAATACTTCTAAGATGATCAGCAGCTAGTATTAGATAAATTTGTCTCTATCATCATATAGAGGCAAAAACATATGGATGAATGTAAGACAGCAAATGTTTAACAAGTAATTATTGAACATTAAATAGTTTTTCAAAATTTTCTTTAATTTTTGAGATGGAGTCTCACTCTGTCGCCCAGACTGGAGTACAGTGGCGCGATCTTGGCTCACTGCAACCTCCGCCTCCCGGATTCAAGCGATTTTCCTGCCTTAGCCTCCCAAGTAGCTGGGTCTACATGCACGTGCCACCACTCCTGGCTAATTTTTTGTATTTTTAGTAGAGAGGGGGTTTCGCCATGTTGGCCAGGCTGGTCTCCAACTCCTGACCTTAGATAATCTGCCTGCCTTGGCCTCCCAAAATGCTGGGATTACAGACGTGAGCCACTGTGCCTGACGTGTTTGGCAATTTTCTAAGTGATAGGGACATAGCTGTGATAAAACATTTCCAGCTCACAGGAAGTGGACCATCTACACAAAGTAGATCCTTGTGTTCTTGTCACTAAAGCCTGCAAAATTCCATTCAACTTCTATAAGAATCTGTGTCATGTCAAAAAAATGACAAAAAGAAAACTTAAAAAAATACTTTTACTATGAGTAGTTAAGCATACTGACATTCTTCCTCAAGTAATCCTGATTTTGTTATTTTAAGCCACCATTGGCTTAGAGTTTTGCAATTCTCTGTCAATCTTGTAAACTTTGTTTTTTCCTTTTCCTATGAGTTTTTACGAGTACAGCCTATACTGAGAATGTGGTGGGACTTTTCATTAATAAAAGGAATAGATTTTACATTGTTTTGGGGGGAGTTCTCTCTCTCTCTCTCTGTGTGTGTGTGTGTGTGTGTGTGTGTGTGTGTGTGTGTGTGTGTTTCTCTCTCTCCTTAAAGCACATTTACAGTATGAAGCCTGAACATTCTTTCCTCCATACCATTGGAGCGGAATGGAAATTGATGAAATGTAACATTTGCATCACCAAAACTTTGCAAAACAGTTTTGCTTCTATTTTCTTCTAAAGTGCAATGCTGATTTTAAAACAGTTCCACGTATATTTAGAAAGTGAAAAAGACAGTTTGCCTAAAAATTATTTGAGGACAGAGATGGGTAGTTTTGTAAAGTGAAAGGTGTGTGTGGAGAGGATAACTATTTTCTCAAAAACTTGATCAAGTAAATTACACATATTTCCAAACTCTGTCTTCAAAACAATCCTAGGAAGTGGGTTGTATTATTCTTCTTAATTTTTATTACCAGATGAGTAAACGGAGGCACAGTTGGATAAAATTAATTGTCCAAGGCTAAACTGTAAATAAGCACTGTAGTCAGATTTTAAACTGAGAATTTTGTTAGTTTTTAACTTAGAGATAAGACCCTGAGATTATCATTGTGATAAGACCCTGTGGTTTCCCAACCTAAAAAATCTAGCTGACTAAAGTTTGTGAGGGGGTCTGGTGTGGTGTCTCAGGCCTGTAAATCTTGCACTTTAGGAGGCTACGACCGAGACAGGCAGACTGCTTGAGCTCTGAAATTCAAGATCAGCTTTGGAAACATGGTGAAACCTCATCTCTAAAAAAAAATACAAAAATTATCTGGGCCTGGTGGCCCTTGCCTGCAGTCCCAGCTGCTTGGGACACCGAGGTGGAAGGATAGCTTGAGCCCAGAAGGCAGAGGTTGCAGTGAGTTGAGACTGTGCCTCTGTACTCCAGTCTCAGTGACAGAGTGAGACCGTTTTTTTTTTTTTTTTTTAAAGATGTGTGTGGAAAAGAGTGTTTTGTGGTGTTGACAAGAACCTGTATGTAAAGAGAAAAAGAAGAGAAATTATAAAAAAAAAAATAAGAAGAAGAAAAGGAGACTACAAGACATACCAGAATGAATTAACATGTATTTTTCTTTTTGCAAACTTAAGCAACATTGAGGCATTTAAGAACAAGAGTTTTGAAGACAATGTTCTATTAAGAGGAAGAGAAAGCAGATACCAAATCACTGTACTTGTAATTCTGCTATGAGAATAATGGGAATCATAAAATGCTTGAAACAGCAAAACTTTAGGGAAAAATATAACATAAATTCAGAAAATAGCTAGTTAAAGTGAAGACAGAATCATAAAGCTTTCACAAGTAAGAATCTCAGGCTTTTCAACTAATGACAGAGAGAATTTAGGAATTCAGTGACATTTGAATTTGATTGCTAGGTCCACAAGAGAATCTTAGTTGCTAGTGTTCTCATGAGATGAGCTCTTCAATTGAAAGAACCAAATCAGAGATTAATAGGACCTGCTCAGTGAGTCATTAGTACTCACTGACTTAATGGAAAGAACAGATTTACCTGTCTTTACAAATGCAGTGTGATATTGCTGCAAGCATAGGGCCTCAAAGTTAAACAGACTCCAGTTCAACTACAGGCAGTATTGGTATGTGACCTTGGCAGGTTAGTGTCTTTTTCTGACTCTCAAACCTTTGTCTTCTAAAAACAAGGAATTAACCAAGATAAAATGTTACAAGTCAAACACAGAAACTGTTACAAATTAAACTTCAATGCACTAATTTTGCTTATGCATTCATTTGTGACACTGTGTAATAAACTCAAGGGACAGTTCCTACTCTAAGGATGACAAAATTTAGAGAGAGTGCAAAGCACCAGTATCAGATTAGTAGCTACCTTAGCATGGGAGCAGCAGGCTCACGGTAGCTTCTCATGACACATGTGTTAACCCTTGGGAGTTTTAAGGGGAAGAAATCCAGGGACAGGGTAAAGGTGCCCAGGGAGGATCAACATGTAGAAGGCTATTTTCAACTGGTAAAGACATTTTTTAACATTTTGGAGCATGAATGATAATCTTGTATGTTCTCAATGAACATTAAGTCTGGATTTATGTGAACTGACTGGTAAATCAAGTCATGACTTAATTGCTTTACTTACATTGTAGCAATTCAACCTCCGCACTCCCACCGTGAGTGTATGCACATATGTGCATATGTGCATTTCTGAGCATGTACTTATGGGTGTTCCTAACAGGACTTACTTTGCAGCCACTCACAAATAGGTCAAATGTTCAAACAGTGTATGCTACATAATGAAATGAAATGTACAAGAATTTAGTGATTCTGGCACCACATTCTTGTACCACATCTGGCAACATGACATTTTAAAAAGGAACCGCTCTTCAACCACATGCTTTAGGATTTTGACATGTTCAAAGTACTTTTACAGTATTTGATCTAGGGAACAACATAAAAAAGTAAGCAGTGTAGGAAACTGATAACTTATTAATTATTTTCAGGTGATTTTCCTCAGTTGCAAATATTACCACTGAGAAAAAAGGAGCAGGGATGAGAATTACCTCTTCCTTAAATATTAGAAAATTTAGAAGTAGAAAGATATAATACCTTGACAAATCTTAAAATGAGGCTCGATACTACTATACTGAAAAAACAAAAAGAAGTTTACTTGAACATAACATTTTAAAATAAAAGATCTTTCATTTGTTGAGTTAAAAATTCTTATTGCAATTTTTATGGCAAAAATCTGTAAAATATTATTCCCTAACAGTGGGAAAGTACACAAATAACGGAATGAAATTCTCATCCTAAAAAATTTACTTCAGTTGACTGTTTTCTGTGGAACTACAGATAATTAGATTTTGGCTTTAGACTCACTGACTAAAATGTATATATTTAATTAAGCTTGAAACTGGAATCCACAAAGTACCTCTGGCATTAGAGAAAACAATGGCAAGCCTTCCAAATGAGAGAGAGAAGAATAGAAATAGAAATAATGCTTATGTTAGCATGTACAGCTCCAAAATGCTTAAACAATTTTTAAGAATTACTACCTATTTTGAATACACTGTTGGCCTTCCTTATCTGTAGGTTCTATATCCATGGATTCAACTAGAAGAGGATTAAAAAAAACATTTAAAAAATTGCATCTGTACTGAACACGTATACACTTTTTTTCTTATCATTATTCCCTAAACAATGCAGTATAACAAATATTTATACTGTATTAGGTATTATGTAATCTAGGGATGATTTAAAGTATAAACGATAATATACATAGATATATGCAAATACTACATACATCCTCTGATATTGGTTTCTGTGGAAGGTACTGGAACCAATCATATATAAATACCGAGAGACAACTGTACTAACTACAATTTTTATACTACTACTTTTTCGTATAATGTGGTCTAAAAAGCGCTAGCATTCTTTTCATGAGATTAAATGTCAGGAAGCCCAAATAACTTATTTATTCAAAAAAAAAATGTGCCAGTGTCTTTCAAGTATAAGGCACTGGGATAGATATTTTAAGGATAAGCAAATTCTGGTCTCTTTTCTCAAGGAGCTGGGAGTCCAGTACAGCAGATGCTACAAATGTATGTAAAATAAATCTCACTTAAAATGCTAAATTGGCCTCCAGCAGGGTGACATACACCCACAGTCCCAGTATTTTGGGAGGCTGAGGCAGGAGGATTGCATGAAGCTGGGAGTTTGAGACCAGCTTGGGCAACATAGCAAGATACTGTCTCTACAAGAAATAAAAAAAATAATTAGCCAGGAAGGGGTGGTGCACATCTGTAGTCTCAGTTACTCAGGAAGCTGAGGCAGGGGGATAGCCTGAACCCAGGAGTTTGAGGTTACAGTGAGCTATGATCATGCCATTCCACTCCAACTTGGGTAAAAAAGCGAGACTCCATCTCAAAAAAAAAAAAAAAAAAAAAAAATTAATGCTAGGTGGTTAGAATTACAAAAATAAATAAGAATTTTTCAATAATATAATGAAAATTTCTAGCTAAGTATGATGGCAAGTTTCATGGAGAAATTTTCATTTTATGAAATGAAAAATTGCATAAATAACCCAAGGATGCTTAATAATCAGTGGTATAAAATTGGGTATATTCCGTTTCTAAAATATTGGAATAGATGTCCTTGTCCCTGTTTCTCCCAGTAAATACAACTAAAAGCCCTGGACATTATATATAACACAAACACAAAACTCTGAAAGGTGAAGGGAGGAAAGCAGACTGACTGATGAATCTAGAACTCAAGGAAGTAAATGCTGCGTAGTTGTTTAAGCTTTCTTTTTGTCTCATGTATCTCAGACTTGCAGCTGGAGAAGATACAACTTAGAAACCGGTAATATACAGACAAATAGATGCTCCAACAGAAGCATAGTGTCTCCTATCAAAGGATTAGAAACAAGAGGAAAGTCTAGCAATGCCAAAAACATAGGCAACCGCCTCTCTACTCTAGTCAAGCATAGCAAATAAAAAATGGTGGCTCCACTCCAACTCATGCCAACAAAGGCCCAGTGGGCAGTCTGACCTCTACTCTCATGAGGCACCCTAGATATCAGAGAAGGCTAAGTAGGGAGTTGGGACTTTCACCCCTATAGGCACTGATAACCTCTCCTCAAGGTGTTAGTGGGGACTTTCTGGGGAGCCTGGACTTACATCCTATCCAGCAGTAATGAAACACTTCTATTCTTGGCTGTGTTGCTTCCACATGTGGCCTAGTGGAGATTCAGGGCTTTCACCACTGCCCACAGGTTAAAAGCTTACATTCCCTCATCCCCTGAGTGTTATCAGTGTAGGCCACATTGATAGTGAAAACCCTCACACATGTCCAGCAATAATGAGGAGTTCCCCTCTTCCCTAGGGTGTCAATGGAAGTCTGCTGGCAAACTGGTACCTGTTCCACTATCTGGCAGTAGGAATAAGGCATTTTCTCTTACCCTGCCAGAGTAGTATCAGAGGAAGGCAGTTAAAACAGAAGGTTTAAATAAGACTAGACTTTCATAACATAATACCCCAAATATAAATATTCAGGGGTTTTTTGTTTTTGTTTTTATTTTATTTTATTTTTATTTTTTCTGGAGGCAGAGTCTCACTCTGTCACCCAGGCTGGAGTGCAGTGGCGCAATCTCTGCTCACTGCACTACAACTTCCGCCTCCCGGGTTCAAGCGATTACCCTACCTCAACCTCCTGAGTAGCTGGAACTACAGGTGACAGTCACTATGCCCAGCGAATTTTTGTATTTTAATAGAGATGAGGTTTCACTGTGTTGCCCAGGCTGGTGTCAAACTCCTGAGCTCAGACAATCCGCCCGCCTCGGCCTCCCAAAGTGCTAGGATTACAGGCATGAGCCATGGCCCCCGACCCAACAATCCAAGTTTCAATATCAAATCACTATCATACTAAGAATCACTGAAATCTCAACTGAATCAGAAAAAGAATTAATGCCAACATCAACATAACAGACGTTAGAAATATCTCACAAAGATTTTAAAGAAGTCATCACTAAAATGCTTTGATGAATAGTGATGAACACACTCTAAACAAATGAAAAGAGAGGAGGTAACCACAAATTAGGTGAAAAATATGGAAAAATTGGATTTTTGTAACTAAATATACAGAAAAAACAAAGTTAAAAACTCAACAAGTAGGCTCATGCAGAATAGAAAGTACAGATGGAAAAAAATCAGTGAGCATGAAGATTGATAGAAATTATCCAATTTAAACAACACAAAAACAGAATGAAAAAATAGCATAGCCTCCCCATGAACATCAGGAACACCTCAGCATATGAGAAAACATCTACTACCTCTGTTTAACAATTGATAGAATTAGTACACAGAAAATTTACAAGAATATAACATAGTTCAATGCTATTAACCAACCAACAGGAATGAATCAATATTTATATGACACTTTACCTAACAAAAGCAGAATACATTATTTTCAGGTGCCCATGGAATGTATACCAAGATTTACCATGCAGTGTGCCATAAAACATACCTCAATCAAAGACTGCAGTTCTCTCCAAATTAATATACCAATTTAACAAAATCCCTATCAAAATCTGAGGAACATTTTTATAGATGTAGACATGCATATGGAAAGGCAAGAGATGTAAACTAGAACAAATGATACTGAAAATAAGAATAAGGTCAGAGGTATCAGTCTACCAAATTTCCAGACTTAATATACAGCTATGTAATAAATAATATGTGGTATTAGTATAAGTACAGACACATAGATCTGTGTAACAGCATAGACAACTCAGAAATAGACGCAAACAAATATGTCCAACTGCATTTTGACAAAGGAGGAAATGAATTTCTATGGTGGAAAGATAATCTTTTCAAGAAATGATGTTGAGGGAATTTAACATCCATGGTCAAAACATTAACACACACACACACACACACACACACACACACACAATACTACCAAACAGCAACAAAAAACATTAAAAACTGTCAATTTAAAGCCCATACTTTACTCAAAAATTAACTCACAATGGGTCACAGACTAAATGCAATATGTAAAACAATACAGCTGCTGGGATAAACAAACAAAAACATAGGGAAAAAGTAGGGGGAAATCTTCTGGATCTCTGGCTAGGCAAAGAATTGGCACCAAAACTATTATCCATAAAAGAAAAAAATGGTTAAGTTCTCTATTTATTTATTTATTTATTAAACTTTAAGTTCTAGGGTACATGTGCATAACATGCAGGTTTGTTACATATGTATACTTGTGCCATGTTGGTGTGCTGCACCCATCAACTCGTCAGCAAATATTGAAAATTTTACCTCTGTGAAAGACCTTGTTAAAGGGATGAAGAGGGGTGAAAACTACATACTGGTATATAGGAGTGAAACTATATACTGGTATAAAATATTTGCTAACCACATATGCCACAAAGGACTTGTACCAAGAGTATATAGAGCTCTCAAAGCACTACAATAAAAGAAAAAAAAAAGGGCAACCAAACTAGGAAATGCACAGAAGAAAGACCCAAAAAGACACTTCACTAGTGAAGATGTACAGATGGCAGTTAAGCACATGACAAAATGTTCATCATTATCCATCAGGAAAATGCAAATTTGAAGCATAATGAGGTATCACTATATGTCAGAATGGCTGAAATATTATATATACAATATACATATTTTATATATATATATAAATTCAAAATGGCAAGGATGTGCAGAAACTGAATCACAAATACATTGTTGATGGAAAGGTAAAATATTACAACTGCTCTGGAAAATGCCTGACAATTCTGCTGAAACTAAACATGCTACTACTGTACAACCAACAATTACATACTCCTGGGCATCTATCCCAAATAAGTGAAAACTTATGTTCACATAGAAACTTGTTCAGAAATGTTCATAGCATTTGTATTGGTAATAACTCCAAAACTGGATTAAAAAACATATATCTTTCAACAGATGAATGGTTAAACAAACTAGTGCATCCAAATTCTCAGCAATAAAAAGAATAAACTATGATTCAAGCAACAATTTGGATGAGTCTCCAGAGAATTACGCTGGATAAAATAAAATGTCAAATTCAAAAGCTTACAGAGTCTATTATTGTATTTATAAAGCATTCTTTAAATGACCAAAATGTAGGCATTGAGAAGAGATTGGAGGTTGCTAGGGATCAAGAAATGGGTAAGGTAAGTGGATATGGCTATAAAAAAGCAACACAGGATCAATATGATGATGAAACTGTTCTATATCTTGATGGTCTCAGTGTTAACATCCTTGTGATGCCATAGTTTTGTGAGATGTCATTATTAGAGAAACTGGGTGAAGGTACATGGAATTCCTCTGTATTACTTCTGCATATATGTATATTTACAATTACCTCAAAATTAAAAATAAGATTTAATTAAATAACTAAATCCATAAAATATGTTTTAAAATCAATAACAAAATTACCTGTGATTTCAAAATTGAAATTTCAACCTTTTTTCTTAATGACAGGCTGTAAACTTTAATTCTTGAACCTGGAAGAGGTTTAACAAAAAAATCTCTAGTAAGATTATATTCCATTAGTACTGTTCTAGATGCTTATTGAGAATCTTCTTTAAGATGAGTCAAGTAATGACTTTCTGAAAATACAGAAGACTGGGCTATGTGTCCTTCTTGTGGAAGAGTTTTCCCTAGAGAGGGAAAATGCAGTACAAAGATCTAAATCAGGAATAACTTTTATGCATTTGAGACATAGAAAGGTCACTGTAGCTATAATAGAGAGAACACAGAAGAAATTGGTAAAAGGCAACATCTGAGAGATAAGCCATACTGGATATGCAGAGCCCTATTTTCCAGACTTAGAAATTTAAATTTTTCTATTAGTGATAATGAAAGGCTTTTCAAATAACTTTTAGGGGGTTAAATGAAATGCTATAAATTGAATATTTCAAAATATATGAAGATTATAGGTGACTCAAGAGTGCAAGTGGGAGCATCAGTTAAAGTAATATAGAAATTCAGAAAAAGATGGTTATAGTTTGAATCATAGTAGGAGAAAGAGCAGAGATGGAAAGAAGTTGATTAACAATATGTTTTCTAGAATAGAGAAGACTTACCAAAAATGGAATGGACTGGATGGTAGGAAGAAGGAGGATTCAAAGATAATTCCTTCATTTTTGTTTTTAGACAGCTGTATAATAGTTATTTTGAAAGAAAGAGGTTTTAAAGGTAGAACTCATTCAAAAATCTGTTCACCAAGCATCTATTATGAGTTATTAAGTCAATCATATGACAAGTGCTCTGGTACTGGACAATGAATGAGTTTAGAGTAGCAAGAGGAACAAGCTCATAAACACAGCTGATGGAAACTTACCACAAATGTAAATAGAACACACATCAAAGAGTTGGCAGTTAACTGTGCCTAGGAGATTAGGATCACTTCTAAATTCACTGATAAAATGTTTTCATTGGATATTTAAGATGCACAGCTGTTTTGCATATGCAGAGAGCGCATTTTTGAAAGATTTAATATACAGCTAGTTATTCTGGCAGAATAAGAAATATTTTCTGAATGATAGTTCAGTGAGTGAGCATTATCCTCTTTGAATGTCTCTTTCATTCCTTCCTTTTTTTAAAATAATAACATCATGTTATCTTTCAAAATTTTAAGTCATTAATACTTATTGTTCATCATCACGTTTTCTATATTTGGATTTTTTTTCCCAAAGAAATGGAGATTCAGCTAATTCTAGGCTTTTGTTGCTTCTTCCCTCGTACGTTTCCAATTCAGCATGCCCAGGTCTTATTTCTTCCAGAAGAATGTGAACTGGGACTTATTAATTACAAAATGTTCCCACATTCCAAGCTGAAATAATAATAATAGTAAAAGTTAAATGTAGCGACTTTTAAAATTTAACTACATATACTCATTATTTTATTTTACCCTATGTCATTTCTTATTGTATAGTTTTAAAATTACCTATGGTAGTTTTAAATAGATTAGGAAAATAAAGAGAGAAAGAAGTGTGTTTGTGAGAGAGTGTGTGCGCACCCATGCACATCCACACACACTTGCATTCACAAGTACAATCTGTGTATGTTTTAACATCCGTTCCTGGTCAAATATAAAAGCATCACCTCCATGTTAGATAGAATTCACCCCTTTACCAAGTATCTGAAATTTCATTTGTTCTTTAGAATCTGTAGGACAGGAAAACACTACCAACAATGCAAGTAGATTCACTATCCAGTAGCTGTTTTGGTGCTGAGATACAGGAAAGTGTTTCCAGCTAAAGGAAGTTAGAGAGGAAGAAATAGCTACTGAAGAAGATCTTCTCTCTAAATGTTTATTGTGAAGTTCTACATAAGAATTGGCATGGGCATTTGTTTCCTGTGGATTTTTCATAAAGATGCTGTAACTGCTTGTTTGCTAAACATTTGTTAGTACCACTAGGGTTCCCTAAGAGCAGGAAGCAAAGATCAAGTGAAAGAACTTCAAAAGTGGGTAGATGTCTGTTGGAGAAAGGAAAAGATGCACCTCCCTGAAGAAAATTAAAGAAATGTGTCCAGGCCGGGCGCGGTGGCTCAAGCCTGTAATCCCAGCACTTTGGGAGGCCGAGAAGGGCGGATCACGAGGTCAGGAGATCGAGACCATCCTGGCTAACACAGTGAAACCCTGTCTCTACTAAAAGAAAAATACAAAAAAAAACTAGCCAGGCGAGGTGGCGGGTGCCTGTAGTCCCAGCTACTCGGGAGGCTGAGGCAGGAGAATGGCGGGAACCCGGGAGGCAGAGATTGCAGTGAGCAGGGAGATTACGCCATTGCACTCCAGCCTGGGCGACAGAGCAAGACCCCGTCTCAAAAAAAAAAGAAAGAAAGAAATGTGTCCAATGGACACTTATCTATCTTTACAACAATATGACTTAAAATGTCTCTTATAATCTGTCTGCGCAGGGGAAATTAAACACAACTAATCATTTAAAGAAAATGGATTAGATTATGAACAATGTTATTACCATTTTATACCCAGTAGAAAACATATGAATCAAATGTTCATCTATTTATATTCTGCTAATCATCAATTATCTTTAAAAGTAGGGTGAGGCTAGTCCTATTCACAAAATTGTAAGAGAGTGTGAGCTAAGTCGAGATCTAAGTCCAAACCATACTTCAAAAAGAAAAAAACTGGTACCAATAGCTTACTTTCAAAATAAACATAATTTTAATAGAAATTAAAGTAAATCACATTTAATGGGAGCATATCATGGCAAAATGATTCTTCATTCCAAAGAGTATCAATTTATAAAGTCAAGATTTGGTCTAATTTTCCAAATAAAGAAACCTTTAGTCAACTCTAGAATTTTGTTTTATTCCTATACCACAAATATTTAAAATGCAATGTTTTCACAACTAAAATTAACTTCCATCAAACCTGTTCCTCCACTGCATTTTCTATCTCTGATAACTACCCCATCACTAATTTGTGCAAGTGTAAAACTATATAATCCACAGTAATTTCTCTCTTTCTTTCCCTTTAACCCAGTGCCATCCAAATGATCATTACATCTGTCATTTCTCTGCTAAATTTAATTGGGTTTGAATTTATTTCTTTCTAGCTTCACAGCTACTCACTATTTCAACTCCCTTCCTTCTTTAGAATTTCATAATTTTCTCCTAATTGGTCTCTCTTGCTCACATTATTTTAGTACATGATCTTTTGAAAACATAAATCCTAAAATGCTTCTTCCTGAAATCATCAGTGACATGTTTTTCAAAGTTTAAACTTTTTGGCATAACATACATTGTCTGACTCAAGACTACATTTATATTATCTCCTGCGATTATTTTAATATTCCAACCACTTCCTAGATATGCCATGCTCCTGTGAGAGTCAGTTTATATAAATTACAGTTATGTCTCTTTGTATCCCCTTTCTTATTTGTATAATGGTGATAAATGTGGTAGCTATATCTTGGCTTGGTGTGAGGAGTGAAAGCGTTAATATCTGGCACTTAATAATATGCAGGACATGTGTTGAAGGTGGGCTCAATAAATGCGAGGTATGATGATGATGATGATGATGAATGATTATGACGAAGAAAAACATCTCCATAGTCTCATAAATTCCATTTTTACTTTCCAGTAACTGCCTCCCTTTTCACCATAGTTCCATAATTGTCAAACTCTGACTCAATGTATCTTTCACGCAATCTAACGAGTCCTGAGATCACCTACATCTATTAGAGTGTATATCACATTGCAACATGAATATTTATGCATTTATTAGTGTGCAAAATATTTATATCTCTGTATGTATGTATATATAATGGGGTAAATGGTACTTATCTCAGTGAATTTTATGAAGATCAAGTGAATTAGATATATACATTCCTTTGAATAGTGGACTGTAGAAGGATTTTTGTTATTATTTTGCTCCCTTAAGCTTTGAGTTGCTTGAGGGTGAATATAGGCGTCATTACAGTCTTAGCAGCTAGCACAACCTGGGCACACAGTAAAAGTTGAATATTTTTGAATGAAAAATATAAACATTTTAACTTCAAAAGATTTAGACATGTAATATAAATAAAAGTCACTTATATATTACTTCAGATAGCCAAAAAACAAAACAAAACAAAACAAAACAAACCTGTGTCAAGTAAGGGACATTATAATAATTTAAGACCTAAAACATATCATGTAGGT
>NW_012104676.1:1381310-1383142 GCF_000951045.1 Mandrillus leucophaeus
AAAAAAAAAAAAGCTTGCTTGTATCATACAAATTCTGCCTTACGCATTAAGTGAGGCTATGGTGGTCAGTGCCTCGGTCGTCTACTAAGCCTATCACAAATGGGATAGTTTCCAACCTACAAGTTGAGGCTGGGTAGGATGGTAGGGAGCCCTCCTAGATGATGTTACCCGGATGTTACGTTACCATTTCAGAAGTCATCTCCACTTTGAATTTTTAATAATCTCCTCTCTCACCTATGAAAGTCTTCCATCGATGGCAGCAAATACCACTAGATATCTAAACCCAAAGTATTTGGTTGGAGAACTCCTGTACATATATATTTGAAAAATGAAAATCTGAAAGAAGTTTGACCACTTTCCCTCCTCAAAATTTTTACTATTCTATAATCTAATTACTTGGAAGATAATTGTATCATACTGAAATACTTTTTTAAAAAATTTAAGTCTATAGTTTTATTATAATGTTTGTTGATCAAGGTTCACAAAAGTATACAAAAAATCAAATTTGTGTGTGTGTGCATATGTGTAAATTGAACATCCTCACTTCAGGTTATTTCCCCTTGAGTAAATGTACAATCCCAACTCTTCCTTGGAGAAGCAGTTCATGCCCCAACTCTAAAAATCTTAACTTTTTCTTCTTACTTCTCTATGTCTTTCAAAATGCATTCACAAGATTGTCTACGTTTAAAGAGTGTTTGTTACTGTTTTAGTTCGTGTCATTGATCTTTACCAGGAGAAATAAAAGTCTACCCAAAATAATTTACTAAACTATTACAATTCATGGTTCGTTAAATTATTACTTTAAACATCACAGAAATCAAAAGTTTTATTAAAACCACTATTTCTATGCCATATAATTTTATAGTGTCTGATGACCTTCTGTGTCTGCCTTGTAGAATTATACTCACTTTGTGTTAAATTGGTAGTCAATGCTATGAGTTCTGTAAGTGGGTGTTGCGGTTGGGTTGGGAGGTGAATACAGGACACAGATTATTAAACTTTGTATTTGCTGGCTGTACCTTAATACCTCTACTAAATAAAATAGAGATAGATGTACCAACAGATGTACCACAATGAATTAAGTAGATATATTTTAATTAAAAGAGAAATTTGAAAAAAACAGAATCAATGCTATGAAAAAATCCATACTACCCAAACCAGTCTATAGATCCAATGCAATCCTTATCAAGCTCTAATGGCATTTTTCACACACGCACAAAAATCCTAAACTTCGTATGGAATCACAACATATCTGAGCCCTTAAAGCAATTTTTAACAAGAATAACAAAGGTCAAGGCACCATACTTTCTGATTTCAAGTTATATTTAAATGTGATAGAAATCAAAACAGTATCACACTGGCATAAAAGCAGACACATAGATCAATGGAATAAAAAAAAAAAGTCCAGAGTAAAGCCATGCATATATGTTTAACTAATTTTTGACAAAGGTGCCAGGACTGCATAATGGATAAAAGATAGTCTCTTCAATAAATGGTGCTGGAAAAACTATATCCACATGCAAAAAAAAAAAAAAAAAAGAAAGAAATAATATCCTCATTTTACACCACACACAAAATCATCTGAAAATGGATTAAAGGTTCAAACATAAGACATGGAGCTATAAAATAATTGAAAGAAAACATAGGAGAAAAACTACTTAACATTGTTTTTGGCAATGATTTTTTTTTTTTGATTTGACATCAAAAGCCTAGGTAAGAAAATTAAAAAAAAAAAAAAGAGATTGGAAGTACATTAAACTAAAATGTTTCTGTACAGTAAGGGAAACATTCAGCAAAGTAAAGTGTAAGCCTGTAGAATACAAAAAAAAAAA
>NW_012104676.1:1384217-1386881 GCF_000951045.1 Mandrillus leucophaeus
GATTATTTTAATATTCCAACCACTTCCTAGATATGCCATGCTCCTGTGAGAGTCAGTTTATATAAATTACAGTTATGTCTCTTTGTATCCCCTTTCTTATTTGTATAATGGTGATAAATGTGGTAGCTATATCTTGGCTTGGTGTGAGGAGTGAAAGCGTTAATATCTGGCACTTAATAATATGCAGGACATGTGTTGAAGGTGGGCTCAATAAATGCGAGGTATGATGATGATGATGATGATGAATGATTATGACGAAGAAAAACATCTCCATAGTCTCATAAATTCCATTTTTACTTTCCAGTAACTGCCTCCCTTTTCACCATAGTTCCATAATTGTCAAACTCTGACTCAATGTATCTTTCACGCAATCTAACGAGTCCTGAGATCACCTACATCTATTAGAGTGTATATCACATTGCAACATGAATATTTATGCATTTATTAGTGTGCAAAATATTTATATCTCTGTATGTATGTATATATAATGGGGTAAATGGTACTTATCTCAGTGAATTTTATGAAGATCAAGTGAATTAGATATATACATTCCTTTGAATAGTGGACTGTAGAAGGATTTTTGTTATTATTTTGCTCCCTTAAGCTTTGAGTTGCTTGAGGGTGAATATAGGCGTCATTACAGTCTTAGCAGCTAGCACAACCTGGGCACACAGTAAAAGTTGAATATTTTTGAATGAAAAATATAAACATTTTAACTTCAAAAGATTTAGACATGTAATATAAATAAAAGTCACTTATATATTACTTCAGATAGCCAAAAAACAAAACAAAACAAAACAAAACAAACCTGTGTCAAGTAAGGGACATTATAATAATTTAAGACCTAAAACATATCATGTAGGTATAATCCTAGTTTAATCATATTAAAAAGGAGTCTTAAATCCCCAAAATATCATTAGAAGTTATTCTTCCTGGCCCAAGATGGAGTGCAATGGTGCAACCTCAACTCACTGCAATCTTCACCTCCTGGGTTCAAATGATTCTCCTGCCTCAGTCCCTTGAGTAGCTGGGACTAGAGGTCCTTGCCCCCAAGCCCAGCTCATTTTCTATTTTCAGTAGAGATGGGGTTTCACCATGTTGGCCAGGCTGGTCTGGAACTCCTGGCCTCAAGTGTACCATTTGCCTCACCCTCCCAAAGTGCTGAGATTATAGACGTGAGCCACTGCGGCATGCCCACAAATTCTTGAAAACGAAGAATATAGAAAAGTTTAGTCTTTAAGTGGAACCACTCATAGAGCATAATTAGAACCACTGGATTTTGTGGGGTGTTATTTTCTTGAATATTCTCTTTGAACCACCATAAACAAGGATCTTATAGGGCCAAAATACATGGCTGGATGGCTTCATTCACTTGTTCATTCAATCATTCATCAAATGCTTACTTATTCAGCAATGTTTTCTAATTAAAGTTCCTTAATGGAAAATGTCTTTGTTAAATCTGACATCTGGGCCCTCTCAAAAGGCAGTTTCTGCTGCCTACAGTTTTTTTTTTTTTCTGTGTAAGTTACTTTTTTCTGTTTCTTTGCATGTGTCATAATGTTTTGTTCAGTCCTAGATGTTTAAAATAATTTACTGTAGCAACTTTTGATTTCCCAACCTCCAGCACTGATTAAAGTCATTATTTGTGCCTCTATTCGTTTAGCAACTTTGCTGGACTATTGTAGCAAAGTCTGTTTTTCGCCATCACATTCCTCTTCTAACGCCATTCTTCAGTCAGTGCAGACTTGGGTATTTACACAGTTCCGTTGGAATGACAAGTGAGTTTATTTGAGTGATTGTTTCTTTGACTGTCTCTTTCTTGATCTTTCTGTTAAGTTGTCAGCCTCAGTTGTTGTTACTCCCAGGTGATATCCTTGGCTAATTGCCAGCTGATTGCATTACATGGTTTTAGTTCCCTGGGGCATACATTGCTCTACAGTCTGATCCAATGAAATCTGGGCCCCTTTAAAGGGATAATCTTTAAACCCAGTCTTTTTGGTTTGCTGTGACCTCCAATGGGCTCTTTGCCATGCATTTTCCTTAGTTCTCTTACGAATTTCTAGCTAGTTTACAATTTAGCTTGCTGCTCAAATGATGCTACCATCTTTCTTTCTTTCTTTCTTTCTTTGAGATGGAGTCTTGCTCTGTCATCCAGGCTGGAGTGCAGTAGCGTGATCTCAGCTCATTGTAACCTCCACTCCCTGGGTTAAAGCGATTTTTGTGCCTCAGCCTTCCAAGTAGCTGAGATTACAGGCACGTGCTACCACATCCCACTAATTTTTTTTGTATTTTTAGTAGAGACAGGGGTTATTCACTATGTTGGCCAGGCTGGTTTTGAACTCCTAACCTCAGGTGATCCACCTGCCTCAGCCTCCCAAAGTGCTGGGATTACAGAAGTGAGCCACCGCCCCAGTCTTTTATTAATTGCTACAATTTATATTTCCGAGAGCACTCAGTTGTAGCCTTCCTCCCACACTATTCCAAATAAAAGCAGCTGCTGCTTCTCCAATTGTGGACAGTTTCAGAGTTCTTTGTTTTCACAGTCTGTCAACTTGGCAAACACACTACACCACTGCTACAGAGCTAGGATTGGGGTTCATCTCTCAGAATGACTCCTTCTTTACAAGTGGGCACTAGACTGGTAAGGTAGCCTTTTTTTTTTTT
>NW_012104676.1:1388666-1412894 GCF_000951045.1 Mandrillus leucophaeus
AAAAAAAAAAAACATATTTTAATTGATAAGGGATTCACATCCAAAATATATAAGGAAGTCATACAATTCAGGACCAAAACAACAACTACAAAACCTAATAAAGAATGATTAAAGGACCTGAACTCACATTTTTTGTAAGAAAACATACAAATGGCCAATAGATATATAAATATCTACTCAATATTAGTCATCACTAGGGAAAAGCAAGCCAAAACGTCAATGAGATATTATCTCACATCCCTTAGGTTATTAATAAAAAGTCAAACGATAACATATGTGGAGAAAAAAGAACTTTTACATTGTTTACGCAAGTGTAAACTGGTACAATCAATATGAAAAACAGTATGAAGTTTCCTCAAAAATTTAAAATACAACTATTATATGATCTAGCATCTCCACTTCTGGGCATATATACAAAGGAAATAAAATCACTATCCCAGAGAAATATCAGAGATATCCTCACCCCCATGTTCACTGCAGCACTATTTATAATAGCCAAGATATGAAAACACCTAAGTGTCTTTGGAAAGATGAATGAATAAAGAAATGTCACTCATATGATAGTATCTGTGTGTATATATACACACACACCTATAGGTTCCTCAACTTACAATGGGGATACACCCATCCTAAGCTGAAAATAATCCAAGACAAAAATGCATTTTTACAAAACTTCATAGCTTAGCATAGCTTACTTTAAATGTGCTCAGAACACTTACATTATCCTACAGCTGGGCAAGATCATTTAACCCAAAGCCTATTTTATAGTAATATATAATAATACTATATTGAAGTATAGCTTCTACTGAATAGGCATTGCTTTTGTAGTATCATAAAGTCCAAAAATTGTAAGCCGAACCACTATAAGTAAGGGATCATCTTTATGTGTGTGTGTACCCACATACACATACACAAAAATATGTGGTGTGTGTGTATATATGTATACATATGCACATATATGTATAAATATATATACATATACTTATATGTACACAGTAGAGTATTATTCAGCTATTGAAATATGAATTCTGTCATTTGTGACAATATAAATTCAACTGGAAGACATTATGCTAAGTGGAATAAGACAGACATAGACAAATACAGCATGACCTCACTTAATATGCAATCTAAAACACTTGAATTAACAGAAAAAGAAAGTAGAAAGGTGGATCAGGGGTCAAGGGTGAAAAAAAGGGGGAGATATTGGTCAAAGGGTACACAATTGCATTTACAAGATGAATAAGTTCTGGAGACCTAACATACTGCATGATAATAAAAATGTAATGCACACTTGAAATTTCCTAAGAGAGAATATCTTAAGTATGCAAATGTTTTAATTATCTTGATTGTGGAACTCATTTTACAAGGAATTCAAAATTCAAAACTTCACTTTAAATTCCTTGAATATACACAATTGTATTTTGTCAATTTTATTTCAATAAAGTTGAAAAATACTGTATGAAAACTGTCATTGTCCGTTCAATAAAATAACTATTTTTATTTTATGCCATAATTCTTAAGAGAAATAAAAAACATAAGAAAATAAAACATTGAGATATCTTCATTGTGTTATATAACTTTATTGTCACATTTTTAAAAAAGGAAACAAATTTGGGGGGTTTTGTTTTCTTTTTAAAGAGCTCAGATTCAAGGCATTATAATACCCCAAATATGATATCCTCAAAAGTTTTATGTAACAAAGTTAATATTTTCAGAATGTTTATCATTCTTTTATTTGTATTTAATTTCTTGAGTTTAATTACAGAACATGTTTACTTTTAAAAAGGAGCTCTTTCTGTAAAATAGCTCAGATTAATATCTACATCAGAAATCTCTAAAACTCAGCATGGTCCTAAAACACTGATGCCACTCTCTGTGAAATATAATTTCAAGGTCACCATTAATAATCAGAACTCATTAGGAAACTTTTACAATGAAGAGGCCTAATTTCTTCTTTGCACCAATGACAAATGTATAGGCTGGTTTGGGGGATGATTCATAATAATAATTATTATTACACATATGATGTTCAGTATATCCAGCTGTATTTGGAAGATCTTGATCTTTCCAGCTTGATCGTGATGGAATTTCTATAAAGAAACCACTCCCCACGAAAGAGGTAACTATGAATTTTTTAAAATCTCATAAAATAGTTCTTTTGCATATTAGACATAGCACACCAACTGGGTGCTGCTTCCACCAAATCACAGCGGGTATTTGGAGCAGATCTCTCTAAATATTAGTGCATGGAATTCTTGAAGAAAAAAGTCAAACAAATGAACATTCTCATGACTGATAATCTGAGAAATATGTTAAGTTACTCCTTGTTTGCATTCATTTCATTACTTTGAGAAAACTAAAAGACTGTAAAGTTAAATACACCAGACAAAGTCAAACAAATGGTAAATGACAGAGCTAAAACTGAAATCCAGGCAGTCAGTGTCAGAGATCATACTGTTTTCTCCTATGCCTTCACTCTAGGCCACCGTTTTGTTTTGTTTTGTTTTGTTTTATTCTAGTGTCTTTACTTTCTCAATAGAATAACATGTAATTCATATTTTATATTTCCATAGAAGAAAAAATTGCATACTATGAGAGAAAGCTAAAAGATGTTTTAATATTATTATTAATTTATTTTTGTCTCATTATATCTTGAAGCTCTCAACTCAGGAGTAGAAAGAATGACTTCTGCATTGCTTAACCTTGTATTATTAGCACATATCACAACTTGGATCATATTATATCTTCAAGAAATATCTGTTGAATGAACAAATTTATCCATCACATAGTAATGTGCTTGCAGGATAATATGCGGTGGGCGATGAAGGACAAAAATATGAATCAAATAATTTATGCTTTCTACTTACATTTGAGTAAAAAAGCAGACTACACTGTTAAGATATGGTAGAAAATGCAAAATAACACAGAATATTGTATGCTGGGGGTAGTCAGAGCGATAGTTCTAATTTTATTTGATCCTAAACTGGAGGGAAAGCTAAACTAACATTCAATTATTGCATTGTAATTTACACAGAATTTTGCAAATACAGATCTAATTTATGCCCACAATTGAATGTGCTGTAGATAATATCTTTTGAATCTTACTCTAAAATTTTTAAAACTCAGGCCTGAAGAGGCTATATAATAATGTGGATAATATCACAATAATAAAAATAAATGACAATAACAGTATATGAGTTTTACGTGATTATAAACCCTGTATTCCTGTATTATTTTTTCTTTTACTGCCTCACAAGAAGGTTTTGTACAAAACATGTAAGGTGGACAACAACATAAATTCTTTACTTAGGCAGTACTTATCCACATGTTCTGCTAATAAAGTATTTTGTCAATTAGATCACACCTTTATTTTATTAGGCTAAGAACAACAATGCAGATTTACATACAGGATTGTATGCTTATATGTATCCAGATATTTGAATTTTTCCCTTCTATATCTCTACATTTCATAAAATATTTCTTTGGAAAAGTATGCTTATGAGAAAAAATGGTGTTCTGTATTTTCAGAAACATAAAATTTCTCCTGAATTTACTGTTGTCATTTCTGTGTCAAATTTCTGGTTCTCACTTGGATGATATTCAAATATTTCAAAAGAGCATTAACATCTGGAAGGCTTAGATAAAGATTTCTTTGACATGGAAGTTAATGAATTAAACCTTCTCCTAGAAAATTGTCTTCTCTTCAAAAAATGAGTCAAGCTGAGTCTTTTTGGGTCATTCAGAAATAAGTTTTGAAATAATACATTGTGGATTCAGATGCAATGGCAGGATGGAAAATCTTACCTCATGAAAGCTTGATAGCCTCTCCGCTTCATCCTCATCTTGGGGTTTCACATTAATTCTCAAAACCTTGTTTTTTCCTAAAAGAAGCTACCTCTCGTATCATTTGAAACCAAATATACTGCTTTTTATAGACTGTTGGGACCTGAATGTGCCATAGCCATATAGAACCTATACAAAAATAGATAATAACTACATTTCACTTTAAAAATTTGGAAATCACAGTAACAGGTGTACATTATGAAACTTAGATATTCTGCCAATGTTAAAGATTTTAATATAAATACATTTATATGTTCCACCCTAGATAGTTATTCTGCCATACAATAGTAATTTTCATTCTTTGTGAAATAACAGGAATAGATTTCCACCTTCCCTTAATCTCACTTTACTTCTTCCCTCCAGGAATAAAGAAAAAAGTTATCAAAGGGGAAGCCGTATCGGTGAGCAACCATGACAACAGAGGAAACGAAAAAGAACCTGATTGTACCCATACATCCAAGGTGCTTTACAGTTTGGCATTTTCAATAATAATCTAATAATAATAGAAATAAGTTGATATTTGCATTTTCTGCTTATATATTTTACTTGATTCTAGGTTAGGGGAATGAAATTGTCACTCTCAAAATTCAATACATGATATCTGAAATAAAGCACCTGTGAGACAAAAATCCCCTTTCAAAATTCTGAGTCTAAATCTTCTAATAGGAAAATGCTCATTTAGCATTTTAATTTATTCAGATTAGGTCCAATTTTAACTTTATTAAAAATCACATGTGCCCATAGTGCATTTATTTCTTTTCCCCATATTTGTAGAGATATGTATATATGTATATACACACACATATACACACATATACACACACATATATACACATACATACACACATATATACACATATATACACACATACATACATATATACACATATGTATACAGCATGTGTGTGTATATATATATATACCTGTTTATTTGTGAGAAACTATATCTAAACAATCATGTATTGCTGTCATGGTCGAGAATTAATATACTTGGTTAATTCAGAGAAATTCTAAGAGATTCTGAGGTGTTGCATCTTGGTTACTGATAAATGTTAGCAGTAAATGGAATTTATTTAATTTTTGCTTATATTCTGCACTGAAACAATTTAAAATTTTAAATAGTGTTTCCATAAAATATTTTGGGCAGATAAAATTCAAATTAATTTGGATAGGCTACCTGATAAAATAATATATGACTTTTCATATTCAAATTCATTAGAAATGTATTTGTTTAAATCAACTCAAAGTGTGGATTTAATCAATTAAGAAAGCTGGTAGAGTAAAAAGATACAGAGAATCGGAACTATCATCTTTATTCTATCTTTACATAGTTATATGCATTAGTTTTCTACTTCTGCCTAAAAAAATTATTAACTTCACCAATTTAGTGGCTTAAAATAACATACGTTTGTTATCTACAATTCTATAGATTGGAAATTGAGTACCACACAGCTGACATTTCTGTATGAGGTCTCAAAATATGAACAATAAGAAATGAATAAGAGTAGTTTGAGAAGGACCTATTTCCAAATTCATTCCATTTGTGGGTAGAATTCGATATCTCAAGTTTGTAGGACAGAGGTCTCTACGTCTTTGATATTTGCACCTCTTCATTTTCAAGTCAGCAATGACAAATTCACTTTTTCTCATACTTTAAGTCTTTCTGACTTCCCTTTATGTCTTCACCTGAGGAAAAGCTCTGCTTTTCACCTAAGAAAAAGGTTTATTTGGTTAGATTGGGTTCAATCAGGTCATCTAAATAATCTCTTTCTTTTAAACTGAACTGATTAGAACTCTTAATTACATTTGTGAAGTCTCTTCTGCCATTTCAGGTAACATATTCATATGAGTAACACCAAGGTGAAAATCCTTCCAGTGACATTGTATAACCACAGTAATTTCACTTTTTGGATTTTTTTTTCACTGAGTCTAGAGTGTCTACCTTATTTTTAAACAGGTACAATAGGTAATGCAAATGCATATCATGAGCACATCCTTCTCTTTGCTCCTATGCTTACATTTATACTAACTTTCCTTAGGCCTAGCTAAAGCACTAGGCCTTTAAGACACATAATCTTACTTAATACTAAAAATGCTAGGAAGCAACCATGATCTTTACGAACAGAAGTGAGCTAATTTTTAGTTAGAGTTTGATAATTTGCTGAAAAGTACAAATCTTCCAAGTGAAATTACTAGAATTTGAACTAGGGTAGTCTCTGAGTCCCAAGCTTTCCTCTCTATGGAAAAATAACCAGAAATGGCAGCGAAACTTTTTTAACCTGTAACTTTCCTTGCCCCTCTGTTAGTTTCCTATTGCTCCATAATAAAGTACCACAGACTAGGTGACTTAAAACAACAGAAATTTATTCTCTCAAAGTTCTGGAGGCTGGAAGTCTGAAATCAAGCTCTCTCCTAACTTGTGGTGGTGGCCAGCATTCCTTGGTGTTTCTCTTCTTGCAGCTGCATAATCCTGATCTCTGCCTAGGCTGCAACAGGGCTTTCTTCCTTGTGTGTGTCTGTGACTTCACATGATGTTACCCCTGGTGTGTGTGATCTAATCTGCATTATATATCCTCTCATTTAATAAAGACACCAGTCATTGGATTAAGAGCCCACTTTACTTCAGTAGGACCCATCTTAATTTACATGAAGACACTGTTTTCAAGTAAGGTCACAGTCACAGGTACCAGGTGTGAGGAATTCAACATATCTTTACAGGGAACATTTTATAGCTGCTGTTTTTAATAATATGAGTTTACTTGAAAACAAAGAAGAGCACTGAAATGTGTTCCCCACCAACAAAATGTAACCCATGCTTATGTGTGAAAATGAGATGCAAAGAACTTTGAGTCGTGAAAAATTCAGTGTTACACAAGCCGTATGAATGAAGACAATATTGTTTTTAAATGTACTTTTCTAATTTAGTAGTTTCACCAAAATAGTAAGAATATTATTGACGAATATCTCAGTATATCTCAGCTATTCGATGAGACTCTAAGATGTTTCTGTATTTTAAAGGCAACACAGCAAAAAAAAAAAAAACAAAAACAAAAACCTGTGAAATATGAGAACTGAGGAGAAAGAAAAGACAATAAACAAAATGACAACAAAAATACTACAGACGTGAATAAGGTCAATTGATCATTAGTTGCTTAGTTTGGACAGGTGTGATTGATTATCTATGATTGCTAGACTTGAATTGAGGAAGATAATGTGGTAGAACAATGACTAGGAAATAGGTAGGGATGCAGAGGATACATACAAGGGTTGTCAGTTGCAAATAAAGTAAGAATTTTCTGACAATTGAATTGGCCCAAATATGAAGGAATTCTACTTGAGCATGAGTGAAGAGTAAACTCTCAAGAATGATGGTCAGATGATCTCAGGGCAGTGATGATATGGTGGGAATTCACTCAAAAATTGAGTCAGAACTGAGATGATGATACATTTCACACTTGAGAATCTATAACATTTATAACAAATCATCTTCCTGGTTTGACTCTAGAAAAGTAGTTTCTGTTTAGAATCTCTTTGTTAATATCTTTTCTTAAACTCAAGTGCCTCAAGACCTAAAAGATGACTATCTTCATGTCTTCATTGCTTTGTTGATGAAGAAAACATTTTCTAGCTCCTACGGAGGTTCAGCATTTAACAGTTAAGCATACAGTACATAATCCAATTAGTACAGCACCAAGGAAATTTTGCCCTCTGTTATCTACCTAGATTACTGACTTAGAAGAAAGTTCCCACATGTACTGAATGGCTTAGAGAATGAAAACAACAACAAAAACAACAACATTTGGCCATTTGAACAGATGCAGAGATTTCACCATAATTACTACACCAACCTCTCATTTGTCCCTGACTTTCTGGTGTCAGCATGCTTGTAGTGTTGGCAACAAGCCTATCTTTGGAATTGTTTTTCTGGAAGCAAAGACGTCCCATTGTGCTGTCAACAGCTGCAGCCTTTCCATCTGCCATAAAGATTTGCTTTAGATAGACACTAAACTAAACTGATTCCTGACTATTGCAAGCCTCTATTTTTGAAGATGGCATAATAATATGCCTTGGAGTCTTTATTAATAATATCTCTTTTCTCTGGATATGATTAGCTTGTTTTCAGGGACCAAATGAAAGTATCATTTTTGTTTTTTCCTGAACACAGTGAGATACAGATATCTGCACATAGTCCCTCCTCATCTTCACTTACACCTAACCTGCTGATGTACTTATATTTTTTATCCATCTAATTTTGCTTAAAAATCTAATTCATGCAGCAGCTTCTATAGAAGCCATCTATTACATCTTCTGCCTTTTCTTCCCCTACTTTTAGGAAACTCTCCTACATTTAGGGAGTTTCGACAGATAAAGTTTTCTGACAAAATAAGGCTCTTATTTTTCTTTATATTGTACAGAAGCTTTTCTTTTATTGTACAGAAGCTTGTACAAAAAACATTTCAATTGCTTATATTTTACTAATGAGTCTTATTTATGTAATTGTCTCTCACTTCTTGGGGGAAATAACTCTCATTTTCCTTTTCTCATTCTCAGGGGATGGTCCAACAATTCTGTCATCTACAGGGCACAATCCAACAATTTTGTTATCTACAGGGCACAAAGTAGGTGCTTGATAAGTATCTCTCTCTCTCTTTTTTTTTTTTTTTTTTTGAGATGGACTCTTACTCTGTCACCCAGGCTAGAGTGCAATGGCGTAATCTCTGCTCACTGCAACCTCTGCCTCCTGGGTTCAAGTGATTCTCCTGCCCCAGCCTCTCAAGCAGCTGGGATTACAGGCGCCTGCCACCACACCTGACTAATTTTTGTATTTTTAGTAGAGACTGGTTTTCACCATGTTGGCAAGGCTGGTCTTGAACTCCTGACCTCAAGTGTTTCACCCGTCTTGGCCTCCAAAATTGCTAGGATTACAGGAGTGAGCCATGGTGGCTGGTGATAAGTATCTCTTATGTGACTAAAGAATAAGTGAGTATAACTCCTTACACTGCAAACTGATTTCTAATGTGGTACCATATAAGGCCGATGGGAGACAGATGCAGGAGTTTAACACTTAAGTAACACTGCAAGAAAAATGCACTTTTATTGCTTTATTTATCATAGGATCTAACTATGAACTACAAGGGCAATCTTATCATTTATCTAGAATCTGATGTTTAGCTAATTTTTGTCACAAAAGGTAATTATTCTCTTTTGGAAGCATATCATGTCTTATTCTTTTCAAAAATCTAATCATATTTGCATGTATAACTTATCTGCACTCAACAATCTTTAAAACCACAGCACCCAACATACTTTGGGCAACACTGAACCTTTGAAAATATAGGCTGTATGCTGACTGCGAGTTTGGATTAGAGAAAATTAAGATGTGTTTTATCCCATATGGAACTACTTTGAGGGAAGAGTTACTATATAGCAATAGAGTGTATGTATCACTGTGCAGGAGATTCCTGTATGCATTGAATCATAAAGTCAAATGCACATATGAACAATTTACTGTATAAACAGTTAAGACAAATGCTAATAACTAAAATTTTAAAAAGATAGACTTATGCATATATCTATACACATGCTTATACATATAGTCTACCTATTTAATATTTTTACACCTCACTTTATGTCTGCCCTTAATGACTCTTTGGTAATGCACAAGTGTTGTTTTTGACTCTAACCATTTTATCTTTCTCATAGCACTCATAATAATGACACTCTTTTATTGAAATTACCACTTCATCCCTGAAACAAGCTATAAACCATGGTCTCATTTCTCCTTAATCACAGCATAGCATGATCACATAGACCAACTGGACATAACCTCTTCATATTTTGACATTTAAGCTGAAAAACAGATTAAAAAATTGCTGGAGTTCCACTTACTCCGAAAAGGTATACCTTAAATTTTTGCAGCATATTGTAGCAATAAATAGCAGACCATTCCTGTAACTGTATATAGTTTTGGTTCCTACATTCCACTCCTTGGAGCTCACCTGCTCCTTGATGATTCCTGAGTCAAGAACTGTAGTTTTGTTAGACTCTCTGAGGCACTAAAATCCTACCAAAAAATTCTGTTTTTGATTAACACAGATTTAGAACCTATTGTTTACAGCCATTGTCTTTATGGATTCCTGACTAAATGTCTAGATGTCATTTTAGGCACTCTGCTATAAGGCACCTGTCTACTTTAACCAAACTCCATTAACTTGCTAACAAACCACTCGGTCTCAGTAATAAACAGTATATTTGCCTATATATTCACTATATTCTATTATCGTTGATTACAGCGCTGCTGTTCCCTAAACTGGAAATACCCTCCTTCGATCTTATTATTGCATAAAAGTCCTACAAATCTCTCATTAGGTTTAGTTCAAATGAAACACTATGAATTTTACCTATTCTTCCGCAGCATTAATCTTTTCTTAATTTACCCACAAAACTTGAATGCTGATTTTACAGCTTATTCTTTCTTTATTTGTAGAAACCTAGGAAATAGTTTTAAAAGTACTATATTGTTTGACATAGAGAGGAAAAGTAACGTGCAAGACAGATGGGAGGTTACTGAATTGACACTTTGAGAAATATAAAAGTGGTGCCTTGAGATTGTATTCCTGTCTGTTGTAACATTTGAAGCTGCAATGGATAAAAGGGAGATATCTCCCAGTATCCCATAAGGTTCTACTACTGTAGCCTAAAACTTCTCCATGAAATGGATAAAGCTGAGTCACTTTGGCATGTAGAGGAGGAGGTATGAGTAACACTTCCATATGCATATGGAGCTTGCTGTCTTAGATAAACTGAGATAAACACGTTACTAAACATTTCTCAACATTCTTAACAATCAAACTTATCAAATTGACTTCATATCTCCGTCTGGAGCCAGGGTGCCCCAGGAGCAGAGCCTTGTCCTATGTTGACTGTAAACTTCTTGAAAGCAAAAGCAATAAATATTGACTGGCTTAAATTTCAGTGTCAGTCTCACTTGCCATCTCTTCAATGACTGTTTTACAGTCCTGCATCATCTCTACAGAGGTCTCTGGAATGTTCTGATCCTAGCTTCATTTGTTTATAAATAGCCACGATCTTGCTTTTGTAACTGGCTATTGTGAGGCATAAACTCATTTCCTAAAATGCGGTATTTGAACACTGAAGTTAAATATCTCAATGATGAATAACCTCTAAGGTAAAAAAGTTGACAGTTGCACTTTGGTTTTGATGTGCACATACCATCCAGCAGAACCTGGACTGCATCCAGTCCTGATTTCTCATAAAGCACTTCGCCCCTGAAGAGAATGAATTTGAGTTACTACTGACCTGAGACTAATGTAAACCGCTAACCTAGAAAAGCTTCATGTCCCAATACCAATTAGTTCCCCAGTGCCTGTGCTCCTTTGCTCCTGCTTGGAACACCTGACATTTTAAAGCAATTAGAGGGCATCTGGATCTGTAAAATATACGTTATGTCGATACTCAACAGAGCTGAACTTCTGTGCTTTGGCCCATGTAATAAAAACCATCAGAGCTGCTTGCAAACTGTGACCTCCACTCTTTTTTTTTTTTTTTTTCAGAATCGAATAGAGTTGGACTTATATATTGACAAAGATTAAAATTGCCTCTATGTAAGAATTTGAGAAGCACAGCAATTCCCAGGCCTGAAAAATATCTTCTAAGGATCTGTAAGAGTAGCCAACGGGCATGGTGGCTCATGCCTGTAATCCCAGCACTTTGGGAAGCCGAGGTGTGCGGATCACAAGGTCAGAAGTTCGAGACCAGCCTGACCAATATGGTGAAATCCCGTCTCTACTAAAAATACAAAAAAAATAGCTGGGCACAGTGGTGCATGCCTGTAATCTCAGCTACTCAGGAGGCTGAGGCAGGCAAATTGCTTGAACCAGGGAGGCAGAGGTTGCAGTGAGCTGAGATCACACCACTGCACTCCAGCCTAGGCGACAGAGCAAGAAATCGCTATATTGAATGCCAATTTTCTATGTTAAAAAAATATCAAGGTCAACGTTTCAGTATGAGTATTTACTTAGGAGACATAAACACATGATATAATTGTGAATCATTGACAACTAAGTAATATTTTGTTTATAGAATTTGGCCTTGGATTTATTTCAGTTCATTTGGAAAAATAACATCCAATGTATGTTGAGTAAGGCAGAGGAAAGCTGTTTATCTACAGGAATGACATGTCTTACTGGGTCATCAAAGTATGGATCCCTGAATAACTTGAGAGTATGCTTTTTCGCAGGGCATCAAAAGAGTGAAACAAAATTCTAAAACAAAAATGGTGGCTCCCTGTTAGTCTAATTTTTATTGATTCCTATAGCTGTAGATGCATAGTTTACTGCCTGAGTTTCTTAAGAGCGCTATTAGTTACTGCCCTTCCAAACACTACCTATTATTCTATCAAAACACTGCCCAAGATCTGAAGTCATTAACAGATTCCTGAATGCTCAGCACGGATCTTGGAACAACAAACATGGATTTTCTCTGGGCTATTTTCCCTTTGACCTTCTTTCTGTCTTGATTCAAATTTTTCACTTTCAACCATGTAAATTAGGCAGTAATCCTTCACAAATCAAGCAAAATATATATATTTTTAATCCAAGTAAGAAATGATAGTGCGTTTAGGGTAAATATATTTTTGTTGTCTTTATTTTTTAGCACTTATCCAGTGTTTACTAAGTGCAAGATACTCTGGCAGGTATATACCACAGCAATGCAATGTTAATTAAATCCTGCCCTCTGGAAGATTATGTAATACATGGTTTGGCAGGATGTGTCTTCCAAAGGTGGCCGCAACAATATTTCTCATTCCAATTACTCTCCTGAAATGTGACCTTGCCACTCCCTCAAGGTGGACTGTAGTTCTCCTCTTGAGTTGAAGCTGGCCTTAGGAATTTGTTTGCCTAATAACACGCAGCAGAAGAGATGTCATGTCATGTCTAAATTTAGATAATAAAAAGCCCTGGAGCTTCTGTAAGAGCCTCTTGGAACATCCTCACTGTAGGTACTGTTCTAAGGAACTTAAACTCTAAGCTGTGGGAAGCCTAAGCTGCATTGGGTGACTAACCAGCAAATTGTGTCCCAAACTATGAGGGTTGCCAGGACATGTGATTTTGAGGGCTAAATTTGAGATGTCCTGGGCAAGCCAAGACAAATCGGTCACCCTAAAGGAAAAGCCAATTGTAGTACTCTGGACACGAGGCTTAGCTGAGTTCTCAGCCAACTGACAGCTATGTGAGTGAGCTCGGGCTCTCTTGAACAGCCTTCGGTGGACGTCTGATAGAAATCCTGTGAAAGGCCTTAGGGAAGTACTATGCAATTTAATCATCAAGAGTAATATTAATAATAAATTATTGTTGGGGAAGTTTGTCACTCAGCTAAAGACAACAGGAATAATGACACACAATGACAAAAATTAGTGATCGAAGTTTACATTTATAATGTAAGACATTTACAATATAAGATAGCGAGTAATAAAATTCTGTATTAAAGACAGAAATACAGTGTTAGGGAGTTTGGAACAGAGAAAAAGTTGATTTTTACTTATGGGCCAAAAATGGACTGTCTAAGCTTTGGAGAGGAGTCATACTCTCCTAAAGGCCTAATGTGTGGAAAATGAGAACAGACAAAGAATGTAAAATATTGCAGGGATAGTGTACGGGGAAAGAAAGAATTGAGGTGTCAAAATAAATAAGAATATGGTAGGAATAAAGGAGCTGCAAAATAAGTCTGTAAATTAATTTGAGAATCATACAATGAAAGACCTTGAATGCCCTTATTTAGAAAGCAGTTGGGAGGCAGGCAAGTTTTAGAAAGGTTACTCTAACAGCAGTGTATAGTGTGGATGGGAACGAAGAGAGAAGCAGAGTCTTACTGGCAGAGCATCGCCACCATCTCTCCCTGACACCTGCTGAGTGTGAGCTATCCTTTAGAACTCTGCACAGGCCTGCCATCCCAAAGAGAATTCCGTATCTATTCTATCTTTTCCATTACATTTTGAAACTAAGAAAACTAGCCTATTAAAGCAGTTGCGTATTCAACAGTGTTTAAGTCTTACAGGATAAAAGTGGAAGTTTATTTGAGGAATAAACTAAACCATTTTGTATCCCTTCAGGGAGACATTAAGGAATGGTTATTATTTAACTTATGTGTATCACCAATAGACGTCTGTAATGGATTCTGTTCTTACAGTTACACAGCATTCTACTTAAAGACTGGCCTTTTTTCTTTGTAATTTTAGTTTTTATTGCCTATCCCTGTAATTATATGGCTCTGACTTTTAAATAAAATATTTTAGTATCTCTCCTGACATTAGGTAATACCTTCACTGCCAATAAATTTATGTCATTTCAGTTGTGTTCTATTTCAATCAAGAGAGTGATACCCAGACATTCAGACAAGTTTTTTTTTTTTTTTTTTTTTTTTTTTTTTTTTTTTTTTTCCCCCTTTTCTCCAACACACACCTATTACATCAGTAGGATCACACAGGCTGTGCTGTATAATGGATCTCCTGTTGGGGTTCAGCATTCAGAAGACTATTCAGGGAAAATAAATAAGGCTGGGGAAAGTCTTCTAGTTATATATTAGGTCATTCGTAAAGTAAACAACCATATTGAGACTATGAGAACTAAGGAAAATGTAACTAGAAAAATACCATGTAACAGGCAACTTCCATTAGTCAGCATGCCACATGCTGATTTTGCTCATATCATTTTTAAATAAACAATTGCAAAAACAATCTGTCTTTTAGATAAACAATCCGTCTTTTAAATAAACAATTGCATAAAGTATTAAAAACACTTTAATTCTGACAGTACCCCTGCTACCAGGTTGCTGAAAAAATCAAAAATTCAAATCAAATGTGGAATGTTCCTCAAATTCTAATTACCAAGATTCATGAAAAGAGTAGACCTAATTGAATGAAACACGAAGAAAATTATAGCAAGGCATATTAGGAATGCCAGTTGTCAGGCAGAGAAATCTGAAGATCCTGGAACAATATTCCAATTAAGGTAGCTAGTATTTGCTTAGAGTAAAACCAGTACAACTCACAGTGAAAAGTGCTGTCATCTGAAAGGCACCCACACACAGAATGTGCCCTGGTGGGTTTTTCCATTTCCTGCCAACACCCTCACCGTACAGTTCATTTTCCCCAATGGCTCTTTGTTAATCTGCACAAAATATAATAGATCTATTATAGGAAAGTCATCCTTGGCTGAGATGAACTGTAATTTAAAACCTGGCAGACGTTTGTTTTTAATTAAAGGACAATATACCTTGGACAATAATTGCTCCAAATATTTTTAGTGAATATCTTGGAAATGCCTATTTTAAGAAGTTATTATTACTTTTCATCTTATTGAATGCCATAACTCTCTTTCCCAGAGCACAGCCTGCCTTATGGAGGTGACTGCATTCAACTTCACAGAATGGTGTTCAGATGTTATCTATTATTATCACAATTTTTCAGATGGCAAAACAGTAATTCTGCTAGGTTACATGACTTGCTCAAGGTCGTAAAATTGATCTGAAACTGTGGCCAGGCTCTAGTTTTTAAAAGATTTCACATTTATTCTGCTTCAAGAAGTAAATTAACAGGCAAAGTCAGACTTTGAGCAAAGTTGACTCTGAAGGCCATTCTCACTGCAGCTTTCTGCTACCATAAGATATTTGCATTTGTCTGCCCAAAGGAATGCAGAGAAAAAGCAATTATAACTATGATATAATAACTTCAGAAGTTAGAGAAGTAGAAGATAATTGAATCCACTGTTATCCAAAACTATCAATACACAATCCTTGACTTCCAAAAGGCATCAGTGGTGGGATATGAGGAGAGCTTGACCTTTGGTGTTGGGTGGACTAGGGTCTCACTGTAACCTCAACCTCCTGGGCTCAAGTGATCTCCCACCCAAGGGCATGGCTCTGCCCTTCAACTGGTGTGTGATCTTCCTAATGAACTTGTTTTTTACCCACTTGGATGTTTCCACATGAAAATATTGCAACACTGACAATTATGAAGAACAAAGGATATTGTTTTTGTGTTTTAAAAACATTTTATTCTCACTATTTTTTAAGGGATTGGGGCTTGCACTGTCACCCACACTGTAGTGTAGTGGCACGATTATAGCTCACTGTAACCTCAACCTCCTGGGGTCAAGTGATCTCCCGTCTCAGCCTCCAAAGCACTGAGAGTACAGGTGTGAGCCACCTTGCTAGGCCAGGATTTTGTAAATCTATTTGCTAGGGCAAATAGTATCAATGTTCAGAAAACAGTTACGTTTAATATTTCTTACATGTCAGATCTGTACATAAATCAAAGGAGGGTTGTTACTACAAAACTCTACATGTGCAATCCATGATGAAAACAAGGGAAGGTAGTGACAAGATATTCATGGGGGAAAAAAACACATATTTCCTGAAATTGATTTTAGAAGGCGTGGAAATGATTAATGTACTTCCTATTCTGGATTTGCTGTCTTTTTGAAGTGCTGCCTTAATGATACCTACATTTAGTATTAAGGCAACACACTTAATTTTTTAACACCATGGATATCTTTTAAGCAGCATTTTATAAAGCGAAAGAGGACAAATCTTTACAGATTAGTAAAAAAATATTAGTCATCATACTTTATCTGTATCTCTAAAAGTGATAATAGCATCATTATTATAAAGTTCAATTAAAACCACTAATAAAAATGAGCAATCCCATTTCTAATTGAGGATATGCAACAAAATTGCTAGCAGAGAGGCTTTTGGATGTTCTCGCTGCAGAGAAATGATAAATGCATCAGGTGATAGATAAACTAACTACCCAGATTAATTATACAACACAGATATGTACAAAGACATCAAACTGGACTCCATAAATATGTACAACTGCAATGTATACATTTAAAAAGTAAATAAATAATTTCAAAACACTATACTTGGTGGAGAAATACAAATGTTTGTATAAGCATAATTTATATTTTCATATTAAGAATGACAAGTCACAATCAGAAACTGTGACAGTTATGCACCTTTAAGTATTGATTCAAAGGTGTGAGGAAATGATTCTACTGTAATAATATTATGTAAAACATTGACATGTCTTGAAGAAAGGTTGAATACCAAGTACACATACCAGAAGTGTTAAGTTTTTATACTTGTGAATCAAAAGAGAAAATAGAATAATTTTAAATGCACATACATTACATGAAAAATAGTTCATATATTGAAACCATAACTGTAATATTAAACTTTGGGATAAAGCATTCAACTTTTTTTTTCAAACCCCAATTACTTCAGTTGTGAACATAGTTGCTGTCACTTCCTGCCTAAGATTCAGTGTGTTAGAATTGAAAATGTTCCGTTTGGGATCAGATGAGCTGAAAAGGTCTTTGTTCAACATCCAATTATAAGCCAAATTGAAGAAAAAGAAATGAGGCAACAGGTCAAGGTCAGAATGAGAAGAGAGAATTTCTCTGTTATATATAATTTCAAGCAGTGGCCTGACTTCTTTAATGCTAACCTATAATTATGTATCTACCGCACATGGTT
Organism: Mandrillus leucophaeus; assembly: GCF_000951045.1. Classification (NCBI taxonomy): domain Eukaryota; kingdom Metazoa; phylum Chordata; class Mammalia; order Primates; family Cercopithecidae; genus Mandrillus; species Mandrillus leucophaeus. The sequence continues at coordinate 1,406,067 of NW_012104676.1, forward strand.
TGAAGAAAATTAAAAGAATTCCTTAAAACATTGTAACCTAAGCACCAGTTTGAGAGTAAGTTAGAGTCTTTTGAATTCCTTTGAGTGTATTCTGTGCTCCCTTCAGTTTATACAATGCCTGCTAGAATCTGCCTTAGCAATAATCTAAGATATTAGAAGTCTGATATCAGAAATACTTTGCACTTAAATTGCAAGTTAATAAATCAAAGATAATGAAGTCATGGAGCCACAGGAACTTTAAAGAATATCTAGTTCAAACCTATTTCAGTGAGGAGGAAATTAAGGGTGTTAAATTTCTAAAGCACTTTTGTACACATCATCTCACTTATTCTCACAGCCACTTTGTGAGGTAGGAACAAGGTAACTAGGGAAACCACACAGAGGAGGTATTTTGTGATAGGTCAGTGGAGGAAGCAGAAGACGTGGGGTGACTGAGATCTCAAAGACAGGAACAGAAAATGCAGGTGTCTTTGTGATGAATTAGAGATCTAGAGATGATTAGAAAGCTAGAGAACACTCCCAGAAAGCAGTCAGAGGGGTTGTCCAATAGCTATGACATTGTGAGCTCTGAAATTGCTAGGGTATAAGTTCATTCACACCCAGTGGGAGAGCAGAATGAGATGGATAAATTGCCAAACTGATAATTGACATTCAGGTTAGCCTGGAAATACGCCCCACCAGCAAGAAGAGAAGCAGAGTTGTTTGCTACTTGAACCTTAGCTGAGACCCGAGGTGGCTATGAAACAGTCATTACATGCATTTCGAAGCAAGAATAACATGGAATATGAAGTGAGGATCTTCATTTTTTTAAATGAGTGAGACTTTAGGAAAGTTATTTAATCTCTCTAGGCCTCAGTTTTTCATCTGTAAGAGTAGCCCCCTCACAGAATGGTAAGACTTCAATAAGAAAAGTAAAATTGTTATTAAGGAGGGCCTAGCCTCCCATAAATGCTCAACACAAAGAAGCTATTATTCATATTAGTATTACTATTATTTTAAAATATAATCTCTTTTTGAAAAAAATTATTTCTTTATTTGTTTGTTTCTAAATGAGCCTAAGCTTGGAGTTTAGAGATGGGTAATAGGCTGAGATATTTCCCTGATGGTTTAAATGTTTTATCCAAGGTCATCAGAGACAGACTAGGAAGTCAGGTTCTTTCTTCCAAACCTATACTTTTGCCTTTATCAACATTTCTTTGCAATAATTTTTTAATTAAAAAAAAAAATCCATTACTCTTGACACTTTCAAAGGGCTAGTTAAATGAAGACACAAGTGACCACTCAGCCCGTGCATTGTGGTCAATCTCAGTTTCAGAGAAACTGCCATTGCCCATGGCAAGATTTATAATTCACTGACAAGCAGGAGGCTCTCATTTACTTCTATAATGCCTGACTTTCTCTTCTGTGTAAACTGCATTATCTATGAGTCAAGGATGACTCAGAAAACTAAGGGATAAATGTTGAGTCATCTAATAAGGTGATTTTTCTTCCTTCAAGGTAAAGTAAGTGACTAGAATAAAAATATAATTAAAGACAAGAAAAAACAAAGATGTAAAGAGATTTATTAGATATAAATAGATTTAATTAGATTTATTAAAAAACAAAGATGTAAATAGATTAAATAGATGTAAATAATAAATTGGCTAAAATTTAAATAAAAATATAAAGTTTTCTGTGTTTCTCTACATATCAGACCTTGAACTAATAGAGACTGTCAGGGGTGATCATCTCTACTGGACGATCTCTCCCCATTTTCTAAAAGGAAAATAAAAGGAATCTATAATGTCCAGCATCCATGGAACATTTTGAAATCCGCCCCCTCTGACACATCTGTACAATATGCCTTGTTTTTTTTTCCCTGTCTCCCCACAGCTGTTTGTCTTAAACACATATATTTCATTTACATAAAAAAAAATGTCTAGACTGAAAAACTCTTAAAGGCAGAGATTGTGCCATAGTTGTTTCTATATCTCAAATGTTAATCCCAGTGCTAGGCAACGACTAGGCACTCAGAAAATAGTTATTGAATATGTAGTCATCACAAGATGTCTTGAGTTTTCAAAACGATTCTAAAAAATTTCCAGTAACCTTCATATTGTTGTATCTCACAGCTGGCTTCATGAAACTGAAGGAGACTATCACCACCAGTGATAGGACTTATAGATGGAAAAGCCCATGGAATAGGCTGATCACAAACTTTCTCTAAGAATCAGAAGCCTAAGAAGAAAATTTTCCATCCAGACATTGTGCTCATGCTCTCTTGGGCTCCTTGATCCCTCCCCGTCTCTCACCTTGGAAGAGTGGTTGTTCCTAGCAAAAATAATAAAAATAATTCCAGATAGGGAATTCTGAATTGAGATATTTGGATGAAATCATCACTGGATTCTCCTTTGTACAATCCCAAATTAATACCTCCCACTGAATCTCTCTCCAAGACTGTCTGAGTCCTTTCACTAGGAAAATATTTTGTATATACTGTCAATGACAGGGCCATGAGTGAATACATCTGAGCCTGAGTAGAGATCCTACAAATGTCTATGTTTATGCTAATTGGATTACAAGGTACAAATTAAAGAATCAGACTGTATATGTGTTGCCTATTTAGCCAATTTTCTGCAAGGAAAGTAGTCATAATAACAATTGTTTGACTTACAACAGAGGAAAATCTCCCTAGTAATTTTTAAAAAAATTATTTGGGACAGTTAATAAAACTATGTTCTTATTTCTATTTAAGCTACCTACCTAAGAGTAGAAACTTTTGATAGTACAAACCTAAACATAATTTGCCTTTAAGTTAATATAATGAGTTTTATTATATAATGAAGAATCTGTTCTGGCATTAATAATATTCTAGAAAAGAAATATAAAAATCATAGACCCCAAAAACATTTTTGTAATTCAGTCTCTCTATGTAGATAATACAGAATTGGGTTTATTATTATCTGTAAATTTCATGCATTTGAATTTTAACACTAAAGGCATCATGCTTGTCCCATTTGCAGTTTTCCATCTAATTCAAAATGGAGTACTTAAACTTAATAATCTAAAATAAGGTCACTTGTATTTTATTGAGCATGAGAAAATCAAGATTTATTTTATTAAAATGTATGACTTTTTAATGGTCATGACTTTTTGAAATTTAGGTAACAACAACTAAGGTAATAAGTTGATTGGGAGGTGATCTGAATGCATCTGAAAAAAAGTCTTGTTATTTCTGAGAAAAAGATATATTTTCCTTAGAATTTATTTAGAAAATTAAACTTTTCAGGTGTCTTAGTAGAAAGCAAACATGTATGTGAATTTTCGAAAAATAAAAAATACAACTCTAAAAAACACAACAAAATGAAAAACTAAAACAGAAGCATAATGGCCTCAAGAACAGATAGCAAAGGTGAGAGAGATGGGGTAATGGGATATGTAATTTTGTGTTTGAAATTGAATAGGAAAAATTTAGATTCTTTGCTTCTACAGACTATGATTGAACATATAAGCTTCTGTTGACTTGCTATTCCATTTAAAGTACAGAGAACTGCTTTAAAACTTTGCCTCCTTCTCAAGTTAATTCTCTGTGGTTTGGCCTCTCTTTTACATCTCCACAAATGATAATCAAGAAAGAAAAGTGATTGGAGCTAATATTGTTGGATTGGGGGGCATATTTAAAAAAAATGAAAGGAAAATTTAATATGCATGGTAAAATACAGGTCAATACAAAAAATGCATTTATAAATTCCCTGTGGTTCATTTCTCCGCCCCTGAACAAGACTAATTATAATTTGGCTAATTTTTGTCTTCATTAGCCGTCTAATATTCAGTGTTAGAATCATCATTCTGAAATCATATTACATTGGTTTAATTTCTTGTAAGAGTAAGACAAAACCTTGAATAAAATAGGCATAGATGTATCTGAGAGCGGCTCATTCAGAGTTTTGTTCTCCCCTTACCTGTATGTCACTGCTATATTTATCAGTCCGTCTCTTAAGAAATGTTTTTTCTTCAGCAGACCCAGGACACAAAAGAACAGAAATGGTCGTTGTTCTCATTGTGGGTTGGTTTGTTTTTTAACATTTTACATTTTAAAGTAGGAAAATATGTATCATTGATTTAAAACAGAGTGTGATAAGTAAAACAACATATGAAGTGCAAACATGAGAGCAGACCAAAAAAAAGCTAAGCTGGAAAAATATTTTGTGTTGGTTTAAGCAATGCACTGAAACATAAAGTGATGATTCACAAAACTAAAAGATATAAAATCCACTTCAGACTTGACACCGGCTATTGATTTACAAGCAAGTCTCAGTTCTGAATTCTGGCTCATGGCAGCTGGACAAGTCCAGCCAAGCGCAGCTTCATTGGATGTGTGCTTGAGAACTTTTTCATTAAAAACAATAGTGAGGTCCTCTTACTATGTTTAAAAGCATGTAAGTCAGTTAAATAAACACGGAATAGAAGACAAGGCAGGGAAAGAGTCACATATTTTCTCCATTTTTCATATATTGTTTATTCTATGTTTATTCTGTCGTCGTAATTTTTTGGCACTGAGGATACCCAGAGAGAACATCTAAGTGTTCCATGTAGGTACTGAACACAGAAAGCAGGAGTCATCAACCTCCACACCCAGGCCCTACCACTTTCTGGTCATGACTGTGAGAAAATAATTCCTTATTGATAAAAGGGAATGATAGCATCTACTTCAAAGAGCTTTCAGAAGAATGAAGTTAGGTTATGTAGGTGGAAAGCACCCAAGTGCTTAGCTCATTTTAGTTTTCTGTTAGTGGTCGCTATTTTTCTATCTGGAACTCTAAATGTGGTTGTGAAGTTACTGGCCAGTTAGGATCAAGTATTTATGTACTTTCTTGGTCTTCTCAATCAGAGTTTTGAATTCTCTAAGTTTTCCTTAAAACTTGTACTTGTTTTAAAGCCATTTTCACCTTTCTGTAATTGCAGGTTGGAGGTTAGGTGCCATAGATACTAATGTCACCACCAACCTTGCCATCAAGGAGCTCACATTTACACACACACAAGAGCACATTAAATTACCAATATAAAGATAATTTCATTTAGTAACTTATCTTAGGAGACCTAAACAACTGGGAAATACCCACTACTGCAACAAAACTTTACTGAGGGCTCTCTGAACGTGAGGTATGAAGTCATTTATCTATATGTAACCACTTTGGGAAGCAACAGATCAGATATATAATTACAGAATGGAAAGTATCCAACTGTTTATTTCTTTGGTGAGCAGAAATAAATGGTTCACAATTTCAGCACAAGAACTGATAATTAAATAAAAAGAACAACTCTCAAACATCTCCAATACTGGAGGATAATTAGAAGTTATGCCAGAATTTAGACTACTAAGTGATTGAGGTGGAGTGGAGGTGGGGTTGAAGAGAAGACCACAGAGGGTGTGAGGTTTATGCCTGGGGGTAGAACAGATACAAAGAAGCTGGCAGGCTTCATTTGGTCTGCCAGCTTCTTTGTATCTGTTCTAGCCCCACGCATAAACCAATGTTGCCAGATACCAACATACAAGTGCAGAGGTTGGTATCTCGATAAGGCCACTGCAACAATGGCAGGACTTTTGTTTTTTCACTAACTCATCTTTAATCGTTAGTGTCTAGAATATGATAGGCACTCTATATAGATATGTGCTTGAATTAATGAAAGAATAAAATAACAAAATTAAAAACAATTTAAAAACAAGATATACCTTGACCTCCCCTGGTTACTTCACTTAAAATTACAATCTGCTTTATTTTTCTTCTAAATAAGACTGAATATGAGAAAGATGAAAAGTGTCTACTTTCTCTTATGAGGGAAACAAAATTTAGAATTAGGGTTTGGGTGTGTTGGGCATGGTTGCCAAATAGTCTGGTTATTTGGAATATTAAAAGTTATGTTATGACAACAAGTGATAGCATTTACTTACTGATAGGTTCCTCACACAACCCAGCCATCTCTCAATGTCCCTGCTCTTAACCAATAAGCTACACTGTCTCTTAAAGTTGACCTTCTTTACAGAATCCACATCCCTGTGTAAAAAGAACACAGTCCACTGGACTAGTAGAGAATAAAGGAACAGAGTGTACGTAGGTTCCTGGCAACTGGCTAAGAAACCACATTGTTTGCTGGCTTGTTTGAATGCTAAAATAAGTTAAAATAGCCATAATATAAATATATATAATATGAATATGTATATTAATATAATATTCTTGTATATTACATATAATGATATGTGATATTATGTGTATGTATATATATGTATATGTTAGAATGATTATATGTAAATCATTACAAAAACTATATATAATTCATTACAAAAACTCTATGAAAGACCAAGAAAAGGGCTGAATGTTAACGAAGGCTTTACTACAGAACAGTCCATGAAAGCACCTTGTTAATATCTAGGCTAAGAAATGGCTGCATATAGTTTGCTGCATATAATTTGTCCTATTCGCTTTTCTAGACCCTTGTCCCAAATGTAAATCCACTTGCAGTATCTACCCTAGTTGTGTATATTCCTTTTTATTCTCTCATTTAAAAAGACATAATTAGCCTGATTTTCATACTTATAACTCTTCATGCAAGATAAGACACGTGTTCAAAAAATTTTTAAATTACCAATTACCACTGTAGCCAAGAAAAAAACCTGCTGGAACCAGACACACATTTCTTCTAGACCTATGTGATGAGTGATAGTTGCACATTTCATAGAAAAAACATAACTGAACTGTATACACTGCTGCTCGGTAACATTTATAAGGTTTTAAATGAAGGCAGGAGGAAATAATATTTATTGAACTCCTATTATATGAAAAAACTTGA
>NW_012104676.1:1412989-1421846 GCF_000951045.1 Mandrillus leucophaeus
AGTAGCTGGGACTACAGGCGCCCGCCACCTCGCCCGGCTAGTTTTTTTGTATTTTTTTAGTAGAGACGGGGTTTCACCGTGTTCGCCAGGATGGTTTCGATCTCCTGAGCTTGTGATCCGCCCGTCTCGGCCTCCCAAAGTGCTGGGATTACAGGCTTGAGCCACTGCGCCTGGCCTAGATATATTCTTAAGAGTTATTTTGTTTTTACTTTACATAAAACATAAAGTTGAGAAAGTAGAAGATATTTTGATTAGTCTAATTCATTTTTGAAAACCTTAAGTTTAAATTTTACAGTAAAATGTGTGACATACATCCTCCTATGTGCTGTGGCTTTAATAGGTTTGCATTTCTCTTCAGCTCTCAAATGTCTCCCTCAGCTATAAAAAATCAGCTAGGGATTACAGAAAGCCACACTCCTGCTTTTAAAAAAAATGTGAGAACTGTCTGTCTCAGACACATCTGGAAAAGATTCTTGCAAAAAGAATATTTTTATTACATACAGATAAACTATAACCAGATTATGTTAGATAACCACATAATTCTCACATAACTGTAGTTAGAAGAAATCAGAAGTTGCTTATTCTTTATGAACCATTTCACTAACATTAGGTGGTAGAAGAGCACAAATTTTGTATCACCCAAAATGAAATTATTCAAAATAGTATCATGGCTGCGGCGCAGAAGGAAGCATGTCCAGCATGGTTTAGAGAGGGCAGCAGTGCTTAGGAGGACCAACGTGGGCTTTGGAGTCAAACTGAACAAAGCTCAAATATTTGCTCCATCAATGACTTGATGACTATCCGGGAACGTGAATCGACTCTCTGAGCCTCTGCTTCCTCTTAATGAGATGATACGATAGCACATAACTTCTAACTTTGTTGTGAGAGTTAAATAAGAAATGTGCATTAAACGTATAAATAAAATCAAGTAGATAATCAATCCTCAGTGAAGGTCAGCACATTTATATTTATATTTATACTCATATTTATATTTATATTTTAGACAGAGTCTCACTCTGTCACCCAGGCTGGAGTGCAGTGGCACCATCTCGGCCCACGGTAACCTCCGCCTCCCAGGTTCAAGCGATCTCCCTGCCTCAGCCTCCTGAGTAGCTGGGATTACAAGCATGCGCCACAACGCCTGGCTAATTTTTATATTTAGTAGAGACTGAGTTTCACCATGTTGGACAGCCTGATCTCAAACTCCTGACCTCAAGTGATCCTCTGGCCTTGGCCTCCCAAAGTGCTGGGATTACAGGCGTGAGCCACCGCACCAGGTCAGCAAATATTTGCATATTCCCTTTGACATTAGATTAGTGTACCTGTTGCCATTTAAATGAAATGTAGAGTTTCGGAAATGCACAAACTAGGATCACTGTTTTTGTTTTGTTGTTGTTTGTTCCTTTTATGACAGAATTTTATTCAATAATAAATGGGGAGAACTTTGGTTGGTTGTTTTTTTCTTGTTTGGCCAGTGAAAGAGTATACATCCAAGGATTGAGAAATTCTTTCTTTCTTTTGAAGAAATATTATGATGCTAGACTTTGTATACATAGGGATCTAACTTGCTAGGACTTTAGATTATGCTGTACAAGATTGAGGTGGACCAAAACTGCCTCAGGGCTTTAAGAAATATGTATAACTGGATTCTATGAGATTGTTCCACAAATGCAATCTAGGAAAAAATCCCAAATCATTATAACAAAATAATTACTTTTTTCTTATATTTGGTTCATAATATATATGGCAGTAAAATGAATAATAGAGATAAAACTCTTTTTATAGTGGAAGAAATTCTGTTTATAATGCTAGAACAAAATTTCCTGCTAAATTAAAAAAGAGCTTTCCTTATTCATGACATATAGTATATTGATGAATGCCTTTTGCTAATGAACACTTTTCAATTCATAAACATGAAATAAAATTTATTATGAGGTATGGAAGTGAAATTAGAGAGGCTCATTAAGTCTGCAGAATTAACATTAAGTATTGAATAATTCATCAACTATTTAACACATTTGCAAAAAAATGCAAATTACTTTTATTACTGAGCTCGTTTTAATTTTTTTATTGTTTTGTGAAAGGATTATACTTTTTTCAATGTGAGACTCCAAAAGTTTAATTGCAAAGTGATTAACATGGAGCTTTTGCTAATTAAATCAGCAGAAGATTTAGGTTGACACTATGCTAGGTGCTCAAATTAAAGGACTGTCCCATTGTATTAAATAGAGTGCCTTTATCCCAGATAAACTCTCAGCCTATTTGACATGACAGCAACAGAGAAGGAAAAGGAATGTTTTCAGTATTGTAGGCAACTGATACACAGCTGTTTTACTTCTAATTGCCTGATCTACAACTTTTGAAACAATTAGAAAGGATTTAAACATTGTTGTCCTTAAACACCACCAGAATGTAATAAAATCTAAAGTTCCTTTTCAGTAAGTTAACTGGTCTCCCAGAACTGAATTTAAAAAAGACTTGCAGATGTGTGCATAAACATCTGTGGATTACATTGTAACATCTTGAAACATCAGGGAACTAGGGATATCTTAATCCCATTAAACAGAAAATAACAACAGGGCTACCCTGTACTTCTTTTAAGAATCATAAAAAACCTGGATATTTAAATAGTCTTTAATAATTCATTTTACTAAATTTGTTAACTAATTCATTCACACTTATTTTATCCCTGTTTCACACTGACCACTAAGGTAAATTCCATGAACATAGTACAATTACCATAGTTCTTGCTTAGATATACTTTGCAGCAAATATTTTCAGCAGTTTCTGGGATAAAGACAGTCTTTATCAAGTTAAAAGACTACTGCCTAGTATAAAATATGTAGTCAGTTAGTATTGGACATGAATAGATATAATATATGATTTGATAATTTTTTAAGGTTTTTAATGTATATATCTTTGTATTCTGTGTAAATTACCAACTGATTTCTAGATGACTCTTAACTACTGCTCAATATACCTCATCAGCGTATTATCTGAGCCACTTGATTTTCAGACATGGATTAAGAACTACAATTCATATGATCATGATAACAGAATTATTTTGTTTTTACCATAAATCAGTAGTCAAGTAAATTGGTTTATAGAACAGGTATTTGTAGAGCAAAGAATCAAATGTTGAAACTATAAGCAATTTGAGTAGTAACAACAATTTTGTCCTTTGCAATTGTGCAGAGGTGGGCTTCTATGCTCTATAAAAATAGAAGAATGGAAATCATTAGAAATAAAAATTGCTGTAGTAGTATTTAACATTATTCAAAACCTGAAGTCAACTGTCTCATACCTATAGTGTATATATCTCATATTCTTGAGGTTTCAAAATAGGTTCTATTTATAATAAATTGCAATTCACTCAAGAAAAGTTAATATCTTTTTTAAACTAATTGTTTAAATTAATTGTAAATATTTTGTGGGCACCGTACTGTATTAACTATATTTAAGGTTTTAAATGGCACGATATACCAAGAAAATAAAAAATTTTTCTATAAAATAGAGATTAAGATTTCTGGATTAGAAATCAGACAAATCGAATTTCTTTCTTTTTTAAATATTATCAACTTTTATTTTAGATTCAGGGGTATATGTGCAGGTTTGTTACCTGGGTATATTGCATAATGCTAAGGTTTGAGGTGTGATTGAGCCCATCAAGAAACTACTGAGCGTAGTACCCAATAGTTAGTTTTTAAAACCTTGTCCCCCTCCCTCCTTCAGCCTTCTAGTAGTTTCTAGTTTCTATTGTTGCCGTCTCTATGTCAGTGAGTACCCAATATTTAGCTCCCACTTATAAATGAGAACATACAGAATTTGGTTTTCTGTTTCTGCATTAATTTGTTTAGGATAAGGCCTCCAGCTGCATCCATGTTGCTGCAAATTTCATGGCTGTGTAGGATTTCTTTTTTTTTTTTTTTTTTTTTTAATTCAGCCCACCATCAGTGGGCATCTAGGGTGATTTCATGTCTTTGCTATTGTGGATGGTGCTGCAATAAACATATGCATGCATCTGGAATTAGACAAACCAAGTTTCAAATCCAACCTTTGCTTCTTAATAACTACGGATAAGAATTCTGGTTACCTGAATAATATACATTCACATTTTTGTTTATCATAAAGTATTATGATATTGTTGCTAATAGCAAATTATGAAAACAAAAAGTATGTTATGAACCATATGAAATATTTCTGGACAATAAGATGTAAAAGGAAGATATTGCTTAGGATTTCTGAGAAAGCTTCTTAAAAGAAAGAAGAAGCTCTTTAATTTTGAGAAGATTTTTACTCCTTAAGAAGTAATTTTAAAACGCTTCTTAAAATTAAAAAGTAAGTTGAGAAAGCTTTTTAAAATTAAGGAGTAAAATAACAGCATTTATGTTTTGAGTTTTTCCATTTTCTTTCTTCTGGTCTAGAAGGAAAACACTATATGAAAGATTTTATTCTGAGCATAAAAACACACGCTGGGGATGGCTGAACTCCTAGAAAGAAAGAAGTCCAGAATGCTGGTGGCGTCATGAAGCCATTATCCTGAGCCTGAAATGACCTTCTCCAGACTTATCGTCATCTGAGCAAAATAAAACCCCTTTTGTTAAAGCCATCATTTCTTAAATTTCTTACTTGCAACTGAATGCAATTTCTGATACACTAATTGTAACATCACAGCATGACCATGAATTAAAATACCTCTGAATTTCAGTTCCATTATCTATAAAGTAGGTGTAATAGCAATAATTAGTCCATAAATCTGGGGGAGGGGTTAAATTAGAATAAATATATATATACATATAAGTAAATTACTTATTATAATGCCTGTCACAGATTTTAAATTTATTTCTTCTTATGTGTTACTTAAAAGTGAGTGTCTTTTTTTTTCTTTTTCCTCTTTTTCTTTTACATCTGACAGAACAAAGTAAACATTCAGATACTTGATAATTTAATTCAAATATAGCATTAATCTTGTATTGGATTAATATAGCATTAATCCTTTCTCCTATTTTTAACTCTAGTAATACATCTAATCATGAAATACAGAATTTACAAGGCATGTTATGCCTCCAGTATATGGGGAGGAACACAGAATGCATTTGCTTGAAGGAATTGTTTCTTCTAGAAATTGCTCTGATTCTACAAACTTGAAAAACCACAAATTAACATCTCTGTTCATTTTTAAAGACATAAAATAATGTTTACATTTAAATAAAGCACACTACTGTTTTCAGGAAATCATAATTTTAAAAAATATAAAAGTAATATAAGAATTCATACTTATAAATGAGTAACACTTTGATTTGTGTAAGACTCTGAGAAAGGACAGAAATGTTATCATTTTAGGCAGCAGCTGATTTTTTTTTTTTTTTTTTTGAGACGGATCTCAACTCACTGCAAGCTCCGCCTCCCGGGTTCACGCCATTCTCCTGCCTCAGCCTCCCGAGTAGCTGGGACTACAGGCGCCCGCCACCTCGCCCGGCTAGTTTTTTGTATTTTTAGAAGAGAGACGGGGTTTCACCGTGTTAGCCAGGATGGTCTCGATCTCCTGACCTCGTGATCCGCCCGTCTCGGCCTCCCAAAGTGCTGGGATTACAGGCTTGAGCCACCGCGCCCAGCCCAACAGCTGATTTTTGTCAGATAAAGAGTTAATTATAATATTCACCATAGTAAAATTGTTAATGATTTCAAGAGCAAATTTAAGTAAAAACAACTTAAGCAAATAAATAGCAAAAGCATGGACACTTAAATGTTCTGTGAAAAGATAAAGCATCTATTCATTGCTTACAGGATGTTTTTCGTTAAACAGACCCATCAATGTCTTCTAATTGAATATACAATTCTTTTAAAAGACTATATTTATTTCAATTTATTTATAAGTAACCATGGAAGTTAAAAGTAAGTTTATCGTAATACTTACATCTAATATGTCAAACAATTTCCATATATAAGAAGTAATGTGGTGGTTAAGTGCATTTACCACATTTTCCTTTTATTTCAACTGTTCTATCAATTCCTCTATTTTTACATATACACTCTAAAAATTAATTATCTTCAATTCATTATAAAAGAAAATTGTTACCCTGGTCTATTTGGACAACTAGTTTCCAATGCAATTTAAGTACTTTTAAATTTTCACTTTGTCAATTACCTCCAAAAACAGAATGTTTGGCATTGGCAATTAGGCACTGCCTGTACACATGTGTGTTTTCTTTAACAAATCTTCATGAAAACCTCAAATTTGTTGATTACTCATTCCCTACCTCTCCTAACTATATAAGTTAACTTTTGTAGTATCAAGTAAATATTTTAGATTATAGAAAAAAATTGACCTGTGTCAAATCTGGCTTGAGAAGTTAGACAGTATTCTTTCCTTTTTTTTTTTTTTTTGAGACAGAGTCTAGCCGTGTCCCCCAGGCTGGAGTGCAATGGCGTGATCTCGGTTCACTGCAACCTCCGCCTCCTGGGTTCAAGCGATTCTCCTGCCTCAGCCTCCTGAGTAGCTGTGATTACAGGCACGTGCCATCATGCCCAGCTAATTTTTTTGTATCTTTAGTAAAGATGGGGTTTCACCATGTTGGCCAGGTTGCTCTTGAACTCCTGACCTTTTGATCCTCCCACCTCTGCCTCCCACCGGGCCAGGTCTCCATTTTTTAAATTAGAAAAATGTAATAGAGTAATTAAACTCCTTTTAGGTTAAATAGAGTTTCATTTACTTCATTCATTGATTCAATTTGTTACATACATATGTAACAAATTACATATATGATATTGTGCTAAAATAAAGATGAAGATTTTCAATTATTTGAATGCAGGCTATCTGTCCAAATGAACATTAAATCTCCAACTTCTAGAATATTATGGGGGAAAAAAAAGGTTACAGAGAAAAGAATGGAGGAAAATAGAAGGAAATAAAGAGGGAGGCAGCACTTCAGAGAAGAGAGAAAGGCAAAAAACGGGGGAAGTAAAGATGTGGTTGTTGTATGGTGATTAGAAACATGGTATGTGGTTGAAAAGAAGCCTGATCTGGAATGCAGCCTCTCATATTAAGAAACTATGTGATCTTTACATCTCAGTGTCTCATTTTCTCATGCGTATGACTCATAACAGAATGTGCTTCATTGAAGACTTCAGGGATTAAATAGATTATCAAGCTAAAGTGCTTAATATAGTGTTTGAAAAAGAAAAAACACATAGCAATTGCTAACATTTGGCAGAATATATCATAGGAATCATGAATCTTGATGCACATTCCATTCTAAATCTATGCTGATAACATGAATAAATAAATCAAGACCAAGCCAGTGAAATATGGCAATGATGTCACATTAAGTGAGTTTATTGTTATAAATGCCACATAATTTCACCTAAAATATGTAGAGCAAATGATGATTTCTCATATGGGCAGCGATCAGGCAAATATAGGAAAAGAAACAACTGACCAAAGATATCTAGAAGGAAACACATAGAGTCTTCATGGGCAATAAGAAATACAGAATTAGAAAGGACTAAGAAAATGCCCTGAAAATTTACTCTTCCTTCTTTTCTTCTGTCATTTTTCTTTCTTTCTTTTTAAATATAGTCATGCTTCAGTAAAATTCAGTTTCCTATTTGGTTAACTGCATTTTAAAATGAAGTATAATTTGAAATGGTCAAAGCTTAAAAACGTAAGAGAATAATGGAAAGAAGTTTATGAGAAAATGACAAAAATATTTCAAGTTGTTTTACTTTGCAAAGAGTAATCTATAAAGTAGTGACCAAGACAACCTCAACTCTCCTCTCAAATTGACTAAACATTACATCAGTTTCTTTCTCACTATATTCACTTGATCTCCCCTTTTTAAGAGGATTACTTTACAAACTTGCAATTTAACATTATTTCTCTACCCTTTTAAGATATAAATTTTCTATCAGCATCTAGTCGGTGTTACAACTCAGCGAAGTCTTTATCAAAGAATTGGAAGCCGTCGTTTTGAAATGCAATGATCAAGAAAGACAAAATCCCCAACTCCCAGTGTCTGTGAGAGGATAGGATAACTTTAATAAACACATATTATTTAATTACATTGACCAATCTCCCTGCTAACATTCTCCAGTACTTTTTTACTTACTCACGCCAGTGCTTAAGAAATGCCTGGCTTTGACTGGATTAAGAAAATGTGGCACATATACACCATGGAATACTATGCAGCCATAAAAAAAGATGAGTTCATGTCCTTTGTAGGGACATGGTTGCAGCTGGAAACCATCATTCTCAGCAAACTATCACAGGAACAGAAAACCAAACATCACATGTTCTCACTCATAGATGGGAACTGAACAATGAGAACATTTGGACACAGGAAGGGGAACATCACACAACGGCGCCTGTCGTGGGGTGGGGGAAGGGGGGAGGGATGGCATTAGGAGATATACCTAATGTAAATGACGACTTAATGGGTGCAGCACACCAACATGGCACACGTATACACATGTAACAAACCTGCACGTTGTGTACATGTACCCTACAACTTAAAGCAAAATAAATAAATAAACAAATAAATAAATAGAAATGCCTGTCTTTTGTTTTAGAGGGAGTTCTGTTCAGTCTCTCCTCTATTGCCATAGTTTTAAATAAAGTCTCCCTTGCCTGTTTAACTTGTATAGTGCAATTTTTCTTTGCATTATTCTTAGCATTATTGATTTTCCTGTATAGCAAAGGGTTTGCTTAGTTTCTAAGTCACACACATACTCACACAAATAGACTAACAAACACACAAATACATACACACCAGAGAGAGAGAGATGAAAGAAAGAAAAAAAGGAAGGAAGGAAGGGAGGGAGGGAGGGAGGCGAAGGAAGGAAGGGAGGGAAGAGAGAA
>NW_012104676.1:1422627-1464246 GCF_000951045.1 Mandrillus leucophaeus
AGGATGGTCTCGATCTCCTGACCTCGTGATCCGCCCGTCTCGGCCTCCCAAAGTGCTGGGATTACAGGCTTGAGCCACCGCGCCCGGCCAATTCATTTAGATTTTTAAAAAAATTCTCTTGTGTAATAAAATATTGGAATAGGTAATCTATGCTTTTTAACGTGTCTAGGCCTGGTGAATATGTATCTTTTGGAATATTCATAAGGAAGCAAAAATTATTTTGTCTTAGATGGCTTATACCATGTGTCTTTTATTTTATGCTAAATTATTTAATGAAAATTCTCAATACTTCCTAATCCTAACAGCACACACTAATCGGGCACTGAGTATGTAAAGTACCAGAATTTAACTACTCTAAGTATGGAGTAAACCTAGTATTCCTATTAGTATAATAATATTCAACTGCCAGATAATAATAATATCTGCTGAGGACCATTTGCAGTATTCTTTCCATAGTAAGTACTTTAAATGCATTTTTAAAAGGTACTCCTCATGAAAACTTTGGGAAGCCCTGATTATCATCGATATTTTAAAACTTTAAATAAAAGTTTAGAAATGGGCATAGAGCTAGTAATTTGCAAAGCTGGAATTAAAATCCAGGTGACAGTGATGTACAAGCTCTGAGTTAATATACTGGCTTTGCAATCCTTGTAAGAACCATGAAGAAGCATATTTGAGACTCTTAGGTGCTGGAGAAGTGTGAAAGAATGAGCATTTGCAAAATATGAGGTGTTGATTGGACTGCTTTTGTATTCCTATATACCAATGTTTATTACTTTGGCATCTTCCTGCTTTAAATGCTATACTTAAAAAAAAATCATTTCTTTTAAATTTACAATAATGTCCTTCATTTATCTGTTTATTTTTTACCCACCTATCACGGTCTCATGCTGTTTTCTGGTTACATATCAGCTGGAAATCAAATAAAGAATATTACAGTCTTTCATTTGGAATTAACTACTTTTGAAAATTGTACATGATATCTAAACTTGAATTCCTCAAGTTCAGTTGCATCTCTGGGACTGAATCACTCAGAATCCAGAATGAAAAAAACAGATTTTTCTTCTTTACTTAGAAAAAAATAAAATAAAATTTTCTGCACATTACAAGTTTCTGAAAAACAGAATATTTCATCTTTAGATAATGTAAAATTATTGTGCAGATGAGCAGTTAGACCTTTTTAAAAACTACCCAGTCTAAATTATGAATGATTAGGCACTGAGGATATTTTAATCCAAAATCCCTGATGCAGAGAGACATCAAGCTGTCTCACAGTTTCCAGGCTTCACCCCTCAGTTTTGTTTCCAGCTTTTGTATGCCACTATCCTTGCACACAGAATAGGTTTACATATGTGGTGATAAACTGTGAAAAGAAAATTGGCTGTCCAGGGTTTGTGCATTGTCACATTAGAAATAGAATTCTCTCTTTCCATTCTACATTGAGTAGTACTATATTTACACAAAGAATAATGAACTCCATACTTAGATATGGCAAAGCCAAACTCTAATGAGTCTTTAGAATAAAATGTCTTCTGTGACCAAAAAAATATATAAACTGAATTGCTTGTGACCTGTATTACTATCATGGTTTATACAATAGGATTGAAATAGCAAGAAGGTTGGTAAAGTCTAAACTAACAAACTGAATCTGTAGATTATATCTTAAATAAATTAATAAGAATAGAAATAAATTTTTACAATGTTCTAAAAATTGGAATAATTCAGTTTATTTAAGATAGTTGGAATTTGACAATAAATCTTACTATATGCTTATTCTAAGCAGAGTGAGCATGATGGCCTGACATCATCACTTTACTATTTATTGGGTTTCCATCCCATATATCTGCTCTTGATTATGGTTTTTTATTTTATCCAATGATTATTTTATGCTCCACATACACATAAATCTCGAGAATCCAGAGTGAAAATGTACATCATTTTTTCCAGCTTATTAACATAAAATTATAAGATAATATTGCACAATTTCACAGAGAAATATGGAAAGAGTAACATAAATAGAGGATGTAGAAGTACATCATCTTACTAGGAAAGTTTGGGGTTATATAATATCATGGTAATCACAAGCTTTAATTTCCCTATATAAATAAATAGGTGGAGAAAGACAACCTAAACCTGGTAAAAATCAGAAGATACAAATAGACGTAGTAGTAATCCCTTCTCAAGAAATTAAAAAGAGAATTTTAAAGTTCAAAAATCACAGAGTTAAAACAAATACATTTCTAAGGCAATTTTAGATATTCTTAAGCGATTAAGTCATTTGACCATGTTGCTTTTTCCACACACCAAATTACCTATTAATTTCTTTATTGATTTACATCAGTGATATTTAATAACTGGATTAAGGAATTTTACTCTTCTTTTTGAACTCAAAAAGAGAGTAAATAATGAGAATTATTAATAATACAACCCTCAAGGCATCCACTAACTCTAATTTGGAGCTGGCATTTGAGTTAAATTTAGTTGCTATGAGAAACACAAGATTTAGGCAGGGAAAATATAAAGATACTAATATTTATGATACGTACATCCTTTTCTTAGGACATTGTGGGAGGGTAAAATATATTCACCAGAAGAAAACCTGAAAGAGCTGTCTGGACAAGGAGCACAAGGACACATTCTAATTTGCTTTTAGCAACATCTTCCAAAGCCAGGAAAAAAAAAAAAAAAAAAAAAAAAAAAAAATCACTTTCTTATGCCTAATAAATTACAACCTCTTAGAGCTGGAATGTTCTTAAGAGACACTCCATTTTTCCTTTGATCAAGTGCTTTCATCTCCTCTGCATCACCAGCAACACTGCCTTTCTGGATTCTTTCTCAATATCCCTATAGCTGGAGAAATTGCTGCTTCTTGTGGCAACCCATCTGAACTTCAGGCAGCTTAAGTTGCAAGGTTATTTTTATGGAATAGTAGTCTATTTTTCTATAACATTCATCTTCCATCCACACAGCATTGTTGTCTTAGGATATTTCATTGAACAACTTCTAATACTTTCACATTAACTTTTTCAATATTTGAACATAGGTATTTGTTTTCCATATTACCCTTCATTTCTCTGCTAGCTGTATGATTTCAGATAAATCATTTCTTCTCTGGCCTTAAGTTTTCTAATTTATGAAAAGAAAAGTTTAAAAGCATTTATTCATAGAATGTTTTATATATGAAAAGTAGGTAGAAAATTTAGAAATCCACCTCTTGGCTTCCCCATTAGCTGTCTTAGACACATAACATCTATGGAAGTTAAAGCTCCATAGAAAAAGAGATTGCAAATCATAAGAATATGTGGATGCAGCATATTCTTCCATCTGTACATTTCTGTACTATTTCTTAAAGTGGAATACCTGTTTATTAAAGCTGTTGCTAAAGATGACTGTAATTCTCCTCACTCTCTTCTGGACATGCCCCAGTGTGTTGAAATGGAGGATTAGTCTTCAATAAATTTCCCAATTTAAAAAATCAGTCAACTTCAAAATTGGAATCAAGATATACCAGCTATTTTACCATGAAGGCTATTTTGCTACTTTTGTTACAGGAAATAAATAAATAAATCTATGATACATAGTTAATGCCTTAATAATACAGTAAATGTTACATGTTCAATTACCCGAGCTATGACTGATGCAAATATCAGACTCATCAAAACATTCATTTTTGCATATAAAAGATAACTTTGAAGACAAGCACTTTCCTCCTCCAATCTCAGAAAATTCTATGAAATATCAACACATCTCTTTATAGATCCTTCAGTGTTATTGAATGAACCATGTACCATCACCATCTTCTCATCTATGATTCAATAAGAAAAGTATATACATGGAATTTTGCCCTAGTTTGTTTTTCCTTATCTGATATGTTTCAAAATATCTGAATAAAGAGTAATTTGAATACAACAAAAGTTATGTTCTTCTTATTGTGAAGAAGTGTAGTAGTGTCCAGATAGAGTTGTATCAGGGTGGTAATTTTAGTTATGCTTAGTAATTTGTCAGGATGTAAATGATGTGAGAAAATTTTGAAACACTGAGTGAAAATTTGTGTAAAATATCATACTTATGGATAGGGTAAAACATTTATTTTGATGTCTTCCAAAACCATAAAATAATGACTTGTAAATATTTTAATTTTTTTTAAAAAGTCATTATTTATACTGACTCCCCATACTATTCCATTTTTCTTTTTCCAAGTGAAGTAGTTCTGTCAGCAGTTTAGGTGCTCATTCAGCATCTATTATTTGTTTATAAGCTACATTCTAATATTTTTTCAGCATATGTATGCAATTAGTAGTCTGGATATAGAATGTGAAATTAGAAAAAGAAAATAAGTAAACATGTCTATGATCAGCATTACAAACAACTATTTTCTTCTGCTACATTTTATATAATATGCTATTTTACCTATTTTCCTGTTTTCATTGGCATGTAGAGAAGTGAGTTATCTGATGAAAAAGAATTGTTTATAGGTTTGCTATTCAACATGTGGTGTCAGAGTAGCAACAACAACATTACCTAGCAACTTCCTGAACACACAGGATCTCAGGCTCCTTCCTAGACTTACTGAATAGAAGTCTACATTTTAAAAGGTATCTGTGTGATTTATATCAATAATAACATTTCAGAAATTACCATTAGATTATTTGTCAATATAAATAGGATTTAATATATCATTTTTATTTTGAGTTCCTGCTTGAAAGACTATATGCTGAATTAATTTTTGCTTTTGTGTTTTGTTTTGTATAACACGGTATTTATAGAGATAGATTAAATGTAGATATAGATATGAAAGCAGATTTCCTTTTTGCATTTAACCTTAATCATGCTTTAACAGGCTCCCTTAAAGAAAGCATAAGGTTGAATAATTTAACCCAAAGGTCTTTTAATATGACATTTAACCATTTTACTTTTATTGTAATAGTTAATGCTTTTCTGTCATTTTGTTTACTGATTTTAGAAATTTTGACTTCTGTTTTGTCTTTTTAAAACCTCCACTGCTATGCATGTTATATTTGATTCTATTTATTTTTCCCTTAAGGTTTACACATTGCTTTTAATTCTAATTATGGCTGTCATTAAATTTAAAAGAAAACATATGTATTACTATTTCTCTTAGGTCAAAATTTCAAAGAAGCAATGGCTATTTACCATCTCCATCAAATAAAGAAAATTAACAACTTTAAAGTCATCCTACCCTCCAGCTGAAATTGCATAGGTTTAAATTTTGGACACAGAAAATGTTACAGATCTTCCTTTTTAATAATTTAAGAAACATTTGCATAATAACTTAGAATAAAACCTATTTGTAAATTCTTGAGTAATACTTTTCATCCTGGTAAAATAATTATATTATAATAATTTTCCTATTCTTATTTTATGCTTATTTTATTTTGCCCATTACAGCATATTTCTAAACTGTAAAGTTCTCCCTTCAGTTCTGTTCATTTTTACCTCATAAATTTTAGGGCTCTGTTTTTAGGAGCATACATATTTTTCATTGTTATATCTGCCTAATAGATTAATTTTTTATCATTTTTAAATATTCTTCATCTCATGTTACAGTGATTATCTTAAAAAATCTATTTTGTCTCATGTTAATATAATAATCTAGTCCTTTTTTTTTTTTCTGAGACAGAGTCTCACTCTGTCAGCCTAGTGCAGTGGCACAATCTTGACTCACTGCAACCTTCGCCTCCT
Organism: Mandrillus leucophaeus; assembly: GCF_000951045.1. Taxonomy (NCBI): domain Eukaryota; kingdom Metazoa; phylum Chordata; class Mammalia; order Primates; family Cercopithecidae; genus Mandrillus; species Mandrillus leucophaeus. Next base: position 1,428,331 of record NW_012104676.1, read on the forward strand.
GGTTTCAAACACTTGTCATGTCTCAGTCTCTCGAGTAGCTGGGATTACAGGCATGCACCGTCACACTCAGCTAATTCTTGTATTTTCAGTAGAGACAGGGATTCACCACCTTGGCCAGGATTGTCTCGAACTCCCAGTGCTTTTTGCAACTGCCATTTGCAATTTGTAACATATTCTATCTTTTTAATTCCAAACTATTCACATTTTGGAATCTAAAATGTCTACTGTAGACAGTATATAGTTGAATTTTTCAAAATCCAGTCTGACAATGTGTGCCTTTTGATTCGATTGTTTATATGTTTTATTTTATGCAATTTTATTAAGTTGGTGAGAAGAAAGAAGAAAATATGTAAATATTCAGTCTTTTATATTTACCTTCTTACCAGTGTTCTTTTGTGTTTGTGTGGATTATAATTCCTGTATTGTATTACTTCCTTTCATGCTGAGGAACTTCCTTTAGGATCTCTTTTCAGGCAGATCTACTAGCAACATATTTTCTCAGTTTTTGTTTATATAAAGTATCATATATTTTATCTTCAATTTGGAAATGAAGCTTTGTTGAATATAAGATTCTTATTTGAGAGTAGTATTTTTTTTTTTTCATTCAACAGTTTGAAAGTCTTTTCATACTGCTTGCTGGCCACCTTTGCTTCTGATAAGAAGTCTTCTTCTGTTAATCTTATTGGGGTTACCTTATACATGAGGAGTCATTTTTCTCTCTCTGTTTTCAGCAATTTCTCTTTAATTTTGGCTTTCAGTATTTTGACTATGCCGTATCTGGGTTTGGATCTATTTGAGTTTATCCTACCTGAAATTCATTGAGCTTAGTGAATGTATATACTAATGGTTACATCAAATATGAGAGGTTTCTGTTAATTATTTTTAAAAATCTGTTCATTTATTCTACTTTTTGGTAGTTTCATCATATGCATGTTGGTGTACTTACTGATGCTCCAAATTTCATTAAGCCTCTGTTTATTTTTCTCTATGCTTTTCTCTTCTCTATTATTAAGATTGTATTATCTCTGTTTATATTTAACTTTGCTGCTTTTTTTCCAAATCTATTCTTTAGCCTTTCTAATCAATTTTATTTCATTTAGGTCATTGTACCTTTCAACTCCAAAATTGCCATTTGTCTTAAAAAATACTTTTTTGGCTGGACATGGTGGTTCACACTTGTAATCCCAGCACTTTGGGAGGCCGAGGCAGGCAAATCATGAGATCAAGAGATCAAGACCATCCTGGCCATCATGTTGAAACCCTGTCTCTACTAAAAAAATATATATATATACACACACACACACACACACGTGTGTGTGTATATATGTATATATGAGTGTGTATATATATATACGTGTATATATACACACACACACACACACACACACACACATTAGCTGGACATGGTGGCACGTGCCTGTAGTCCCAGCTACTCGGGTGGCTGAGGAAGGAAAGTCGCTTGAATCCGGGAGGTGGAGGTTGCGGTAAGCTGGATCATGCCACTGCACACCAGCCTGAAGACAGAGTGAGACTCCGTCTCAAAAAATATATATATAAAATAAATAAATAAATAATGTTTTAATCTTTATCGCTAGTCATTAGTTAATGAATTATGGTCATCTACCATTCTTTACTTTTTTAATACAGTTACTTTTGTTTATTTTGACATATTTCTAATGGATTTTCATGAAGTCTTTGTCTTCTATGCACAATATTTAGGCCCCTTGAAAAACAGTTTCTGTTGCCTGCTTTATTTTCCTGTGCATAGGTTGCATTTTTTCTATATGTACATGTCTTATAATTTTTTTATTATTGTTGTTAAAAACTGGATATTTTCTATCATTTATATTACAATTATTGTGTATTATATTTCTGGATACTGATAGCTGAATTGTACTATTAATACAATTTTTAAAATGTTATTGAACAATTTCACTAGCTATAGAATTATTGTTTTAAAAACTCTTCACCTTAAAAACCATAATTTACAAACATTCTGTGTTTTAATGGTATAAAAAACCGCCTAATATTAGATTGTTGCTTCTTCACCTATAAGAAGATGTTTACTTTTTTGTTTACTTTTGTTTTGTGATAAAGTCCTTTTTAGTATTATCTTGCTGTTGGCATTTTCTTTTCTATGTATTTGTAATCTTGTGTATTCTTGATATTAAAACTTCTTCCAGTTATATTATCAGTTTGGTCATTTAAGAATATTTATGTGGCAACCGGTGAAACCTTTGAATCACAGCTTTAACTCAATAATGTTAGATTTTATTATACATGTGATAATGCTTTCTATTTCCTTTGTTTTAGTGCCCTTTTCAAGAATAAATGGTCATAACAGATGCTTTTTTGGTACTGAACACAAGTGTTCCTTCTAGCCCATCATAAATTTTCTCAGATTAGACTTTGTTTCGTCCCTGCCAGGCAAATATTTACCTTCACATCTCTTATATGCTCATAGGACGTTGAGTAGAATTTTCTCATTTGCACTCACTGTCTGCAAGGTGTGTTTTGGTTCTCTTTTGGGTATTACTAAATATAAAGGACAATTCAAAAATAATTCCTGTCTTGAGGCCATTTCTTCTATTTAATGTATCTGCTTTTCTGGGGGCCAGTATATACAACAAGCCTTCTTTACAGCCAGTCCTACACACAAAGTCCTGAGGGTGACTATATCTAGCCTTCCTCATGTTCATCTGCCTGGTACATCAGTGACAATCCCAATTTTTTGGTAGGAGTGGAATTCCTTGTCATTTAAATAATTGATCTTACTAATGCACTGAGGATATCCCCACTAATTACTCCATGCCTGTGTCTATCCCCAGATCTGGGATCACTAAAGTAGATGGTTTTAGTACAGTTTTTCCGGGGTTCTTTAAGGGATCCATCCCTTTTTGGATTACTAGACCTAATTTATCTCAAATATACACTTTTTCAAACTCATAAGAATCAACTAACAAGGTTATCTGTGGTAACAAAAATTTTAAAGTGACTCTTGATTACTCAGTCTCAGAGGATATTATTAGCTGACTAGATCAAATGTTATTTTTTAAAAAACTGTAAAAGACTTTCTGCTGATTACAAATATAATTGTTGATCTGCTTGTTACCTAAAGGCAAAGCCCTTGCTTCCCTCAAACACTTTATCAACAGTAGCTTGTAGAAATGTAAGACTGACCAGCTATGGAAAATTGTCCCAATTTCACTTGGGCTTCTGGCTTGGGGCATGCAAATGTGCTGTTCTTTTTGATGGCTTACATAAAACTATAGTGAAAGATTCCATATCAAAATGTGCCTGAAAATATCACCTTGAAAAATGAATAATTTGTATGCTCCATTAAGATTATTTTTGCATTATCTTAATAGTTCATGAGGAATAATGTTATTTTTGTGACAGTAATTTGTCTTATATCTCTAAGCCTAAATTATAATTTCAGTTATATTAAAAACAAATTTAACTGTATTAGTGATATATTTTGAGCTAACATCCTAAAACCAGATCACCAGAGGTCATACAATATCGGTTTTACTCTTTAAAAGAGGTAGAAAAAAAACTTTCAGAACCGGGATATTTGTATTTTAAAGTCTTCAGAGTGCATGGCAAGGAGTTCACAGCTAGAATACAAAGCTTGGTTTTTATTAGAATACATGTGTTTGAGAAGGAAGATTATATAGTCAAACAACCTCAAGCCCCTACACTTTAAAATCGTGCAGTAAAATCACAGGAGTGTCAAGCAGGTAATGGGGCAGTTCAGTGAACTAAGAGACAAGTTAACTGAAATATTTCTTGGCTTTAACTATAACTCTGACCTTAGGCAGCTAACTTACTTTTCCTAGGTTTTAATTTTAACTTCTGAGAAAAAAGTAGAGTTGATTTGAGACTAAGATATATTTCATTTAATTATTACTCTGCCTCAAAAATCTCTCTAATTACAATGTAGTTACAAAACACATAATAAAGTGATAAAAATAAAATAAAATGACATAAAATGAAAAGCAAAATTATATAGCAGGAGTGATTTGCCCTAATTACTATGCTAGTTTTTTTTTAATGTTTGTATGTTTACATACTATTTTTTTTCCTCATCTTCTCCCACTTTCCTATGCTAAGAAAGATGAATTAGTTTCTCTAAAATTGAGGTTGAGATCAAATAACTACCAGGAATCCACGTTAACATTTGACTGTGTCGACAATCAAAAGGATAGAAGGGACTACAAAATAAAGGAAGCATGATGTAACTAAACTATATGGAATCTGACAGAATCCTACCTAATACATCCAATAACATAGTAATTTTATTCTTAATTAACAATAGAAGAAATGAAAACATACTAACATGCAAGATCTATGAAAGCAGGGTCTCTTAAGTTTGCTTTTGTATTACATTTTGAATTTAAAAACCCTTGCAAGTAGTAATAATCAATTAATATATATTTAATAAATTTATATGAAAATTCTCAATGTCATAAAACATAAGCCAACATTTTGTCCTCTTTCATGGAAAGAAACTGCTTGGTTCTTAAGATAAAGCATGTTTTATAAATTGTGTTTTGGTGGTCATTATACATTCTGCACTTGCTATTCTGACTTCTCAATGATTCCCAGTTTCAAATAGAAAGAGGAAATTGTTAGACCCATTCTTGTTCGTAGCTTCCAAATGCCTTGTCCTCTGCATGGGTGAAGCTAGTTCATTTGCATATGTAGTTTCATCACATTTCACTTTTCCAAACACAAATGTTTTATTCAAAGCTGATTCATCAGCTACAGTCAATATGTCCGCCTTCTATTCAAGCCATTTTTGCAAGTAATTTGCAGGAATGCAAGAAGCCTAGTTGCTTACCTACTTCCTAGGCCCTACAATCTTATCCTTTCATCATTCCCTATCTCATGACCCAGTTATCAATTATAAACTTTCTCTTTTTTTTTTTGAGATGGAGTCTCTTTTTGTTACCCAGGCTGGAGTGAAGTGGCAGGATCTCGACTCACTGCAAGCTCTGCCTTCCGGCTTCACGCCATTCTACTGCCTCTGCCTCCTGAGTAGCTGTGACTACAGGCACTTGCCACCACGCCTGGCTGAATTTTGTTTGTTTGTTTGTTTTCTTTTGTTTTGTAGAGACGGGGTTTCACCAGGATGGTCTCGATCTGCTGACCTCGTGATCTGCTCGCCTCGGCCTCCCAAAGTGCTGGGATTACAGACATGAGCCACCACGCGCGGCCTATAAACTTTCTTTATTGCCCCTATTAAATGGGTCCTTGCCCTGATACACTTAAATCTGTCTCGCAATTCTCTTATACCTGGGTTTCTTGTCTTTCGTTTTTCCTAGGACTCATTTTTGGGAACTGAATCTACTATTGAAATAAAAATTAAAGTGAACTATATTCTTTGCGGTGCCTTTCTTATTGAACAAGTAATACATTCATTTAGAAATTATCATTAAGTTACAGTATAGAATCTTGACCCATAAGACAAGATGTTATAGTTTCAATTCTCTGTTCTTTACCATATTTTATATGTGGTATAAGGGAAGCCTTTCCAACGTACATATATAAGGGCAATGTCTCTTAGCGTTTCAAAAGGCTTACAAGAAAATATTTATTGTCCATATTTTTAATTTTTTCTGGTACCACTCTGTTAATCTTTGCATTTTTAAACCTTTTTCCATTAGTCATTGTCAAAAACTAACGTAGATACCTCACATAAAGTCCTCATCGCCTAACATTCCCTCACATCTCCACTCATCATTTTTGAGCATTGTCCCACTTACATTGCTTTCCAGCCACACATAGTTCAAATTAGTTCATATAAAAAAAACTACTTTCTTGCATCTTCTAGGTTGCCTTTTCTATCTGTCTTCATTTGACAAATTTTATGCATCTTCCAAAACAAAATTAAGATTTTTTTTAAGTGCTTTTATCTGTATCTAGTGCTTTTCCTTAGCGTAATTCTTTATTATTATTATTATTGTTGTTGTTGTTGTTGTTGTTATATTTTAAGTTCTGGGGTGCATGTGCAGAACGTGCAGGTTTGTTACATATGTATACAAGTGCCATGGTGGTTTGCTGTACCCATCAACCTGTCATCTACATTAGGTATTTCTCCTAATGCTACCCCTCCCCTATCCCACCACCCCTTGACAGGCTCCAGTGTGTGGTGTTCCTCTCCCCATGTCCATGTGTTCTCATTGTTCAACTCCCAGTTATAAGTGAGAACATGAGAACATGCAGTGTTTGGTTTTCTGTTCTTGTGTTAGTTTACTGAGAATGATGGTTTCCAGCTTTATCCATGTCCCTGCAAAGGACATGAACTTATAATCCTTAAGAAGAGCGAAAAGGAGCAGAGTTTGAATTCTGTTCTTGTACTGAGATGCTGGGCTTCAGTTTCCTTATATGTGAAATGAGATTCTAATACCAATTTCATAAAAATTGTATAAAATAATTAATAAAATATTTCTCACAAGTTATTAGAACACTGTGGACAAAAAAGGAAACTTGTCAACTTGTAGCTCTAATGCAGCTTTTAAAATATCTTTGATATGATACCTGCAATAATTATTGTCAATTAACATGACATATTAAAATGACCTAATTTAATGTCTGCTTTCCTAATAATGTTATAAGCTTTTCAAGACAAGGAAAGTGTGCTATCCATCTGAATATCTCCAGAGTCTAGCACAGTATCTGAAATATATAATAGGCTTTCAACAAAAGGTTTTAGAATTTTTCAACATTGTTTGTCACATTTGAAGTGAATGTATTTCCTTTAGAGCGGTGCAGTTTATTTTTTCCTTTGGAAAAATTTCTCTACTCCAGATAGTTCTAATAAGCTCATATCCCAACTCTACACTCTTCCTATTTTGTGTGATTCAGGGAATACTCTTACCAGTTATAGATGTGCCCAAGCTAGCATCCTGGACTCCATTCCTATGTTATCCTCAATAACCAATTAATCTGCAAACTATGTCTTAACTGGTCTTGATCTCTCCAGCTTAACTACAGTTATCTTAGTTCAGGACATCACCAGTTTTTCAACAAGACTGTTGTAATACTCCCTTAAATTAGTATTTTTCAGCTGTGGCTATGCTTGAGAAGCATATGGGAGAGCTTTTAATTATACCTATTCCAGAATTCTACACCAAACTATTTAAAAGAGAACCCTATACCAAACGATTTAAAAGCGAGTCTCCAGGGATGGGGCGAAGAACTCTATATTTTTCAAACTACCTATGTGTTCTTTAGTGCACCTAGAGTTGAATCTGATTTGTCGTGCTGCTTGTTTTTCTTGTCTCTCATGTTTTCTTTACACAACCATAGTGAGTTTTCTATAATATAAAGCTCACCTTGTCTCCTTCTATATTCTTTTAATGGGGTTCTTTGCTCTCAGAATAAATCATGATATGTTACATATTCAATTGTTTGGCCCCAGCTTAACCCTTCACATCAAGCGTCATTTGTATTCGCTTTATACAACATGTTTTACAAGTAGAATCATAATCAGAAATTTTGCTTATTTTATTGGATCACTTCTCTGACCTCCACACAACCTTTTCATCCATTGTAAGTCAACACAGAAACTATTTCTTGACTAACTGCTGTACCATCCTTCACTATGGCCCATCATCCCGTACCAGGTTAAGAGCTTCTTTTATGTAGTCCGGCAGGACTGTCTGCATAGAGTTAATCATAGCACTCATCACTCTGGGCTGCATGTGCAGAATGGGAAGGTTTATTACATAGGTATACACGTGCCATGGTGGTTTGCTGCACCCATCAACCCATGATCTATTTAGCTATTTCTCCTAATGCTACCCGTACCCTATCCCGCCACCCCCAATAGGCCCCAGTGTGTGATGTATCTACCTCCCTAAAGAGTCAGTCTAAGTGGTCTACCTCTCTGAAGAAAACACTGGTCTTGGAAACAACTACTATGTCTCATTCTTCACTGTTTCCCAAGCATTTTGTAGTAACTTACACAGTAAAATCCAAATGTTTATCCCTTCCCATAAGTTTAGAGATATAACATTGCTCACACTAAATTCAACTATCATCTTACACTGTAACTCTGCTTTTTATTTATTCTGCACTAAGGAGAAAATTTTGACTTTCCATATTCATTTTTCAGAAAAGTCACAAGATAATTGCATAGCTTCTCTCATGTATTTAAACCTATTTTATGTACTTTAGATTATCACAGCAATTTATCATAAAAAAATAATCACTTGTAGGTAACTTAGCCAGTAGCATGGCTCAGCTCAAGTTCAAAGGCCTCAGAACAAAACAAGTTGACAGTGTTAGGCTCAGTCTAAAGCTGAAATCCCTAGAATCCTAGGAGCCACTGGTGTGAGCCCGAGTCTAACAGGTGGCGAACCTGGAGTTTTGACATCCAAGAGCAGGAGAAGAAGGATACCCCTGTTCCAGAAGAGAGAGCAACAATTCACCCTTCCTCTGCTTTTTTGTTCTCTTGACTCCCAGCTGTTTGAATGTTTCCTATGCATATTGAGGGAAGATTTTCCCCTACTAAATTTACCAACTCACACACCAATCTCCTCTGCAAACACCATCACAAACACACATGGGGCAGCTTAATTATTTGAATGAAATGCCAAACGCCTTGGGTTTTCCTTTCAGTAGAAGAGAAACGGGCTCAGAACATACTGAAGAATCAAGCATAATAGTCTTTTATTAGCTATCTGAATATCCCTAATCCCATAAGGTTGACATTCAGATTCAGCCCTTGCACTATCTAAATATGCAGTACAAACTACCATGAAAAATGCAACAGATTTATTTGAAAATTTACCTATAAATATCAGACGTAACTTAGACATAGACATTATAATTTGATACCCTAATGGAATAAAATAAAGTGACAGCCTTGTTTTCTTCTCAGGTTTTGATTTTGACTTTTTCTGATCAAGATTCGGAATTTTATTATGTCTTTTTTAGTACTTAATACAAAATAACTCTTTCCCTACCATTTGCATTACTTACTTATTGTTTGTCCACTTATTTTTGCCTTCTATTTGCTTCTATTTGACTGAAATTCATAAGAGATGTCTATTCAGTCAATCTCAGCATAATCATAACCGAGCAACTGCTTTACATATGGCAATAATATTACTCAAAACCATAATTATTCTGCTCCTATGCCACTGGTCTTGAATAGGATTTATTTACATTCTATTAATTCACATTTTGGCAAGATGCTGACATCTCTATTACATATTAACTCTTCTATTCATTGATTCAATAATGTATATTATTATTAGTTTTTTAGCAACCATAATGCTGAATTCTGGAGGCAAGAGAGATGGGACTCAGGTTATCACAGCACCTGCAGTATGAAGGCAAATAAAGACAAGTCATCAACTGTAACACAATGGAGTCAATGTGCTATTGTGGAAATTCAGGATAGTATGGAAATACCTGAAGATTCATTAGGTAGGACATGAGAGAAGGCTTTTTGAGAGAAGTGGTAGCTAGAATAAGACATGGAAAGAGAGGAAATTAATTAATAAATGGTAGAGTGCATGGCCTGGATGAAATACTGAACATTTCAGGGTAACAGATTAACCAATCGAAAAGCGCAGAGGCCAAAATGATCTTGGAAGATTTAGGGAAGTGAAATTAGTACCATATGGCCAAAGAGCCTATGTGTGTGTCATGTATGCTTGAATGTTTCTGGGTATGTTAGTGTTGAGGGTGCAAGAAAAAAAGAGGTAAAAAATAGGGTTGGAGAAAAACCCTTCTGGGCTTTGGAAAATATGTATAGGACAGAGATGATCATGACCTAAATATTATTGAAGAGATCTGGTAATTGCCACTGTGCTATTCATTTTCCAGGCAAATAAATGACCTGTAGTCTACTCAAGGAAGAACATTTGGTGGGAATACTATATACTCTTCTACCTTTCTGGAATGACTTCTCATGCTCTGCCTTTCTCCACACCTTCCTTGATTTCTTTTCTTCACATATACCACGTCCTTCATGAAGTTTTTTTTTTTTTTCATCACTAAGTAAATACAGTTTCTCCTTTTTCTAAGTCTCTATAATGTTATTTTCCTCTGACATAATATGTCAGAATCTTCCTTGACATACAGATATTTGTAAACCTAGCTTCTCTCACTGGACCAGATCTTTGAGGGAAAGTAATTAGATAATAATTTTAGCATCCTTTATGACACAGTTTCATTAAGTAGTTAAATATAAGAGTATTATATGCCACAATGGAAAATTAAGAAAGTGAATGGCATGGTTCTTCACAAAAATTTCAACATAATAAAAACATATACACAATGAAGTATTATTTCCCCAATTTCCAATCCTGTGTGAGATGGCAGGGTGGAAGTATATCCACAAAATTTTTAGTATTTAGCTGATGACACTGAAACTACAATTCAGGTGTTTTTCAGTTGAAAAAGCATCATCAGTCACTCATGTAGAGACTAAAAAACATTATACTAACTGGTAGGTGAATCAACCATAAAAACAGGATCAGAAGAGGGTAGTGGAAGCTAAATTCAGATAGTTTTTTTGTTTTTTGTTTTTTTTTCAGACAGGATCTTGCTCTGTTGCCCACACTGGAGTGCAGTGGCACAATCATGGCTCACTAAAGACTTGACCTCCTGTGCTCAAGCAGTCCTCCCAGTTAGCCTCCTGAGTAGCTGGGACTACAGGCATACACCATTATGCCCAGCTAGTTTGTTGTTTTTTTTTTTAATTTTTTATTTGTAGAGACAGGGTCTCACTACGTTGCCCAAGCTGGTCTTGAACTCCTGTACTCAAGCGATCCTCCCACCTGGCTTCCCAACATTCTGGGATTACAGGCATAAGCCACAATGCCCAGCCTTGGATAGCATTTACTTCTTAGAACAATGATTGAAGCCAGTTATTTGAATGAATATCTTTGGACTGAGTGCATTGATTTCACGCAATGTCTCTGAGTTTGGTCCTTCTGTGTAATTACGTGCTAAGAACTAAACTAGTCCATGACAGTTAGCAGAGGTACCAGAGAGAGGTTGAGTTCACTTCTCTAAAACTTCTGCTTATTACTTCATCTGCAATGTGAACACAGCATATTTGTATAATAAAGATGGCTGATAGGTGTTGCAGAAATTTGCTAGAGATTTTTCTTTCATGAAAGTGTAAGTTTGTTATAAAAGCACAGAAACAATAAGTGTATGTATTGAGGATTTACTCCATGATAACCCTTTAAATGTTTTATGTCATTATTCTTTCATACAAAAGCCCTGAGTTATGTATCTTTACTATTCCACTTCTGCAGATGAGAAAAAACCACTTCTGCATACTATCTTCTAATACTTGCAGCTTTCTTCCATATCACTTCTAAATCTTCCATATTCTAGGCTAAACATGCTCAACTTTTTCATCAAATATTTCTCAAAATAAGCTGTTTAAAATTGCCTGGTGGTCTTCACTGGGCTCGATTTTGGGTTATCAGCCTTACAAACAAGCAGTCAGATCTACACAGTGCATCAGTGATAGTTTGGCCAGGCAAGTAGGGGTTTTAATTCCCTTGACACGAATGCAGTACTTCATGCCTTCATGCCTCATGACACCATAGTAGCTTTTTGGGAAACCAACTTGTATTGATATCTTACTACATTTATGACTAAGATTATAAGGATGGTTCCTCTAACCTTCCACTTGCAAAGTTGCATCTTCCCAATTTTCTAATTGAGCTGTTTACACCACCATTACAGGACTTGAATGAAATAAACTTTAGGGATAACTTTACAATTGGCCCATTTTCAACATAGACTGTTGTACACTTTCTAGGTTTTAATCTGGTAGTCCTTACCAAACAAAACAAAACAAAACTTAAATAACCAAGGATAAGTCTACTGCCTTCTACCATACAACCACATACGTCTTAGTGGGGTTTCATATAATTAATCAATAATGACCATTCACTCATGAAATACATTTTAACAAAAATGTTGAGAATTTTATCAGATAGAGAGAACATCTAGAGATTACATATTATTTGCAACGAATTTTACAACAAGCTGCATTGAAAGTGGGGAAAAATTAATTTTCTTATAGTTATGTTATAAAATCGAAATTGAAGTTTCAAAATTATAGGTACAACTCATAGTATATTTCAGAAAGTCATGTTAAATATTAGCATGTATAAATATGAAAACTAACATTTTATTACTTTCATGCTAAAGACGCTTAATAATTACATATTTTATTCTGAACACATACGATAATATTCTCTTTAGTTCAGCAATGTACCCTACAGGTTTAAAATTATATCATACATGTATTCTCAGAACAATGAGGTAAGAAAGCAGCTCCTTAGAAAATCAGAATGTGTCTACCTAGGAGATTTCAGTTTTCTGAAGTTCCAATTTTCAAATTATGCTTTTCACATCTTCTCTCTTAGCACCATCGATGGGATATGGAAGGTAAAACTCAGCCATCAGCTTTTCAGCGGTCACATTTACAAAGAAAAGCAAACATCAAACTCCCAGTCTTCCGTACCGCAGAGAGAAAATGTGCCAGGAGGAAAATCCGTTTCCCGGCCCTCGCGTAGGCTGCACAAAGGCATTCTTTCTCGGAACTCTAGAGATAAATATTTTCAAAGTCTTTTTAGCTCCAAGAGAGCTCGAGGACACTTGTGAAAATGGCCGTTTTAGTCGTCTTTTCTCACAAATAGGGAAGTTGCCTCTAAAAAGATTGTCCTGCCCATGGAAAGCACGTATGAAAATAAAATTTTAATTACAAAAATAAAGGAAAAACGCATGCCAAAGATGATGTGGGCACAGATACGTTCCATAGCTTGGCTCAAGAGTGAGCTTTTTCTCCTGCATCTCTGGTCTATAACAAAACTCACTCCAAGGGAAAAATTGAACCCTCAAGAAGGAAGAGAGAAGGGTCCTATTGTAAACATCAGCTTATCATTTGAGAAGTGGCTTTATATGAATTCTTCCTCATAGGTCCTGTGGCTATGATTTATCTAATTTGCCAATGTATATTCAATATATACCCTTCTATTCTAGATATAAATTTCTAATTGATTTTAAACATTCAAAATACCTTTTTCCATTCTATCAGCTGTCAAATACTCATAATTGGTTCAGCCTTTTTTCAGCTTTTCTTAAGGAAATATTTTATGCTCTTACATTACAAAATACTCCTCTACATTTACTTTTTACCCATTAGTTTTTAATCCATGTAGGTTCTGAATTATTATGCTGTATTAGAAAGGAATTCAGTGTTATTTATTTTCACGGAAGCTACTTTTTCTAACAAACTTATAAAGAATATCACTTTCACATTGTTTTTGGCCCCTTCTTTCTTGTGTTTTGAATTATTTAACACACACAGAAATGTGTGTGCATACATACACATATATACATATAATTATATATATGGATACACTGTCTAAATTCTCTCTTACTTCCCATTGACTTAATTGTCTTTGTGAAAATAACGTAACAGTCATTATTGTGACTTCAAGGTCTACAGTATGTGTATGTCTTAGCGTCTGTTAAGGCATATTTCTTTAATGTAGCTAGATATTTTAACTAAGTATTTTTCTTTTATGTATAATTTAAAATATTTTTCTTCATTTTCATATTTATTTATAATTTAAAATAAAGTATTAATTTTCAAAATACAATGAAATATGTATTGGTATTTCATATAATTTATAGATTATTAGTATAAAAGGCTTTTCCATCTGTCATATTATCTGACAGCATATAGATCATTTATGGTCCTTGTCAGGGATTTAAATGTTTACCCAGAAGGCTTTGTTTTCTTGTTTGTTTTATTTGATTGTTTATTTCCTAGACATTATAGTTTATGTTGCCATTGAGAGCGGTTTATTATTTCTATTGCATTTTATGTTTGCTGTTACAGAGAATTGCTCTTATATCCAGCTGATGTTGTATATGTGAACTTTGCTGAATGCACTTAGTAGTTCTTATAGTTTATTGCTTTAGAATTTATAGGTAGATGATCTTTTCAGCTGCAAATAATGACAGCTTTGCTTCTTCTCTTAAAGTACTGAAAGTCTAGATAATATTATTTATAGCTTTGACTGTATCTTCTAAAGCTATATAAAACAGTAGCCATGATGGTGGGCTTATATATTTGCTTATTTAATGCTTATTAGAATGTTTTGACAAAGTTTTATCAAGTTAAGGAAATGTTCCTCTATTCTTAATTTTGTGAGAATTTTTATCATTAAAATGTTTTTGAGATGTATCAAATTATGTTTCTGCACATGATACATACTTACATGACAAAATAGTTTCACATATCTAGGTTAAACACTAATTGGATTGTGATACTTTCTCATTTTTTGTAAGTTTAGCTGATGTATTATTCAAGATACAGCATCTACATTTGGAAGAAAATAGGCCACGGTTTTTCTTTCTTCAGGTCTCTATATCATGTTTTGTTCACCATATCACACTAGCCTCAAAAATTAAACTGATTAGTTTTTGTGTTTTTCTATTCTCTGGAGGGGCTTATATAAGAATTACTTTTCTATAGTATTATAGAATTTATGTGTAGAGCCAGTTGGGCCTGTTGTCTGAGTTTTGTTTATGTTGTAGTTGTTCTGTTTGTGTGTGTGTATGTGTGTGTGTTTAATGGGTATGGGGAGGTGACACATGTGATTCCTATTTTAAAAATTACAAATGTATTTATTCAAGATTTTTAATTCTCTTTGAGCTAATTCTAGTATTGTATGTTTTTGTAGGAACTTAGCAATTTAAAAAAATAACCTATTTTGTTGTTGCTATTACCTACTTTATTTCTTCCAGACTATTTTATATTTTAGGTTTGTTTCTTTGATTTTCCTATATATTTCCAATGATGTGTTACTATGACTGTGTCAAATTTTGATATATATTGCTTTTGTTGTCCTTGTCATTTGGGTTTTTAAAAAGATTTTTAAATACATTTCACACACCATTGTATTCACTCATTTGAAGTATAATGGTATTATTTAGCATAATCAGAGTTGCACAATCATTACCATAATCTAATGATATAATATTTTCAACACCACTAAAAGATACCCTGTACCCTTAAACAGTTATTCCCCATTCTCCTTCCCCCACTCAAGCCACTGCTGCTGAACAAATCATCTTTTTACATTTTTATGGACTTGGCTATTGTAGATATTTTCAAAAATGAGTAATACAATATATTGTCTTCTATTACTGGCTTCTTTCACTTAGCATAATGTGTTCAGGTTCATCCATGTTGCAACATATGTTAGTATTTTATTCTCTAAATTAACAAATAATATTTTGTAGTATGTATATATTACAGTTTATCATTTAGTTTTAAAATTTCAAATATTTATGACTTTTATTTTATCTAAAAGTTATTTAACATATGTTATAGTTTCCAAACATAGGCTTAAAACACTGTTTTCTTAGGAATAAATGTATACTCATATGTAATATTTGAATGTACATGAAGATATTTTTCCTCTCTTCTAAATGTATAAATTTTATTGACCTCCAAATTTACATACAAGCATACCTGTTATTCTGTAATTAAAGTATAAAATACATACATTGTGTGTGCGTGTGTGTGTGTGTGTGTGTTTGTCTGTTTTTGAGACAGGATCTTGCTATCTTGCCCAGAATGGAGTGCAGTGGCCCCATCTATCATAACTCACTGCAGCCTTGAACTCCTGGGCTCAAGTGATTCTCCTACCTCGGCCTCCCAAACTGTTGGGATTATAGGAATAAACCACTGTTCCTGGACAAGTACTATGCATTTTTGGCAGAGAGTTAAATCATTTGGAAGGTCAATGTTCCTTTCAATTGTAAACATTTAGACAACGACAAAAAAAGAATGTTACATTGAGAATAAGGTACATCCACTCCTGTTCCAAAAGACAAAAATAGGTCCATTAAGGAAGGACATCTACAGTGGTGACCTGTTTTAACCCATTAGGAAGATTCAAGTTGCTAATATCTGGAAGTTTTCAATAATAGAATATATTTCCTGCCTCTATAAGTGATTGGTCTGCCTGGTCACTGGTATACATTAAAATACTTCAAAAAACAGGTGGAAATTTGAACTCTAGGATATTTAATTACTTTTTTCCGTTGTAGAATATAATATTTTGTTAAGCAGTTCTAACAACCAATCCAGTTAATAGATTGAGTCTCTCTTTTATAATTGTATTAGTCAAACTTGAAATAGTTTCAAGTTCAAAACGAAACTTCAAAATTATTCTTTAAATTATGCCTTAGTTTTATGTTTTTAATACATAAATGTGGCAGCTTCTATTTTAAAATATTTCTAACACTGTCATTTATAGCAATTAGTATCAGAAGAGCTAGCACATTTGAGTCATTATAGTGAGATGGACATGTTACTCTATACAATAGTAAAACAGATTCATAAATGTTCTCAAATCTCAAGCCATGTAAAGATTTCACATAATTGTAGGAATATTTCTAAGAATAGTCACTCAGGACATATTTTTAGAATCCCATTTCAGAAGAGGGTGGTGGGTTTTTTCCTGGTTATATGTACTAACAAGGTTTTTCTAGCCTAGGACATGATGGCCGCCTCTTATTCCTCCATTCTAAAGAGTAGTGGTTTTGTTTCTTTACATTTTACTGAATTTTCCAATTCATGTCCATAAAGGATCATAGAAAGCAACATGAACATTTTGGTGGCTTTAGTTAAAGTTGGAGATATTTAAATTTATACAATTTGTCTCATTCAAAATTATCTATAGTCATTCACAACAAAATGATATTTTAACCAGTAACAGATGGAATGTATGATGGTGGTCTCATAAGATTACAATGGAGCTGAATAATTCCTATGGTCTAGAGAAAATGTAGCTTTTGTAACTTCATGGTGTAACACATTACTTACATGTTTGTGGTGAGGCTGGTATAAACACACCTGCTTGCTTCCACTTGTATAAAAGTATTGCACGTACAGTTAGGTATAGTACATAATACTTGATAATAAATGACTATGCTGCTAGTTTATGTATTTGCTACATTATACTTGTTAGTGTTATTTTAAAATACTATTTTAAAATACTATTTAAAAATACTATTTTAAAAGTAAGTGCTCCGTAGACTTACTTTTAAAAAATAGTCAAAAGTAAAATGACCTCAGGCAGGCCCTTCAGTAGGTATTCCAGAAGAAGGCATTGTTATCATAGGAGCTCCGTTTGTGCTGACGCCCATGGAGACCTTCCAGTAGGACAAGACGTAAAGATGCAAGACAGTGATATTGATAATCCTCACACAGTGAGGGTCTAGGCCAATGCTGTGTTAGTGTCTTTGTTTTTAATTTAAAATTTTAAAATGTAAGTAATACATAATAAATTTTAAAATGGGAAAAGGTTATAAAATAAGGGATATAAAAAATTTCTGTACAGCTGTACAATATAGTTGCGTTTTAAGCTAAATTTTATAACAAAAGAATCAAAAAATTAAAATTAAAAGTGTATACAGTAAAAAAAGTCACAGTAAGTCAGGTTAATTTCTTATCAAAGAACAAATTTTGTAATAAATTTAATGTATACTGCTATAGACTTTACAAGTACTGTACTAAGTACTGGTAAAGTCTATAGCAGTATACATTAATGTTTTAGACCTTTAAAACTGAGAAGAAAAATATTTATCATGAAATATATGCAATAAATTAACCAATTAGCAAAAATCTAGTTCTAGAATATGAAATACCTCTCGTATCATTTGATATTTAATTTTGGGCATTTCCATGTTTTTATATTTTACAAAATTTTAACAGACATTTTAGTATATTTTAAAGACTTCTCCTTTCATGTTGTTTTCTTATTTTTATTTTATTTTATTTATTTATTTCTACTTTTATTTTTGGCTGAGGGGATAACTGGCCAAGTTTGTTACATGAATAAATTGTGTGTCCTGTGAGTTCGGCACTAGGATAATTTTGTCACCCAGATAATAAGCATAATACCTGACAGGTAGTTTTTCAGTTCTCACTGTCCTCGCACCTCCCACCCTCAAGTAGTCACCTATGTCTATTGTTCCCTTCTTTGTGTTCCTGTGTACTCAATGTTTAGCTCCCACTTATAAGTGAGAACATGTGTTACTTGGTTTTCTCTTCCTGCATTAATTCTCTTCATCCATTAATTCCAGTGCCATCCACATTGCTGCAAAGGACATGATCTCATTTTTTTGTTGGCTGCATAGTATTCCATGGTATGTATGTATCACATTTTCTTTATCCAGCCCACCATTGATAGGCACTTAGGTTGATTCCATGTATTTGTTATTATGAACAGTGCTGCAATGAACATATACATGTGTGTGTCTTTATGGTAGAATGATTTATAATCCTCTGGGGATATACTTGGTAATGAAATCGCTGGGTCAAATGGTAGTTCTATTTTAAGTTCCTTGTGAAACCTCCAGGCTGCTTTTCACAGTGGCTGAGTTAATTTACATTTCCACCAGCAATGAATATGCATTCCCCTTTGTCTGCAACCTTGCCAGCATGTATTATTTTTTGATCTTTTAATAATTGCCCTTTCGACTTATGTGAGATGATATCTCATTGTGGTATTAATTTGCACTTCTCCAATGATTAGTGATGTTGAGAATCTTTAAATATGCTTATTGGCCACACAGATGTCTTCTATTAAAAAGAGTCTGTCCATTTTTTAATAAGGTAGCTTATTCTTTTGCTTATTGATTTAAGTTACTTTAGATTCTGAATATTAGACCTTTATCAAATACATAGTTTGCAAATATTTACTCCCGCTTTGTAGGTTGTCAGTTTACTCTGTTGATAGTTTCTTTTGCTGTGCAATGGTCTTTAGTTTAATTAGGCCTCTCTTGTAAATGTTTGCTTTTGTTGCAATTGCTTTTGAAATTATCATGAAGGCTTTACCAGGGTCTATGTCCAGAATGATATTTCCTATGTTTTCTTCTAGGGTTTTTAATAGTTTTAGGCTTTACATTTAAGTATTTAATCCACCTTGAGTAGATTTTTGTATTATATATGGTAAAAGGAAGGGGTCCCATTTCAATCTTTTACATATGACTAACTAGTTATCTCATCATCATTTATTGAATAAATAATCCTTTACCCATTGCTTGTTATTGTTGGATTTGTCAAAGATCAGCTGTTTGTAGGTGTAAAGCTTTATTTCTGGGTTCTCTAACCGGTTCAGTTGGTCTATGTGTCTGTTTTTGCACCAGTACCTTGTTGTTTTAGTTACTACTACCTTGTAGTACAGTCAGGTAGTGTAGTGCCTCCAGTTTTGCTCTTTTTGTTTAGGATTGTTTTGACATTTTGGACTTTGGCAATTTGTACTCTTTTTTAGTTCCAAGTGAATTTTAGGGTAGTTTTTTTTTTCCCCCTAATTCTGTAAAGAATGTTTTTGAACAGAAATATAAATAACCAGAGAATCTTATGAACACCTTTAGGAACACAGAGGAGGAAATCTAGAAGAAACTGATAAATTCCTGGGCACATACACTCTCTGAAGACTGAACAAGAAAGAAAGAAACTGAAGAATCCTCGAACAGACCAATTCTGAGTTCTGGAATTGAATAAGCAATAAGTAGCCTACCAACCAAAAACAACAACAACAAAAACACAAACAAACAAACAAACAGGACCAGACAGATTCACAACTGAATAGTATACCAGATGTACAAAGAAGAGCAGATACCATTCCTACTGAAACTATTTTAAAAAATTGAGGAGGAAACACTCCTCCCTAACTCTTTCTATGAGGCCAGCATCATTCTGATACAAAAACCTGGCAAAGATACAACAATAATAGGAAACTTCTGGCCAATATCTTTGATGAACATTGACATAAAAATCTTCAACAAAATACTGGCAAACTGAATCCAGCAACATATCAAAAGCTTATTCACCACAGTAAAGTAGGCTTTATCCCTGGGATGCAAAGTTGATTCAACATAAGCAAATCAATAAATGTGATTCACACCACATAGACAGAGCTAAAAACAAAACCCACAAGATCATGTTAATAGGTGCAAAAAAAAAAAAAGCTTTTGATAAAATACAATTTTTTTTATGTTAAAAACCCTCAAGAAACTAGTCATCAAAAGGAACACACTTCAAAATAATAGGTGTCATTTATGGCAAACCCAGAGTCATCCTCATACTAAACAGGGAAGAGCTGGAAGCATTTTCCTGAAAACTGGCACCAGACAAGGATTCTTTCTCTCACCATTCTTATTCAACATTGTGTTGGTAAGTTTTGGCCAGAGCAATCAGGCAGGATAAAGAAATAAAGGGCATCCAAGTAGGAAGAGAAGAAGTCAAACTATCCTTATTTGTAGACAATATAATCCTACATCTAAGAAACCCCATAGTCTTGGACCAAAAGCTCCTTAAGCTGATAAACAACTTCAGAAAAGTCTAAAGATACAAAATTAATGTAAAAAAATCATAACATTCCTATACACCAACAACAGTCAAGCCAAGAGTCAAATCATGAATGCAGTCCCATTTCACAATGGAACAAAAAGCATAAAATACCTAGATGTACAGCTAACCAGGGACGTGAAAAATCTCTACAAGGAGAACTGCAAAACACTGCTCAAAGAAATCAGAAGTAACACAAATGAAAAATCTATGCTCATGGATAGGAAGAGTCAATTAATATGATCATACTGTCTATCGCAGTTTATTAATTCACTGCTAATTAATTCATTGTCAAACTACCAATGACATTCTTCATAGAATTAGAAATAACTATTATAAAGTTCATAAGAAACCAAACAAGAGCCCTAATAACAAAGGCAATCCTAAGTAATAACAACAAAGTAGATGCATTACACTACCCAACTTCAAACTGTACTATGGTGCTACAGCAACCAAAACAGCATGGTACTGATACAAAAACAGACATGTAGACAATGGAACAGAATAGAGAACCCAGAAATAAGATGGCATACCTATCTGATCTTTTACAAAGCTGTCAAAAAAACAAAAAAACAAACAAAAAGACAAGCAACAAGGAAAGGATTCTGCATTCAGTAAATAATGCTGGGATTGCTGGCTAGCCATATGCAGAAGATTGAAACTGGACCCCTTTCTTACACCACATATTAAACAAGCATCAACTCAAGATAGATTAAATATTTAAATGTAAAACCAAAACCAAAGAAACCCTGGAAGACAACCTACACAATACCATTCCAGAAATAAAAATGAGCAAATAATTCATGACAAAGGTTTCAAAAGCAATTGCAACAAAAGCAAAAATTGACAAATGATATCTAATTAAAGAGTTTCTGCACAGCAAAAGAAACTGTCAAGAGAGTAAACAGACAACCTACAGAATGTGAGAAAAAATTTGCAAAGTATGCACGTGGCAAAGACCTAATCTAGTATCCAACTTGTATTAGAAACTTAAATCAGCAAGAAAACAAAATGAAACATTAGAGTGGGCAAAGGACATGAACAGACATTTTTCAAAAGAAGACATACATGTGTCCAAAAGTCATAAAAATGTTGAGCATCACTGATCATTAGAGAAATGCAAATCAAAACCACCATGAGATATCATCTCACACCAGTCAGAATTACTACTATCAAAAAGCCAAAAAATAACAGGTGCTGTTGGGTTTGCAGAGAAAAGGGGACGCTTATACACTGTTAGTGGGAGTATAAATTAGTTCAGCCATTGAGGAAAACAGTGCGGTGATTCCTTAAAGACCTAAAAAACAGAACTACCATTTGACCTAGCAATCCCATTACTGGTTATATATCCAAAGGAATATAAATTGTTCTACCATAAAGACACATGCAGGAATATAGTGCTTATTGCAGCACTATTCACAATAGCAAAGACATGGAATCAAACTTAATGCTTATCAGAGGTAGACTAGATAAAGGAAATATGGTATGTATTTACCATCGATTACTGCACAGCCATAAAATATGAGATCATGTCCTTTGCAGGCACATGGATGGAACTGGAGGCCATTTTCCTTAGCAAATTAACATGAGAACAGATAACCAAATTCCACATATTCTTACTTATACTTGGGAGCTAAATGATGAGAACTCATGGACACATAGTAGGGTACAACAGATGCTGGGACCTACTGGAAGGTGGAGTGTGGGAGAAGAGAGTGGATCAGGAAAAATGACTAATGGGCACTAGGCTTAACTATATCTGAGTGATGAAATAATCTGTACAACATACCCCCATGAAACAAGTTTACCTATATAACAAACCTACACATGTACCTCTGAACTTAGCATAAAGGTTTATTTTTATTTAGAATGTTAGCACATCACTATCAGGCTGAAATCAGGATGCAAACTGGACTTCCAGACAAGCAATTACTGAAGATGGTCATCAGAACAAGACACACAGACCTGTACACTCCTGTATCACCCCAAGTTGTTTCTCACACCAAATTTTCCTTCTTAGATCCCTTCCCTCAGCACCAAAAGTTGGAATTATCTTTTAAAGGCATGAGCCCGGCCATATCTCAACTGCTACCAGTTGGCTAAGGTTGCATTTTTTCCATCACACCTCACTTCTTGGGTTTTCAGTCTCTGAGCGGCAAGCAGTCAGACTTGAGCCAGTTATACAATGACCAAACTGCTTAATGATGCACTTCTCATGACATATCTTCATCTTTATGTGAAACACTTTAACAATACCAAAGTACAGCTACCTAGAAATATTGCAGTCTCTTGATCCTTTTTTTTTTTTTTTTTTTTTTTGAGACAGAGTCTCACTCTGTCACCTAGGCTGGAGTGCAATGGTGCGATCTCGGCTCACTGCAAACCTCCACCTCCTTAGTTCAAGAGATTCTCCTGGCTCAGCCTACTGAGTAGCTGAGATTACAGTCACACACCACCATGCCTGGCTAATTTTTGTATTTTTAGTAGAGATGGAATTTCACTATGCTGACCAGGCGGGCCTTGAACTCCTGACCTCAGGTGATCTGTCCGCCTCAGCCTCCCAAAGTGCAGGGCATTGATTCCATTTGTCTCTATGTGCTCGCTCATAGCAATACAAACTATCTGTATGGCTCATGGCCATATATTTCAAATGGAATGTTGGGAAGCCCTGCATCTTTTGGGAAGCCACCATAAAGTTTTGGGATAATGCACAGAGTCTGACACAGCTTTTTCAGAGAGCAGGTCACATAGACACAATCATACCAATTTGAGAATAAAATAAAATTGCATTCAGTTTTAAAAATGGCACAGTATTCTTTCAAGGAACCT
This sequence comes from Mandrillus leucophaeus, assembly GCF_000951045.1. Taxonomy (NCBI): domain Eukaryota; kingdom Metazoa; phylum Chordata; class Mammalia; order Primates; family Cercopithecidae; genus Mandrillus; species Mandrillus leucophaeus. The sequence continues at coordinate 1,451,585 of NW_012104676.1, forward strand.
ATGTTCTATAGTTGTCCTCCCATAGAAATATCACAGGGTTGCTAAGTTATCTGGAGTAAGTCAAGGTATACCTTTCACAGATGCATTATTTATATTCTAAATACACCAAACACATTTTCTGGTTCTTAAAGTATCCATTTTCTTATATACAAATCGAAACCACCTACTATAATTATCTATCCTGCAATTAAACATATGCACATCTGAAAATAAATAAACCAAATCTCCCCCAATATTTAACGTAATATTTTCCCCAAAGTGTTATGAACACACTGGTAATAGAAATTCCTTCTTTTATTTATTTTATTTGTAGTAAACCTTGGTGCTTCAAATGTCCTCATTTCACCTTCAATTCCATTCTAAATTTTTCTAGTTTTTTTTTCTGTGTGTGCTTGTGTGTGTGTGTGTGTGTGTGTGTGTGTGTGTGTGCGCGCGCTGTTCTTTTATTCATTATTTCAAAGAAAAGAAACCCCATAATACTTTGGAAACTATAGCTACAGATTTACTTTCTGGAGTGTCATTGATAAATAAATGTAGTCTTTTGCATTGATTGTCACCAAAAAACTGACAGTCATTCATAAGCATAAAAGAACATCTATTTTTCTGAATAAAAGTGATTATCATTTATTGTTAAACTAGCAAACTAGCATACTGCCAAAATCGTCTATGTAATTATGGCTAGCATTCAAATAAAGACTTTTCCCCAGTTTTCACCCATATTATTTTGTTTCATTGATTATGACAATTGAAGGTCTACTCTACTGTCTCTGCCCCAATATACTCCTCACAATAGGAAGAAGTAGCTTTTTTTTTTTTTTTTTTTTCTTCACACACTGGAAAATTCCCCAAATTCATTTAATATTCAGTAATAACTAAGTTGGGTATATGTTATACAAAAAAAAAAAATAATTCCTGAAGACATTCTTTGCCTTTTTCTTGTGTCTTAAGGGCTGATCTTGTCTAAAGCATCAGGTGTGGGCATAACCTCATGACTTCTGAAATCCAGCAGTGACTGTCATATATGTTCCTTTTTCTGATGTGTGCTGGGCTCCTCCATGATTCTGAAATGTAACTCAGAACCTTTCTCTTCTACCAAAGAGAACATGCAGTGTGTGTATGGGGGGTGGGGATGGTAATACTGTAGTTCCTTTGCTGTATCTCGTCTTTAATTTTCTCTGTCCTCACTCTTTCCCTTATTAATTTTAATTTATGTTCAGGTTATCTCTAGTTTCCTAGCAGACTCTCTTTCCAATATACATCACTGTGAGGAACACATTTTTTTGGCATGGACATCTGACATGTTTATGACACTAAGCTCAATAGAAATTCATCTTTTTGGTACACTATTAATTCCATAAAACATAAATCCATTCTGTCTCAGAAATACGTGATTATAAATAACAGAAATTCTTATTATGGCACCAAACTAACAGGTGTTTTTTTCTTATATAAACAGAAGTAAAAAGTTATGCCAAGGGTGGTTATGTTGCTTAATTTTAGAATTTTTGAAATTTGAGGCTTTACTTATCTTCATGCTTTGTCTTCCTGAAAGCATAGTTCTTATCCTTATTCTTGTCACTGTAGTATCAGTAATCACTTGACATCTGAGATTACGTGGCATAAGGAAGCATTTGAATAATAAATGTTTTGCTTTTAGTCTTAATAGTCTCCCCCGAAACTGCATCCAAAGCATAGTTTCCATGTCTTCAGTAATCAACATCAATTGTTTGTGAACAAATATATAGGCATGTGGAAACCTCAAGCTGAGAATTAAACAAAACACCCAGACACATTAAACATAAAGTTTAGACTGAAAATGAAGATGGTAGAAGATGAGAAAGTGACTACTTCTTTTTCTCAGCCCCAAGGATGTTCTCGCAGTGGATCTAAATTAAGTTTCTAAATAGAATATAGGATGCCAGCTGTCACCAGGTTAACTGTCAGGGACACAGTGCCAAATTATGATTAAGATGTACTTACTTAATATTTCTCCTTCAAGCAGCCAGCAATGATGTGATATCTAATCCTTTGGGCTGAAGAAGCTGTAGGCGGATGCCATCACTTCACTTTTTTTTTTTTTTTTTCTTTTTCGAGACAAAGTCTCTCTCTTGTCCCCCAGGCTGGAGTGCAAAGGTGCAATCTCAGCTCTCTGCAACCTCTGCCTCCTGGGTTCAAGCAATTTTCCTCCCTCAGTCTCCGGAGTAGCTGGGATTACAGCGCCTGCCACCACACCCGGCTAATTTTTGTATTTTTAGTAGAGACAGGATTTCACCGTGTTGGCCAGGCTGGTCTCAAACTCCTGACCTCAGGTGATCCACCCGCCTCAGCCTCCCAAAGTTCTGGGATTACAGAGGTGAGTCACCGCGCTCAGCCGGCCATCACCTCACCTCTTAAAGTGTCATGTTTAACTCCTTGGAATAGGTAAGCAATTATTTAAATTATGTTTTGTTTATTTTGTTTCAAATTTTTTTTGTTTTGTGTTATTTAGGGATATGATTATATTAAAAGTCTGTCATAACTGCATCCATTATCAATAACCATTATTCCATAAGTATCAGCATATAAAAGATACTGCTGGTGGCTGAATAATTTTAATCTGCAAGCATATCCTCCTCCATTTTCCATCTTTCCTGAGTTAAATTAGTACCAAGGTAAAAATTATTTTAGGATTCTTCTAAAGGACAGTTGGCACGCTATATTAGTCTGCTCAAGCTACCGTAATAAAATACCATTATTTTATTTTATTTTATTCAGTGGTTCAAACAACAGAAATTTATTTTCTCACAATTCTGGATGCTGGGAAGTCCAGGACCAAGCTGCAGGCTGATTTGGTTCCAGGCGAGGGCGCACTTCCTGGTTTGTTGGCGTCTTAGTATTGGTTCTCGCTGCATCTGCACATGGCAGACAGACAGAGAGCAAGCGATCTCTCCAAAGTCTATTCTTATTAGGGTATTAATCCTATCATGAGGGATTCCCCTCTAATGACCTTATCTAACTCTAATTGCCTCCCAAAAGTCCCATCTCCGAATACCATCATATCAAAGGGATAGAGTTTCAGTAAGTAAATTTGAGAGGGACATAACAAACATTCAATCCATAACATTTCACCCCCCTACTTGTGGGCTTCTAATGTATCTGAAGAGTCATAATTGTAAAGAGAGACATGGTTTAATTAGTTTTGTGCTGTGATATGCTTTTATGTTTCCTTTAAAAATATGAAAATCCAAAATGGTATATTTTTCCCCACAGTGCAAGTTACATATGGTAATATTAATAAAACTTTCAGACTTATGGTAGGTTTCTATTAAATTTTTCTAAATAGTTATTTTAAACCATACACATCACCCTAACTTGGGAAATGTTAAAGAATTCATGTAATGATTTTATATATATATATATGTATGTCTGTATATATATATATATTGTCTATGTACACACATGTATATATACATGTCATACTAATGGTGATGAAGATGAAGCTGAGACAATGAAAGAAAGTGACAGCAGAAACTAGTATTTATTGATTCATTTAATATGTGTCAGATACAGCTTTTAACATATTTATATGAATGAATCTGAATTGAGCAATTTTCAGAAGGTAGTTTCTAAATGTTTAGGCATTTAGCTGGTGATCAAAGTAATCATTTATCCCCCAAAATGGTGGCTTAAGTAACAGCAAAAGGCATTGTAGGCTAATAAATATATTGACTTGCTTCCTATTTATATATACTTTTGTCACTATTGATTACTTGTTTTTCCCCTTATGTCCATAGATAGTTTAAATAATATTCAATGAGTTTTTGAGAGTGATGCAGGAATATTTACTTCCTGGCCAATATTTTCCTCACAATTGGTAAGGGGAGGAGGAGAGTACTTACAAAAGCAAAGCGTACGCTTGATTTGACACTGCTTCAACTATCTGATCCTCCTGCCTTATACATCTGCACTTAGAGAAGATCAGATAGGATGTGGATTTTAGTTATTATAACTAGCATTACCATGTAATTTACTATCAAAACTAAAATAATTTTGAGAGTGAAATGGAGAGTTATTCATAATTATAGCAGATAGCACACAAAAATTCAAATTATCTGTGGCAATGAGGACTTATTAGCACCGTTAAAGCTCTGTTCTATTATCACAAATAATTGGAATAAAAGACTTACAGGTAGAAATGAGTAATCAATTCTAGAACAGTAAAGACTTGTGTTCTAACAAGAGAAGAATATTTTTTGTTCCTGATTCAATGTTTTAAAATTATACAAAAGCAGATATGTGCACATTTAAAAAATAAATGTATAGAACATATAACATAAAAAGTAAAATATTTTCCCCTCATAAAACTAATATTATACTGAGATAAATGCCATTAACAGACTATGGCATATACTTCTGGATATTATGGGTAAGTGCGTGTCTATATGTCTACTGTATACATTCATTTTTAATGAAAAATTATATATAACCTTCAAATTGTTTTCTTTTTTTAATATGTATCCTGAACACCATCTAGGTGAGAACCTTTAGAGTTACTGATTTTGTGAAATTGTTATGGCCTTTGAATGTGAACAACACCATGTATTTAATCAATTTCCACTGATGAATATTTAATCTATTTCTTTTTGTTTGCTAAAAGTGCTGTGAAATCTTTTACTTATGTGATTTTGCTTTCTCACAATTACTTTTACAAAATAAATGATCAGAAGTGGACTTATTTGTTCAAAGTTTTATGTGTATATATATTTATTTGTTTATATATATATACACACACACGTACATATATAAAAAACACACATAAATACATATATACACACACACACATAAAACATAAAGATACATTATCAATTAGCAAACTACCCCCTCCATGTCATACTTATTTCTGGTCCCTCAAAATTTTGTAGAATAGTTCATTTTAGCGTACCAAACAACTTTATTAAAATAAAATATACATATCAAAAAGTAACATTTTTAAAGTATACAATTAGTATACTAATATTTAGAAAACTTTTATCACCCAGGAAGAAAGTACATTTCAAATAGCAGTCACTCTCACTTATGCTTTTTATGTGCTAAGAAACCAGTACCTAACCCAAGGTCGTGAAGATTTATTTCCATGTTTTCTTCTTATAATTTTATAGTTTTATCACTTATATTTATGCTTATTAACATTTGGAGCTAATTTTTAATATAGTGTTATATAGGCCAAATCCATTCTTTTATAGGTATGTATCTAGTAGTCCATTATCACTATTTTAATTTTCTCATCTTAATAGTTGAAAAATTATGACCTTATTCCTTTCATTTGGTCAATATAGATTGAATAAGTTTATGTATATATTTATAAGTTTAATTTCATCTTTAATATCTTCGTCTATGAATTGCCTATTCATGTCTTGTGGTGTGTGCATGTGTGTTTGTGTAAAGTTTGAGCTCATGGAGGAAATGTACTAGTTCCTTCTCTTCAAAGACCTTCTCTTCAAAGAAGTGGCCCTATAAAAACCTCATTGATTATAAGTAATTAGTCTTAAGAAAAACAAGCAACACAAATAGCTCAATACTGTGTCTCTGCCAGCTAACAGAGCTTGGCCTATTTGCTTTTTTTATGAAAGCAAGATGGTAAAATATAGCATATGTACATAAAAAGGTAAAACATTTATTTAAATATAAAGCTCTTTTTGGTAGTTTTTGTCATAGCAAATATCCAGATTCTTGCATTAAAATGTCATGATAATTAATATATGCAAAAAGTATCTGTAAAAATTTGTAAAAGTCTTTTTAGTTTCACAGACTAGACTGAAACTAATTTCTAAAATTAACTTTACAAAATTTAACACATGTTTTGCTTCATAAATGGTAAAAAGCTATAAAAAGGGGGTCTCTACTAGTCATTCCTAGTCTATAGTTCTAAAAGATAAAAGAACCTTTGATTTGAATACATATGTGTTTTATTTAAATGTAGCACATACATTTTAGTATAGAAATCTTGAATTCAGTTCATTATATAGTTTCAAGTTTGTTTAGAAAACACTACAAGAATTTCTAAACATTCTTATGAGATTCAAGTGTTTTATTGTATTTAAAATAGTAGACTTGTATATGTCAACATATTAACTTGTTTGAAGAAGCTTTGTACAAAGATACCAGTTCTATTATCAAATACAGGCATACCTCATTTTATTTCATTTTGCTTTATTGTACCTCACAAGTATTGCATTTTTTAAAAATTGAAAGTTTATAGCAACTATGCATCAAGCAAGCCTATCAGTGCCATTTTACCAAGAGTATATGCTCACTTCTGTTTGTGTCACACTTTGGTTAATTCTCACAATATTTCAAATTTATTCATGATTATTACATCCATTATAGTGATCTGTAGTCAGTGATCTTTGATGTTACTATTGTAATTATTTTGGGTTGCTGCAAACCACACCATAGAAAACTGAATGCGAAATCAACTAACAAACGTGGATTTCTGACTGTTTGATCAACTAGCTGTTCCCTTGTCTTTCTCTCCCTCCTTGAGCCTTCCTATTCCCTCAGAAGCAATAATATTGAAATTAGACCAACTAGTAATCCAACAAAAGCATCTAAATGTTCAAATGAAAGGAAGTGTCCCATGTATCTCACTTTAAATTGAAACCTAAACATAAGCAAGCTTAGTGAGGAAGGCATGTCAAAAGCCTAGTTAGACTGAAAGGCTACTTGTGTCAAAGAGATAGCAAAGTTGTGAATGCAAAAGAAATGTTCTTGAAGGAAATTAAAAGTGCTACTCCAGTGAATACACTAATGATAAGAAAGTGAAACAACCTTATTGCTGATATGGAAAAAGTTTTAATGATCTGGAGAGAAGATCAAACCAGTCACAATGTTCTATTAAATCTAAATCTAATTCATAGCAATGCCCACTGTCTTCAATTCTATGAAAGCTGAGAGAGGTGCTGAAGCTTCAGAGGAAAGCTAGCAGAGGGCGGTTCATAAGGTTTAAGGAAAGAAGCCATCTTCATTATCATAAAAGTGCAAGGTGAAGCAGCAAGTGCTGTTTGAGAAGGTGCGGAAGTTATCCATAAGATCTAAGTAAGACCATTGATGAATGTGGCTACACTAAATAACACATTACGTGACTTTAAGTTGAAGCCAGTGTTCACTGACCTTTTCAAAAATCGTATGGCCCTTAAGAAGTATGCTAAGTCCACTCTGCCTGCATTCTAAAAATACAACAATAAAACACAAATGACAGCACATCTCTTTATAGAATGATTTCCTGAATATGTTAAGACTTGCGTTGTGAACTACTGTTCAGAACAAAAGGTTTCTAGCAAAATATTACTGCTTAGTCACCCAAGAACTCTGATGGAGATGGACAAGGAGATTAACATAGCTTTTATGTCTGCTAACACAACATTCATTCTGTAACCCATGGATCAAGGGGGTAATTTTGACTTTTGAGTCTTATTAGTTAATAAATACATTTTATAAGACTGTAATTGCCATAGACAGTGATTCCTCTGATAGATATGAGCAAAGGAAATTTTAAACCTTGAAAGGATTCACTATTCTGGATGCCTTTAAGAACATTTATAATTCACAGTGGGGAGGTCAAATTATCAGGAATTCTGTAAAATACAAAATATACAGGAGTTTGGGAGAAGTTTATTCCAACCCTCAGGGATGTCTTTGAGGAATTTGAGACTTTAATGAAGGAAGATGTGTCAGATGTGGTGGAAATTGCAAGAAAACTAAAATTAGAAGTGGAGCCTAAAGATGCAACTGAATTTGCATCTTTATGATAAAATTTGAATGAATGAAGAGTTGCTTCTAATACATGAGCAAAGCAAGCCATTTCTTGTGGTGGAATCTACTCCTGTTAAAGATATTATGAGTATTTTGAGATGATGGTAAGTGATTTAGAATATTACATAACTTAGTTGATAACGAAGAGGCAGAGTTTGAGAGTTAACTAATTTTGAAAGAGTCTTTACTATGGGTAAAATGCTATAAAATAACACTTCATGTTAAAGAGAAATCTTTTGTTACATCAACGGTAAACTGACAAAACAAACTTTACTGTTGTTTTATTTTAAGAAATTGCCACAGCTACCCCAACCTTTAGCAACCACCACCCTGATGAGTCAACAGCCATCAACATTGAGGCAAAACTTTCCACTAGCAAAACAGGATTTAGGAATTGCTAAAGTCTAGATGATCACTACCTTTTTTTTCTTTTTCTTTTTTTTTCTTTTTTTTAGCAATGAAGTATTTCTTAATTAAGCGTAGACATTTTAGACATAATAATATTGCAGACTTAATAGACTATAGTAGAGCATTAATACAAGTTCTATATGTAGTGGGAAAGTAAAATGTTCATGTGATTTACTTTATGTCAATATTCATTTTATTGAAGTGGTCTGAACCCAGCCCACAATATCTCCAAGACAGGCCTCTATGTTTATGGTGGAAAATTTCTAAATGGGCTCTTGGAAATTCAAGTTTTAAAAGTTTCAACAAAGGACCTGCATTGCCAAGGACCATAAAATAGTCACATTATCATTGTAAATATTTTTTTAAGGACGTTGTGCATGGCATCATTCAAAACAACTAAAGAAAGTCTTATATGACAATTGTTTTTCTAACTAAATGCTGTAGAAAATTCTCTTCCTCTTCAGAGAATGATGTGTTCCTCCTTTTGATAATTCTGCTAAGGAATTTAGGTGGAGTCTCTATTTTTCCTACATGCAAGAAACTTTAGAAACATATTCAATATTAAATTATCTTCTCACTGGAGACTATTTACTTTATCCTTTTAAAAGTCTTTACACTCTCTCTCTATATATATGCCTTCTATATATTTACATACATCTCTCTATAGACATGGTTCTATATGTATATGCTTTCTATATATGTACATACCTACATAATATCTTATGCTCTATCGTTCTAGAGAAATGTATATGTAATCTTTCTATATGTAGAGAAATGTATATGTAATCTTTCTATATGTAGAAATCTTTCTATATGTAGAGAAATGTATATGTAATCTTTCTATATGTTACAAAAATACATGTATATTTCCATATATAGACAGAGTTTCTTGCTCTCTCTATATATGGAAATATACATGAATTTTTGTGCCCTCTATGTATGCATATTTATGCATATATATCTCTCTTTATATGCATGTATATGTATACATAGTTTAATTTGTTTTTCATCTCAGAAGTGTTCAAGAAAGTGGTGGAAAAACAGGAACATATCTATTCTAAACATCAACTTGATGTTAAAACTCCAACACTCGCCTGGCATTAAGACACTGAAAAGATTTGGAGACATGGATTAAACAAATTGTAAATACAAAGGGAAACAATTTATTTATCATTTCCACAGAGCTTATTTATTTAGACTTAGAGAAGATTTATTGCTGTATTTTATCTGAATAAGTGCCTATTTTAAAGGAGCCTAAGGAGTGATTATGGTCCTTGTGGCTTTCACAACACAGTGCAGCAGAAAGATACAGGGTTCATGTTGGGGAGATAGAGAAGAGGGGCACAGATATGTTAAATGACTGGATTATATATCTATTATTCAATAAATCCTAATATTCAGCAGAGAAGATATTATGCTAGATTTTTTATATGTGCACACGGGGAATGAGACAAATAATTTAAAATAAATTGTCCCAAATAGCTGGTAAGTGGCAGCACAAGAACTCATACAAAAGCAAATTATTACTGTTTTACAAAGTATTAAAAGAGACTCTTGCAAGGGGCCCTAAGAGAATAAAGGAGGGAATAGATAAATAGGATATATAACAGAAGTAGCGAGGACAAGTTTTATTTTCACATCCTTTATATCAGGAGAACAAAATATTTTCAATTCCAAGCATATTCTTTTGAAAGTACATCAGAAAAACAATATAAAAAAGCAGTTTGAAAGGCAAATAAAATGATTTAGGACCTTGGAGGTTCCATGTTTAAGTGAAATCAAGGATAAGACAACCATGCAAGTATTACTTTGGTAAATAAATAAGTGAAAATGAAAATATCAATTTTACAGCAAAGTAAAGGGAGTTGAATGGGTAAGATATACCTCTTTAGTGCAAAGTTATAAAAGATTCAATACTTTTAGAGTGGCTGATCAATGCCTGAGAAGACAAGAGAAAAATATGAGGAACTTCCCACGTGCAGAATTGAATCAAGCTTCTTAAAAGACAATTAACAACCTGGCAAGGCCATAGGGAAAAATCTTGCTTTTGGTGTGTGTGAGGGAGGCGGTATCCAATGGAAATTCACAGACAGGAGAAAATCATTGAGTATACATATTCTACACATACAGGTAATATGAACTCTGGAATTTAAACTGGAAAGCTCTGATTATATAGCACTGTCTTTTCTGTCTGGTGATGTTAGTATTTTTCAAGTTAGATATACAGAACAAATTGACTAGAAAATGTAGCTCTCAGGAAAATATTTTTATTAAGAAAGTAAAATGTCAGCATAATTAAGACTGTATTAAGATATACATTTATCAAAATTTGTCTGATGTTGTTTCTTGACAAAAGGTTTTATCATATAATTTACTTGATAATATAATTATAGTTAAAAATTCAAAGGCATGATTTAATAATCTGAAGTATTTATATAATTAGGAAACTTTACTATTTTAACTTCTAGAACAGAGTCATGTCTCCTATTATTCATCTTGAAACTATAGGAGATCAGTTATTACATTTTAACTGCCTGTCATGCAAGTACCACCCCACCTTAATTGCCTTCTAAGCAATTTACACTATATTATAGAAAATTACTATGTAAGCAAAGAAGTTATAATAAAATATAAATACAGCAATAGAAGTATATACTAGTTGTAGCGACTTTTTTGGTTTTGATGAAGGATGGAAGTGAGGGAAAAAGGGTTCATGGTGCATATAATGGAGATTGTTTTTAGGATCTTAGCATCTCACTGGCAGTTATTTCTTCAAAAACTTATCTTTATGAAAACCCAAGAGCTGTGGTGGAATTCTTACAGTTTAAAGAATATGTGACAAATGTCAGCTAATTTTAATGTTTAGACTTTGATTTAAATAAATCATTAGTGATATTTCTCAGACAATCAAGGAACTTAAACATAGATCATATATTAAATAATACAAATGAATTATTGTTAATTTTTTTAAAATTAGTAATTACATTATGCTTTGTTGAAGTTCTGAAGTGTTAATGATTAGAATCATAGTATGTCTAGAAATTAGTATAAAATATTGCAGTGGGGAAGAAAGGGTAGTACACAGAAAATGGTGGAAAAAATTTAAAAAATGCTAAATATTAATAATGATTAAAGAGAACGGTGGTCATAATGAATTATATTATTTTCTCTCCAGATATGATTTTTTGATAGTGTTCATAATCAATATTAAAAGCAGAATTCTTCAGTTAACAAAATTGCAGTGGCTTGGATTAGGGTGGTAGCAGATGGAATTCAGAGAACTATATGTATTGGAGTGATTTGGGGGAGTTAGGTTAAAGAGATTTATTTATGGATTAAATATAAAGGTGAGAATGAGGCAAAGAAAGTTACCAAGGATGACTTCCAAGTTTTTGTCTTAAGCTCATCTGTACATGTCATTTCAATTTACTGAAAGGACCACTATTTTGGCCATGATAATTTTGAAATTTCTTGTGGGCATCCAAGTTGAGATGTTAAGAAGTTGTGGTATGTTAAATGAAATAAGGCAGCATAGAAAGATACATACTGCATGTTCTCACTCATGTGTGAGAGCTGAAAAGTTCTACTCACAGAGGTAAAGAGTAGGATGGTGATTACTAGAAGTTGGAAAGTGAGAGGGAAGGGAGGTTAGCCAGAGGTGGGCTAATAGAGACACAAGTACAGCTGAATAGGAGAAATGCATTCTCGTTCTCTATAGCACTATAGGGTGACTACGATAAACAACAATTTATTATATATCTTCAAAACTAGGAGAATGAATTTTGAATGTTGTCAACACAAATAAACGATGTGTTTGAGATGATATATTTGCTAATTATCTTGATTTGCTATTTACATGTTATATACATATATTGAAATATCACACTGTACTCAGATATGTAGAATTTTTATGTGTGAATTAAAATAATTATAATAAAATATCTTAAAAATTAACATAAAAGTGACATACTTTAGACCAACTATAAAATTAGACTTCAATTACCCGAATGCACATTGTTTAGGCTTCATTACCAGGTTGTCATATTTTAAAATTGTGAATACTGCCCTTCATCTTATAGAGAGAGAAACAAGGGTAATATGAAACACACTGCATTATGAAGTTGCTCTTTTATGGTAATATTAAAGTTAATTTCATTGGCAAAATAATAATAATAATAATAAAAGAGGCTAAGGTAATAAGCCATCTGTGGCTAAGGGAAAGTTTCAGGTAAAATTAAATTTGGAAATAATTAGAACACAGATGTTATAAAGGGACATGTAATTGGATTCATTGGATTAATTCAACTAAGAAAAATGCTGAGACATTGAAAGACCAAATGAAAAAGGGGGAACCAGCAGTGAAACGAGAGAAGCCAGACATTTAGGGGCAAAACCAGGAGAGTGTGGAGTCATGAAAGTCAACCCCAAACTCCACCAAAAAAAAAAAAAAGTAAAAAGAAGGA
>NW_012104676.1:1465286-1467656 GCF_000951045.1 Mandrillus leucophaeus
GAAATTTCACTACTTAGGGAGAAATGCTAGAGTGTCACCAGTGATCTTAAACAAAATATTTTTATTTGCTTATAATTTAATATTAGGTATTTAAATGTCTTATTCTTATTGATTCCTAACTCTGATCATGTACATATTAGCATTTGTTTGAAGAAAGCAATTTATTGTCAGAAATAACATATCTTCCTAATGATGAATGCTAAATATTTGTCTTTATACTCTAATGTGACTCTTTCTCAGAAATACATACTTACAGATTTTTTTCTCTATAGCATACACTTTCAGGAGGACCATGATTAGTACTCATGATTAGTACTTACGTTTTCCCCTTGGAAAACAAATACATCATGGGTTTGTTGCTACATGGTTGATCTCATGAATGACATACCTGGATTAAGACAATATGTACATGGATACATGTATTTATTCATTAATTTTCATGATTTGATAGCTACAATGCACCTGTTACTGTGCCAGGTTTTTTTTGTATAAGGATAAAATGATCAAAACAGACATAGACCCTGTCTTATGCAACTTACTGTCCAATAGAGAGTGATGGGAAGCACATCAATAAACAAATACACACTTAGAGACTGGAATAAGTTCTGTGATGTGGAGGATGACTATGTTATGATTAAAGAAAAGGACAGAAAATGCCTGATTTGCATTGCAAGTTTGGAAGGGATGAGACAGAGGATAGATTTTGTGCTAAATCTAAGAAGACTGGTTAGGATGTTTTGAAGTTTAATTTAGATTTAACCCAGCATTCTACCAACTGATCACCTATATATATATACACATATATATATACACACACACATATATATATATAAATAACACTAAACTCAATAAAGAGAATATTAGTAATATGAGATAACACTTCTATCTTTCAGGATTTTATACTGACAGCAATTATGAATTAATGATTTTAAGCAGCTAGAGAAGCACAACCAGAAAAGCCTTGTAAGATAATTTGTCAGCATTTAGGGGTTTGAATAAGTGGGTGATGTCCTCAACACATTTTAGTTTGTCTCTGTAGAAAAGAAGAATCTCCAAGTTCCTTTGTTATGGCCACTCCATAGAAAATGATCAGCTGGTAAAGGCAAATGAACTGGAATATTTTGATGAGGATTAATGAAGAGTGAGCATGTCCTCAGACAAGTCACTACCTATGTCCGGAAAAGAGAGGCTTCTCCTGGTGAGAATCACCATTTTAAAAAGTATCTGTGCCATCAGCATTTACATCGGCACTTTCTAAAATATAATCCAATATAATCCAAATAATCCTGCTCCCCTGAGATGTTCTTTGGTGACAAATTTGGTGATTTTTGTAAATTTATCCACTCTTATACATGAGTATATCCAAGATTATAGAAATTCCTGCAGTAAGAAAACTTGTTTAACTTTTTTTAAAGCCAGTGCTTCTCCCAAGAGGATCATTTTGTTTGTTGATTGCCTATTAATGTCTACTGAACCTAGTATCCCTTGAAACATGATGGGAAATCTGCTTTTGATTATAAATAATTATTTACTTCCTTTTGTATTTTCAATTATCCATGAAATTTTATCAAAGGGAACTTTTATACTTCATCAAAAAAATGCCTACATCTACTATGAATAGAGGATTGAGCCATATTCTCAAAAATAGTCATTTGGAAAGACCTCTGCAAAGACATCTAACCAGGAATGGATGTCCAGCCCTGTGAATTTGCAGTTTCCTCCTTGTTAGGATGCTGACGTCTATGGTCACAAAACCAAATCCTTTAGCACTACCAATTATAAATCGCACTCTATTCAGCTTCATTTGTATCCTGAGCTTTGGGTTTGAAAGATTTTTAGGACACTTCTCCTGGGAAATTTTTAAGCTTTAAAGGAGAGTAAAGCATTTGCAAAGAAAATGAGGCGATGGCCCAGAAGCTGACTGTTGAGTGACCCAATTTATAAGAAAGAACATGCTCCGTGTAAAGTCTGATTTTCTCAAGGCTGGATTAAGTGGGGTTTGTGTATGGGAAGCAGGGATGGAACTAAAGAATAAAGAAATTGAAAGAACACAAAGAAATTTCTAGAAGATGCCAAAAAAACTCTGTGTGTGTGTGTGTGTGTGTGTGTGTGTGTGTGACAGAGAGAGATTCTTATTTAACAATACCAAAAGGAGATTCTCACACTTTAGTTAGCATTAACTTACTATGGCCTGAAATATTTAAAAACATTATCCAGATGTACAACTACTTGTCAGAGAGAAAGTGATTGTATGTCTTTACTCTTGACTCTTAGAACTGCAATATTTTAATAAATAAAATTACTTTTGAACTATTTATAACAAACAAAATCAGTGCCATTTTGACTTCCCTTATAGAAATTCATTACAAT
>NW_012104676.1:1469472-1470666 GCF_000951045.1 Mandrillus leucophaeus
AAAGTTAATTTCATTGGCAAAATAATAATAATAATAATAAAAGAGGCTAAGGTAATAAGCCATCTGTGGCTAAGGGAAAGTTTCAGGTAAAATTAAATTTGGAAATAATTAGAACACAGATATTATAAAGGGACATGTAATTGGATTCATTGGATTAATTCAACTAAGAAAAATGCTGAGACATTGAAAGACCAAATGAAAAAGAAGGAACCAGCAGTGAAACAAGAGAAGCCAGACATTTAGGGGCAAAACCAGGAGAGTGTGGAGTCATGAAAGTCAACCCCAAACTCCACCAAAAAAAAAAAAAGTAAAAAGAAGGAATCAGTCAAATAGGTTAACTACTGCTGAGATACATGTCAATATGAAGATCAAAAAATGAAAATAAAAAGGCAAAATATAAACAACTGACAAACTTGAAAACAGAAAATTGTATATAATGAAAGTGAGACAAGCCATATTGGAGTTGGTAGAAAAGAAAGGAGAGATACAGTTTATAAGATCAAATACAGATTCTCATTTTTAACAATAATTTTTAGTGTTGTAAAATGGTGACAATAGCTACACAGACTGTTGAGATCAAAGCAGGGTGTTTATATTTACTACAGATAATAAAACATGTAGATTTCATATATGTATACGTAGGTGTGTATATAAGTGTGTGTGGGTATATGTATATATGATGAGCAGTCTGCAGCTTAGCATATTTCTGATAATTTAATCAAAAATCAAATTGTGAACTTAACAATTATTACAGATGTCAAGCAGAAAATTGTCAAGTCAAATATGCTAATATTGAAGTTATGCATTTAACTTTCCCTGAATCCCCAAAGTAATGAGAATAATGTAAATCTCCTCAGTGAATTCATAATCATGTACATCGCATTAAAAATTTTTGGATATTTTAATATTAGGAACAGAGTGCTTTTGATTGAATTAAATAAAGGTATTAGTATGAAAATTTGTAACCAGAACATGGAAACGAAAAACACAAAAAATAAAGAATGTTAATACCCAAGTTTTATAGGACATTTCCACCAAAGCCTCCACAATAACTAAAGTCTAACCTAAAAACAAAGTGTTTATTTTCTTTTCAGGGCAAACTTTAAAACCTCAAATTTGGCTTCTCTTCCCTAAATACTTTGGGGATTGTTAGTTATAACATAAAATAGAGATGTCTATTAATAACCTATATTA
>NW_012104676.1:1473096-1477167 GCF_000951045.1 Mandrillus leucophaeus
ATCCAGATGTACAACTACTTGTCAGAGAGAAAGTGATTGTATGTCTTTACTCTTGACTCTTAGAACTGCAATATTTTAATAAATAAAATTACTTTTGAACTATTTATAACAAACAAAATCAGTGCCATTTTGACTTCCCTTATAGAAATTCATTACAATCTATACATTTATGGAGACAATCAGAAAAGTTCCCACATTGTCTGTTCTTTTTCATCAACATATGTGCCTCTTTTAAGAAGATAAACCATATTGAGAAAGGAAAAAAAAGAAATATCTGCAAAATATATTGCTAAAAGCCTATCTGAATGGCAATTATGCTAGTTCTTCCCAGTGTCAAAGAAAAGAAACTTGGCTAAAAGAATCCCAAATGTGATGAGTTATAATGGAGGGTCACCACTGACTCACTGTTTGGATTGGAATAAAGATAATAAAAAGCATCAAAATTGGATTCCTCACAGAGTTTAACTATAGGCAAAAATCTCTGGGATTACCTCCCTCTTCTTCAAGTAAGCTAGGATAGCTCGTGTTTAAGACCTATTAGTGCACCACCTTCAAACAGAGAGTATGAACTCTGCATTTTTTGAATATTTCTGCTTGGTCATGAGAGCAATGGGACAGAGTAAACTCTAGACTGGTCCAGTTTCCTTGTGGAAAGGAAACTTCTGCATCAATAGGACCAAAACAAGATCAAAGAAAGGTCTAGCACAGAAAAAATGAATAGTGTACTTAATTTTGACAGGTTCTTAAATAGAAATAAAACTCAGGTTAAAAATGAGCATTTAATATATTATAGTAACTGTCAAGCACTAGCACATATTATAATAATCTGGCTGAATGCTCTTAAAGCATCAGATGTTTTAACAACATCCCATGGAACATAGTTAAATGAAAAGAAACATAATTTTGTGATCGTAGATCCAGACTAAATAAACATTGATAATTATAATTGATATCGCAGTGGCCTTTCCACATTATACTACATTAGATATATAAAAACAAGAGTAGGGAGTAGGATTAAAATTGCATCCCAAATCCAAAGTTTGATCCTGTACTTTAATCATTAACTGTGCCAAAATCATAACATTTGGTCAATGAATCACAACTGAATAAAATTTGAATGAATTAGGTTTCAGTTAGAAATGCTTTGTCAGTACCAGAAGTAACATGCACTCTTGAGCTTTTTTTGTTGTTGTTTTTTTGCCCCCTAGTGTCGTGAGTTATATAAATGATTAATTGGTGCTAATTGATTTATTAACTTTGGAGCCCTGCAGATAGTGGAGTACTTCATAGCAGAATGATTGCTTTAGCAAACAGAAAGAGAAACAGGTAATAACAGACAGACATTTATCTTAAAATGTCATTCATACTCTGCAGAAAGAGTGGATGAACAAAGAAAGCAAATTTTAAGTAGAAAATATTGAAATGACCTCAGTATTTGGTAATGTATGCTATTTTGGTCTGGTTTCTTCACTAAAATCATGGATTATAAGAAGAAATTCTATAGATCTATCTATCTATCTATCTATCTATCTATCTATCTATCTATCTATCTATCTAGAACATTTCCTTTATCCATTCTATTAATGATAGGCATTTAGGTTGATTCCATGTCTTTACTATTATAAATAGTGCTGTGATGAACATTTCTTTTGATTTTTGTCTGTATTAGGACATCATAACAGGGGCCTCCTAATACCATTAACAATGCATCATGCCCCCGGTAATGGTTTTGTAGCTGAAGTCTAAATAGTTTAAGTGCCCTATCTTATTCATTTGTACATATTCAATATCTATAATAACTACTATTTTCTGGACACTAAGAGAATTGTTGAAAATACAGTGATAAACTTCAATGATCCTATATATACTGATTTGTACACTGTCTTATCTCCTGTTTCAGTTACCTTGTTTAAACCTTGTGGCTCTACGACGTTAATCAAAGTAACCAAATTTGTAATAAATAGCATCACAAAAAAAAAAGAAGAATATTCTATAGATGTATCACAAAAGCAAAATTAAAGAGTAAGTAAGACTGGCTTTCATAGTTTCAAAGCATCTCCCTTACATGCTTGTATTCCAACCACTTCCTTCCTTTTTAAATCCAAGGTTCTACTTTGTACATGTTCAACTAATATAGTCACAAAAAAGATAACATAAATAGGATTTTCTAAAGGCCTTTCTCAAATACACATCTTATGCTTAGGAGGACTGTGTGTGCATATATCTGTGTATATATACAGAACATATTAGAGAATTTGCAGAAGAAAATCTTATTCTAATTGTGTGAAAATCATACAAAAGCAGTGTATTAAAATCTATTGTTATTATCTGTCCCTGGTTTCACTAATACCAACCTAAATTCCAGTTTCTCTTCATCACATTGAAGGACCTCTAATCTGATCCTACCCCTGTGACAACATACATTTTCTTCATGCTACAGCAATTTGAACTTAATTTTGCTTCCAGACATGAAAGCCAATGTTGTTACAAACTGATCTCTCTCCCTGGAAGTTAGCTCAGAGTTAAAGTCATGTCTGCAAAAAGACATTATAACAAAACTATTATGAAATTAGATTTTTCAAGTAAGCCTGCTACATACCTTCTAGGATTATGTGAAGTAGGCAATTTCTCTACCTTTGTAAACAAAATGTGGCATCATTTTCATACGTGCCTAATGTTTTTCTCCATGAAGCATTTAACCCATTGGCACTATTTTAAAAAATAAATATAGGGAAAAATATGTATATGGAAAATGAGTATTTCAGACAGAGCAGGACATAATGAGAAATGATAAATAAAGCAAAATGCTCAATAATGGTGAAGAAAAATATTCAACAGGCAGAGCCAGCCCTGAGACAAGACAATATCTGAAAAATTGGAGAATCATAGTCCTGAACATTGATGAAAGAGAAATCCATTAGTGGCAAATATGTTTGTTCACTTTCTTTAAGTTTCTCTAATTCTTTTCCCAGTTCCCTCCCTGCATTTTCTACTCACAGTCTGTCTTAGGCAGTGATTGTGAGAGAGAGTCTGACCAAGTCCCACTGTTCTGTCATTTCGTCTGTAGTACATTCCCCTTAAGCCTCATTCATAACTTAGAGAGAGGAAGTGGAAATAGTAATGACTGAGATTTTGGTCCTGTAAGTTGATTTGGAATGAATTTAAATGAGATGACGTTCAAGGACAGAACATTCAAATATGTCTCAGTGTCCTAGCACACTATTCTCATTTTAAAAAATTGCTATTCAATATCTCATAATTAAGTGATTCATTTCACCTCATTAGAACTATACTATTGGTTGCTTCTGTCACAGACACTGTGTCAAGGGATCTAAAAGAGTTAATGGACTAAATTATAAACAATAATGATCTTGCTCAGTAAAATTTTCTATGGTTTTCAAAAGACTTCAGGGAAAGGTTTGTCTTTTCCTAAACTTTCTCTAAGAAATGTGAGCTCTGAATTAGAAGAAAAATAACTTTTTCAACTACATGCCTCAGAGTCAATGTAATGGAATATTTGTAAAGAAGAGCACTTATTTAAAAAGGAAAGCATTTGCAGTCAGCATGTTTTACCAAAACTTACATTCTCATGAGGATATATCATTCCTATAATTAGACCATTCATTTTTACTTTAGTCACATTTTACCACCTTTAGATAACCAGTGCAAGAGGCTAGCAGTTGATTATGACTTGAATTACAATGTGTAGGCAATAAAAACTATTTTATTAAAAATATTTTAATACATTATTTTCTGTAGTGAAATATAACATTTAACTTCTTTATCATCTATCAGAAAATGATAAAACTGGCCAGCTCAATTTCTGAAACACTTCCAGTATCCAAAAAAATTAATTTGAAGACTAGACTCTTATTCCATGTCAAGTATCCATTCAACATCCTAGTTTAAGGTAAATTAAACTCAGACTCATTCAGGAGATAAATGAATGGGAAGATCAATTCAACCTTTCACTGCCCTTAGGCCTCACCTGACCTCAAGTTTTTCAAAGAGGCTGGACACAGAAAGAATATAATAAGATATCCTTATTTTCTCCTTATTTAAATATAAAAA